>NC_041392.1:585464412-585531789 GCF_002162155.2 Triticum dicoccoides | reverse complement strand
GAAGAAGAAGAAGAAGAAGAAGAAGAAGAAGAAGAAGAAGAAGAAGAAGAAGAAGAAGAAGAAGAAGAAGAAGAAGAAGAAGAAGAAGAAGAAGAAGAAGAAGAAGAAGAAGAAGAAGAAGAAGAAGAAGAAGAAGAAGAAGAAGAAGAAGAAGAAGAAGAAGAAGAAGAAGAAGAAGAAGAAGAAGAAGAAGAAGAAGAAGAAGAAGAAGAAGAAGAAGAAGAAGAAGAAGAAGAAGAAGAAGAAGAAGAAGAAGAAGAAAAGGAGGAGCACAAGAAGGAATAGAGGAGAAGAAGAAAAAATAGAATAATATTCCTTCTTCTTCTCCTCTCTTTTTTTTCTTCTTCTTCCTCTTCTTATTTTTTCTCCTCTTCTTCTCCTTCTTCCTCTTCTTATTTTACTTTTTTCTCTCCTTCTTTTTCTTCTTCTTCCTTCTTCCTTCTTCCTCTTTTCCATACATATATATAAAAAAATGATATCCATCTATACATACATAGCCACATACATATAAAAAAAAGTTTTAAAAAAGTTCTCTTCCATCTCATCTCATCTCCACGAAACATCTATCTATCACATCTAAAAAAACAGAGCACATTTCAAAATTTAAAACATCATGCATATTACAATTGAAAAAAAATACATACATACATACAAAAAACATGTAAAAATGCATACATACATATATGAACATACATCTAAAAATACATATATCTAAAAAATACATACATACATATATGAACATCTAAAAACATGTAAAGACATCTAAAAACATGTAACAAAAAAATTGCATATATACCAAAAAAAGCACGGCGGCGACAGGGCAGGGCAGGGGCGCGGTGCTCACAGAGGGAGGCGTCGGGGCAGGTGATAACCCACCAGTATAGGGGATCGTTTGTATCCTTTTTCGATAAATAAGAGTATCGAATCCAACGAGGAGCTAAAGGTAGAACAAATATTCCCTCAAGTTCTATCGACCACCGATACAACTCTACGCACACTTGAGCTTTACGGGAAACAAGTATGAAACTAGAAGTACTTTGTAGGAGTGATAGGATAGGTTTGCGAGATAATAAAGAGCACATAAATAAAATGTAGGGGCTGTTTAGATAAAGACACAACTTAGTTAGTTTTAGTAGAGAGCTTTTGTCAACAAGAAAGTTATTTGTCCCTAGGCAATCGATAACAAGTACCGGTAATCATTCTTGTAATTTTATATGAGGGAGAGGCATGAGCTAACATACTTTCTCTACTTGGATCATATGCACTTAAGATTGGAACTCTAGCAAGCATCTGCAACTACTAAAGATCATTAAGGTCGTGAAACCCAACCATAGCATTAAGTATCAAGTCCTCTTTACTCCCATACACCATAGCCCACCTACTCGGGTTTAAGCTTATGTCACTCTCGTAACCCACGATAAGCGAACCATGAACGTATTGCAAAACCCTACAGTGGGGGCCCCTCATGTTTGTGCGAGAACGGAGGGCACCATAGGACAGGACCATAAATAAAATATACAAGCATACCAACCAAGATCACGATTAACCCAC
This sequence comes from Triticum dicoccoides, assembly GCF_002162155.2. Lineage (NCBI taxonomy): Eukaryota > Viridiplantae > Streptophyta > Magnoliopsida > Poales > Poaceae > Triticum > Triticum dicoccoides. Next base: position 585,530,238 of record NC_041392.1, on the reverse strand, counting down.
ACGACAAAACGGATCTACTCAAACATCATAGGATAGCCAAATATCATTGGGAAATGATATATGGAGTTGAGCACCATGTTTAAGTAGAGATTACAGTGGGAAGAAGGGGTGTTACACCGCTGCATAGAGGGGGAGATAGTTGGTTTTGACGGTAGCAAGATTGTTGATGTAGATCGCCATCCCGATCGTTGCCCCGGCGGCACCTCGGCGCCACCAGAAGCCAGGGGAGAGAGCCCCCCTCCTTCTTCTTATTCCTTGGCCTCCCCCCTAGATGGGAGGAAAGTTCCCCCTCTGGTCCTTGGTCTCCATGGCGGTGGAGGGGCGGGAGCCCCTCCGAGATGGGATCTCCCTCTTTGTTCTCTTCTGTTTCGTGTTCCGAGATCTGGCCGAAAACCGTTTCTTATATTCCCGGAGATTCGTAGCTCCGATTGCGCTGAGATCTTAACATGATTTTTTTCGGATATAAGCTTCCTTGCGCCCGAAGTAGAGCTCCAACCGACGTACGAGTTGGGCACAACCCACCACCACGCGCCTGGCTCAGGGGTCGGATCCTAGTGTCTTGTTCCCTGTGTGGGCCTCTGTTTGCGGTTATTCCAACTCCCAAAATTCACAAATATTCCAAAATAATTCTCCATAAAATTTTATTGCATTTGGACTTCGTTTGATATGGATTTTCTGCGATACAAAAACATGCAAAAAGTAGGAACTGGCATTAGGCACTGGATCAATAGGTTAGTCCAATAAATCATATAAATTGTTGCCAAAAACATGTGAAAGTTGTATCATATTGGCATGAAAAAATGAAAAATTATAGATACGACGGAGACGTATCAGCAGGGGCAGGGGGCATGGCAGGTGGCGTCGGGGCGGGCAGGGGCGCAGGGAGCGGCGCCGACGTCAGGGCAGAGGGCGTCGGCGGCGGCGAGGTGGAGTAGCCTGACATCGCCGGCGACGACGCGCTGGAGCAGCCTGACAGCGTCGGGGCAGGGCTCGGCTGCGACAGCGACGAGGAGCAGCGAGGGCATCGAGGCAGAGAAGAAGTGATTTTTGCAGAAACTGCTAAGTGTTTTCTTATATAGACGAAGCATTGGTCCCGGTTCGTGGCACGAACCGGACCAATGCCCCCCTTTAGTCCCGGTTGGTGCCACCAACCGGGACCAAATGTCTCTTTTCAGCAGCCCAAAGGGCGGGAAAAGGAAACCTTTGGTCCACCACCAACCGGGACTAAAGGGGGGCATTAGTCCTGGTTGGTGCCACGAACCGGTACCAATGCATGCCTTTCGTCCCGGTTGGTGCTACCAACCGGGAGCAAAGGCCTTGTGCTGCTTGTCGATGTCAAAACCGGCGGATCTCGGGTAGGGGGTCCCAAACTGTGCGTCTAAGGTTGATGGTTGCAGGAGACGGGGGACAGGATGTTTCCCAGGTTCGGGCCCTCTCTATGCAGGTAATACCCTACTTCCTGCTTGATTGATCTTGATGAATATGAGTGTTACAAGAGTTGATCTACCACGAGATCATAATGGCTAAACCCTAGAAGCCTAGCATGTATGACTATGGTAATGAGTATATCCTTTCCGGACTACACCCTCCGGTTTATATAGACACCGGGGGGATCTAGGGTTACATGGGGTCGGTTACATAAGAAGTAATCTTCATAGTTGATCGCCAAGCTTGCCTTTCACGCCAAGGAGATCCCAATCTGGACACGGGTAGAGTCTTCGGCCTTCATGTCTTCACAGCCCACCAGTCTGGCCCATGGATAACAGGCTGGATGCCCGAGGACCCCTTAGTCCAAGACTCCCTCAGTAGCCCCCGAACCAGTCTTCAATAATGAGGTGTTCGGCACACAAATTGTCTTCGGCATTGCAAGGCGGGTTCCTCGTCTAACGACCTCCAGGTAATGTATTCAGACGTTGATCCAATGTTGCTCCCCTCGGCTTCTGCGCGTCAAGTAACTTTGTCTTCCACCTGTCGAGCGAATGTGGAAGGTCAGGGTATTTTTGCAAATAGCACCCCGTCCAGGCAAGGAAGAGCACCTATTTAAAGAGATTGGATCCTAGATCCATTCGTCACCCCGCACAGAAAAATCCCCGGAGACTGCTAGGAGAAACCATTCCAACATGGCTAGCATTCCCAGCTCCTCCTCCCGTTCCGGCCCAGAGAAAGGCGAGTGGGAGAGGTGTTCTGTGTCCCACAGTCAATTGGCGAAGCTCCAAATGCAAGGATTTCTTCCCCCTGCAGATCTGGTCCCTGCTCGAGCGGGGCTGACCTCCTTTAATGGTGAGACTCAGGCAGAGGAGTTCCCCAATCCATCCGGGGGGAGCGGGTGTGTTTTGTCCCCTATCTGATAAGGGGTGTAGGATTTCCAATCCATTCGTTCCTTCGAGGGCTTCTGGAATACTATGGCCTCCATCTGCACAACTTCACTCCTGCCTCCATCCTACACATTGCGGGTTATGTCGCTTTATGCGAATTATTTCTGGGCATCGAGGCTCATTTTGAACTATGGAGAAAGTTGTTCTGTCTTGTCCCGCGTAACCATGAAGGGTCAATATTTGAAGTGGGCGGAGCTGAAGTATGGCGTATCGCTGATACCGGGTACCTGTCCGTGATAACCCACAAGTGTAGGGGATCACAACAGCTTTCAAGGGTAGAGTATTCAACCCAAATTTATTGATTCGACACAAGGGGAGCCAAAGAAAATCTCAAGTATTAGCAGTTGAGTTTTCAATTCAACAACACCTGGAAACTTAATATCTGCAGCAAAGTGTTTAGTAGCAAAGTAATATGATAGTAGTGGTAATGGTAACAAAAGTAAAGGAAGCAAAAGTAATATTTTTGGTATTTTGTAGTGATTGTAACAATAGCAACGGGAAAGTAAATAAGCGTAAACCAGTATATGGAAAGCTCGTAGGCATTGGATCGGCGATGGATAATTATGCCAGATGCGGTTCATCATGTAACAGTCATAACATAGGGTGACATAGAACTAGCTCCAATTCATCAATGTAATGTAGGCATGTATTCCGAATATAGTCATACGTGCTTATGGAAAAGAACTTGCATGACATCTTTTGTCTTACCCTCCCATGGCAGCGGGGTCCTAATGGAAACTAAGGGATATTAAGGCCTCCTTTTAATAGAGAACCAGAACAAAGCATTAGCACATAGTGAATACATGAACTCCTCAAACTATGGTCATCACCGGGAGTGGTCCTGATTATTGTCACTTCGGGGTTGCCGGATCATAACACATAGTAGGTGACTATAGACTTGCAAGATAGGATCAAGAACACACATATATTCATGCAAACATAATAGGTTCAGATCTGAAATCATGGCACTCGGGCCCTAGTGACAAACATTAAGCATAGCAAAGTCATAGCAACATCAATCTCAGAACATAGTCGATACTAGGGATCAAACCCTAACAAAACTAACTCGATTACATGATAGATCTCATCCAACCCATCACCGTCCAGCAAGCCTATGATGGAATTACTCACGCATGGCGGTGAGCATCATGAAATTGGTGATGAAGGATGGTTGATGATGACGACAGCGATGAATCCCCCTCTCTAGAGCCCCGAACGGACTCCAGATCAGCCTCCCAAGAGGTTTTAGGGCTTGGCGGCGGCTCCGTATCGTAAAACGCGATGATTTCTTCTCTCCTATTATTTTCTCCCCAAAAGCAAATATATAGAGTTGGAATTGGCGTCGGAGGAGCTCCAGGGGGCCCACGAGGTAGGGGGTGCGCCCTAGGGGGGTGCCCCCCACCCTCGTGGAGAGGGTGTGGGCCCCCTGGCCTTCATCTTTGGCGAGGATTTTTTATTATTTTTAACTTGACATTCCGTGGAGTTTCAGGTCATTCTGAGAACTTTTGTTTTCTGCACATAAAACAACATCATGGCAATTTTGCTGAAAACAGCGTCGGTCCGGGTTAGTTCCGTTCAAATCATGCAAGTTAGAGTCCAAAACAAGGGCAAAAGTGTTTGGAAAAGTAGATATGACGGGGACGTATCAACTCCCCCAAGCTTATACCCTTGCTTGTCCTCAAGCAATTCAGTTGACAAACTGAAAGTGAAGAAGAAAAACTTTTACAAACTCTGTTTGCTCTTGTTGTTGTAAATATGTCAAGCCAGCATTCAAGTTTTCAGCAAATACTTTGACTAACCACATTTGCAATAATTCTCGGGTCTCATGATCACTCCTATCAATAGCATAATCAACTAGCCAGCCATAATAATAAATCTCGGATGACAACACTTTCTCAAAACAATCATAATATAATATAATAGATGGTATCTCGCTAGACCTTTCTGAGACCGCAAAACATAAATGCAGACCACCTTTAAAGATCAAGGACTGACAAGACATTGTAATTCATGGTAAAAGAGATCCAATCATAGTCACACCCAATATAAATTAACAGTAATGAATGCAAATGATAGCTGTGCTCTCCAACTAGTGTTCTTTAATAAGAGGGTGATGACTCAACATAAAAGTAAATGGATAGGCCCTTCGCAGAGGGAAGCAGGGATTTGTAGAGGTGCCAGAGCTCGGTTTAGAAATAGAGATAAATAATATTTTGAGCGGTATACTTTCATTGTCAACATAACAACTAAGAGATGGCAATATCTTCCATGCTACACACATTATAGGCGGTTCCCAAACAGCATGGTAAAGTTTATACTCCCCCTCCACCAACAAGCATCAATCCATGGCTTGCTCGAAACTATGAGTGCATCCAACTAACATCAGGTCCCAGGGGGAGTTTTGTTTGCAATTCATTTTGATTTAGTTTGCATAAAGCATGGGACTGGGCATCCCGGTGACCAGCCATTTTCTCGTGAGTGAGGAGCGGAGTCCACTCCTCTTGAGAATAACCCGCCTAACATGGAAGATAAGGGCAGCCCTAGTTGATACATGAGCTATTCGAGCATACAAAACAAAATGTTTATCTGAAGGTTTAGAGTTTGGCACATACAAATTTACTTGGAACGGCATGTAGATACCGCATATAGAAAGGTATAGTGGACTCATATGGAATAACTTTGGGGTTTAAAGGATTGGATGCACAGGCAGTATTCCCGCTTAGTACAAGTGAAGGCTAGCAAAAGACTGGGAAGCGACCAACTAGAGAGCGACAACAGCCATGAACATGCATTAAAATTAATAAACATTGGGTGCAAGCATGAGTAGGATATAATCCACCATGAACATAAATATCGTGAAGGCTATGTTGATTTTGTTTCAACTACATGCGTGAACATGTGCCAAGTCAAGTCACTTAAATCATTCAAAGGAGGATACCACCCCACTATACCACATCATAACCATTTTAATAGCATGTTGGCACGCAAGGTAAACCATTATAACTCATAGCTAGTCAAGCATGGCATAAGCAACTATGATCTCTAATTGTCATTGCAAACATGTTTATTCATAATAAGCTGAATCAAGAACGATGAACTCATCATATTTACAAAAACAAAAGATGTCAAGTTCATACCAGCTTTTCTCATCTCAGTCAGTCCATCATATATCATCATAATTGTTTTTCACTTGCACGACCGAACGATGTGAATAATAATAAGAGTGCACGTGCATTGGACTAAGCTGGAATCTGCGAGCATTCAATAAACAGGAGAAGACAAATCAATATGGGCTCTGGGTTAAATCAACAATTATGCATATAAGAGCCACTTCAACAATTTAATCATGGTCTTCTCCGATCGACCCCCCAAAGAAAAGAAAAGAAATAAAACTATTTACACGGGAAAGCTCCCAACAAGCAAAAGAAGAACGGGAAATATTTTTGGGTTTTCTTTTTAATTATTACTACTACAGCAGAAAAATAAACTACGACTAATTTTTTTTGTTTTTCTTAAGGTTTAACAAACACGCAAGAAGAAAGCAGGAAAAAGAAAATAAACTAGCATGGATATTACAGTGAAAGTGTATGAGCACCGACATCTAGCAATGAGTGTGTGAACATAAATGTAATGTCTGTGAGAAATACGTACTCCCCCAAGCTTAGGCTTTTAGCCAAAGTTGGTTTATTGCCAGGGATAGCCTGGCGGATACCCGTAGGTGTAGCTGGGGTCGTACTGTGATGAAGAAGACTCTGACTGCCATTGGCTGACAGCCATCTCTGGATCCCAAGAATAAATAGACTATCATGGAGGCTCATCTTGTGGTTCCGGTTCCGGGGCTGGTGCGGGATTCCGGTAGGCTTGGACGGCAGCCCACGTAATGAGATAAGGTCCTTCAAAATTAAACAAGGAAGGAGAAGGCAAGGTGAGCTAGAACTCGTGCTTGAGCTGGTTATTCGTGTTTGTGGGAGGAAGAAGAAGAGGATGGATGCAGGAATAAGTCGAGGAGAGCCACCGTGAGCCCACGAGGCAGGGGGCGCGCCCTCCACCCTCGTGGCTAGGTGGCAGATCCCACCGCGGTGATTTCAGTACCATAAATCCTCAGATATTCCCGAAAAAAATCATATTAAATTGGCATGGCATTTGGAGGACTTTTATTTTCGGGATATTTTTATATTGCACTGATAAGTCAGGAAACAGACAGAAAAATAATATTTTTTACTTTATTTCAACTAAATAACAGAAAGTATAAAGAGGGTACAGAAGGTTGTGCCTTCCAGTTTCATCCATCTCATGCTCATCAAAAGGAATCCACTAACAAGGTTGATCAGGTCTTGTTAATAAACTCATTCCGAATAACATGAAACCGGAGAAATTTCGAATAACACTAAGTTACCTCAACGGGGATATGCACATCCCCAATAATAAGAATATCATATTTCTTCTTGACAGTAGGAAGAGGAAATTCAAAACCTCCAAATATAATCGATGGAATTTTTCCAATGGAGTTGATACTATGAACTGGAGGTTGTTTCCTCGGAAAGTGTACCGTATTCTCATTACCATTAACATGAAAAGTAACATTGCCTTTGTTGCAATCAATAACAGCCCCTGCAGTATTAAGAAAAGGTCTTCCAAGAATAATAGACATACTATAGTCCTCAGGAATATCAAGAATAACAAAGTCTGTTAAAATAGTAACGTTTGCAACCACAACAGGCACATCCTCACAAATACCGACAGGTATGGCAATTGATTTATCAGCCATTTGCAAAGATATTTCAGTAGGTTTCAACTTATTCAAATCAAGTCTACGTTATAAAGAGAGAGGCATAACACTAACACCGGCTCCAAGATCACATAAAGCAGTTTTAACATAATTTCTTTTAATGGAGCATGGTATAGTGGGTACTCCTGGATCTCCAAGTTTCTTTGGTATTCCACCCTTAAAAGTGTAATTAGCAAGCATGGTGGAAATTTCAGCTTCTGGTATCTTTCTTTTATTTGTAACAATATCTTTCATATATTTAGCATAAGGATTCATTTTGAGCATATGAGTTAATCGCATATGCAAAAAGATAGGTCTAATCATTTCAGCAAAGCGCTCAAAATCCTCATCATCCTTTATCTTGGATGGTTTGGGGGGAAACGGCATGGGTTTCTGAACCCATGGTTCTCTTTCTTTACCATGTTTCCTAGCAACAAAGTCTCTCTTATCATAACGTTGATTCTTTGATTGTGGGTTATCAAGATCAACAGCAGGTTCAACTTCTACATCATTATCATTACTAAGTTGAGCATCATCATGAACATCATCATTAACATTTTCACTAGGTTCATGTTCATTACCAGATTGTGTTTCAGCATCAGACATAGAGATATCATTTGGATTCTCAGGTGGTTCAGCAATAGGTTCACTAGAGGTTTGCAAGGTCCTATCATTTTTCTTTTTCTTCCTTTTGGAAGAACTAGGTATATCAATATTGTTTCTCTGAGAATCTTGCTCAATTCTCTTAGGGTGGCCTTCAGGATACAAAGGTTCCTGAGTCATTCTACCAGTTCTAGTAGCCACTCTAACAGCATAATCATTTTTCTTACTATTCATTTCATCGAGCAATTCTTTTTGAGCTTTAAGTACTTGTTCTACTTGAGTGGTAACCATAGAAGCATGTTTGCTAACCAGTTTAAGTTCACCTCTAATAGACATATAATCACCCAAGTGTCTAATCATATAAGCATTTTGTTTTAATTGTCTACCAAAATAAGCATTGAAGTCTTCTTGCTTAAACATAAAGTTATTAAACTCATCCAAGCACTGACTAGCAATTTTAGTAGGAGGGATTTCAGCTTTATCATATCTATAGAGAGAATTTACCTTTACTACCTGTGTCCGGTTATCGGGATCAGGAGGTTCTTCAATAGGTAATGGATCAAGATCATATGTTTCTTCAACAGGCGGTAGATTAAGACCATGTATTTCTTCAATAGGAGGTAAATTCTTAACATCTTCAGCTTTAATACCTTTTTCTTTCATAGATTTCTTTGCCTCTTGCATATCTTCGGGACTAAGAAATAAAACACCTCTCTTCTTCGGAGTTGGTTTAGGAATAGGCTCATTAACTGGAGCAGGAGCTGGCTCAGGAGCTGCCCAATTATTTTCATTTGTCAACATATTATTCAATAGAATTTCAGCTTCATCCGGTGTTCTTTCCCTGAAAAGAGAACCAGCACAACTATCTAGGGAATCTCTGGAAGCATCGGTTAGTCCATTATAAAAGATATAAAGTATTTCATTTTTCTTAAGAGGATGATCAGGCAAAGCATTAAGTAACTTGAGAAGCCTCCCCAAGCTTGTGGGAGACTCTCTTCTTCAATTTGCACAAAGTTATATATTTCCTTTAAAGCAGCTTGTTTCTTATGAGTAGGGAAATATTTAGCAGAGAAGTAATAAATCATATCATGGGGACTACGCAGACAACCAGGATCGAGAGAATTAAACCATATATTAGCATCACCCTTTAATGAGAATGGAAATATTTTAAGTATATAAAAGTAGCGAGATCTCTCATCTTTAGTGAACAGGGTGGCTATATCATTTAATTTAGTAAGATGTGCCACAACAATTTCAGATTCATAACCATGGAAAGGATCAGATTCAACCAAAGTAATTATATCAGGATCAACAGATAAGTCATAATCCTTATCGGGAACACAAATAGGTGAAGTAGCAAAAGCAGGGTCAGGCCTCATTTTATCTCTAAGTGATTCCTTGTTCCATTTAATTAATAGCCTCTTAAGTTCACGACTATCTCTACAAGCTAAAATAGCGGCAGGAGATTCCATATCAAAAACATAACCTTCAGGAATAATAGGCCTATCTTCATCATCACTTTCATCAATATAATCAGATTCAATAATTTCTTTCTCTCTAGCCCTAGCAATTTGTTCATCAAGAAATTCACTAAGGGGCATAGTATTATCAGGCATAGAAGTAGTTTCATCATAAGTATCATGCATAGCAGAAGTGGCATCATCAATAACATGCGACATATCAGAGCGAATAGTAGAAGCAGGTTTAGGTGTCGCAAGCTTACTCATAACAGAAGGTGAATCAAGTGCAGAGCTAGATGGAAGTTCCTTACCCCCCCCCCCCCTCGTAGTTGAGGGATAAAATTTTGTTTTCTCGTCTTTCAAGTTCTTCATAGTGTCCAGCAGATATAAATCCCAAGTGACTTGAAGAATAGAGCTATACTCCCCGGCAATGGCGCCAGAAATTAGTATTGATAACCCACAAGTGTAGGGGATCGCAACAGCTTTCGAGGGTAGGGTATTCAACCCAAATTTATTGATTCGACACAACGAGAGACAAAGAATATTCTCAAGTATTAGCAGTTGAGTTGTCAATTCAACCACACCTGGAAACTTAATATCTGCAGCAAAGTGTTTAGCAGCAAAGTAATATGATAGTAGTGGTAATGGTAACAAAAGTAAAGGAAGCAAAAGTAATATTTTTGGTATCTTGTAGTGATTGTAACAATAGCAACGGGAAAGTAAATAAGCGTAAACCATTATATGGAAAGCTCATAGGCATTGGATCGGTGATGGATAATTATGCCGGATGCGGTTTATCCTGTAACAGTCATAACATAGGGTGACATAGAACTAGCTCCAATTCATCAATGTAATGTAGGCATGTATTCCGAATATAGTCATACGTGCTTATGGAAAAGAACTTGCATGACATCTTTTGTCCTACCCTCCCATGTCAGCGGGGTCCTAATGGAAACTAAGGGATATTAAGGCCTTCTTTTTAATAGAGAACCGGAACAAAGCATTAGCACATAGTGAATACATGAACTCCTCAAACTATGGTCATCACCGGGAGTGGTCCCGATTATTGTCACTTCGGGATTGTCGGATCATAACACATAGTAGGTGACTATAGACTTGCAAGATAGGATCAAGAACACACATATATTCATGAAAACATAATAGGTTCAGATCTGAAATTATGGCACTCGGGCCCTAGTGACAAGCATTAAGCATAGCAAAGTCATAGCAACATCAATCTCAGAACATAGTGGATACTAGGGATCAAACCCTAACAAAACTAACTCGATTACATGATAGATCTCATCCAACCCATCACCGTCCAACAAGCCTACGATGGAATTACTCACGCTCGGCGGTGAGCATCATGAAATTGGTGGTGAAGGATGGTTGATGATGACGACGGCGACGAATCCCCCTCTCCAGAGCCCCGAATGGACTCCAGATCAGCCCTCCCGAGAGGTTTTAGAGCTTGGAGGCGGCTCCGTATCGTAAAACACGATGATTTCTTCTCCCCTATCTTTTTCTCCCTGAAAGCAAATATATAGAGTTGGAATTGGCGTCGGAGGAGCTCCAGGGGGCCCACGAGGTAGGGGGCGCCCTAGGGGGCGCGCCCCCCACCCTCGTGGACAGGGTGTGGGGCCCCTGGTCTTCATCTTTGGCAAGGATTTTTTATTATTTTTAACTTGACATTCCGTGGAGTTTCAGGTCATTCCAAGAACTTTTGTTTTCTGCACATAAAACAACATCATGGCAATTCTGCTGAAAACAGCGTCAGTCCGGGTTAGTTCCATTCAAATCATGCAAGTTAGAGTCCAAAACAAGGGCAAAAGTGTTTGGAAAAGTAGATACGACGGAGACGTATCAGTCCGGCACACCAAGGAAGGCATCTAAAGAATGGCCTTCGGAATGGTTCTACATCGAGGACGTCGCGGTTCCCGGCCCAGTTCGAAAGGGTCTCCCCAAAATTGCTAGCGTTCCATTGAAGAAACGCCACAACTGGCGTCCCCGGAGTCACTACAAGAAATATGTCAACTTGTGACCATCACTATTGGTCACTGAAATGTCATTGTTTTTCATTTGCGACCTTTTTTTGACCAAAAATAGAAGGTCAAAAGCTAGCGGTCGTAAACTAAAATTAACGACCTTCTTTGGGATAAGTTCGTAGACGTTTACGACTAAAACAAAAGGTCGTTGAACCCATGACCTTTTGTTTTGGTCACTGGCTTTCTGCCTAGGCCACGTCGGATCCGACGTGGCAATCTGACGTCGCAAAACTGCGACCAAATGAAAAGGTCATTGATAAGATTCAGCCTGGTCCGATTCATGTCTATATGGGCCGAGCCCACTAATTCAGCCCATTTAATGTATTTTTTCTTATTATTTTTGGTTGCCTACATGGGCCTGACCCAAGAATTTTCAGCCTTTTACTTACTCGGCCACAGCCTTTTACTGTCAAATTCCTTTTTTATGGCTCATTTTTTGCAGCCTTGGCCTTTTTACAATCCAATTCTTGTTCGGGCCTCAGCCTTTTTGCGCTCCTTTTAAATTTTGTAACTCAGCCTTTTTACAGTCCATTTTATTTATTTTCAAAAATAATATACTGGTATTTGCTAAAACTGAGTCCAACTATCCAGCTAAATACATTTAGCAAAATTTAAATTCCAAGCATTTGAATAACACGTACAGCAAGTACACCCAGCATTTGAATAACACGTACAACAAGTACACCCAGCATTTGAATAACAAGTATAGCAAGTAAATATACACCCAATTCCCAGCAAGATCAGAATTGCATTAAAATTCCAAGCAAATTCTGTATTACAAGTTTACAACTAGTAAATTACAAATAAAGCGAGTCGCTGACTGGGGCTTCAAGCTTCTTCTAATTTCTTCGGCCTAGGAACTCATATATATACGAGGGGAAAACAGATTAGTCATAAGTACACAAGCAGTGTTTGCATTAGTACATCTACGCTTTCAAGAAATACAACATTCACTTAAAACATCTAATGTGATAATAGATACATATATGACAAGAGGCATATGTTGCCAGACTGAGATGGCACTTGTATAGACCTTGAAAAAAACCATACTAGTCAATGATGCTACAAACAGCACTCAGACTAAAATAACAAGATAAAGCATCACTAGGGATGCATATTGATTTTACTAACATCTTTTAATTGTCTACTCTGGAGTTGCCATATCCCTTCACAACATGCTACACTCTTAGGTATGGTAAGCAGCACCTATCTATCTGAAATTAGTGTTGATAAAAAAGTCCGGTGACTTCCATAGGACAACATATGAAATCAGGAGGTTTATTCCTCATGACGCTACAGGTAGATATCAAGAACACAAACTGATGGGTATATATACATGCTTAGGATGGACCATACTGAACAAGCAAGATTTTGTTCCACCTTCGAGTACGAAGTAAGTAAAAGGAGACCTCATGCATGAGCAGCTGCTAGAGGAGAGCAACAACACCAACGACGTGTTGATGGCGACAACCCAGAGGAGAGCAGCAACAGCAACGGATGAGCAGCTGCCAAATAAAACAAAACAGAGGTTGTTAAATCAGAAAGTGAGAAATATCTGAAAATTTAGCATGACAATCTGCAACAAAACCAATGGCGTGTTTGGAGGGGAGGATTTGACACATGGAACCAGACTTGCAAGCATCTAATTTGATTAACATAACAGGCAATTAAAACCATCTTATTCTTGGATCCTCCCTAATCACAGCCACAAAAACCTCCAACTAGTGAGCCACATAGATAGTAGAATCTGCCCATGCTCATGCTTAGATCAAAAAGAGAGAAAGCAACACTGCCCATAACTGTGCAGAAGTAGAAGAGAAGGTGAAGGGGAGGAGGGACTCATACCTGTGCTGCAGTCAGTCGCCATGGCCAGAGATGGCTGGGTGTGGTCGTGCAGCTGCTGGTCTTCACTGCACATGGTGCTTCTGGTGCTAGCCAAGAGGGGTCTTCATGGTGCTTGGGCTGCTGAGTGCGTGCACATTATAAGTGTTAAATATGACAGAAATGGAAATAATAGTGTACTTCTCAGTGAACTTAAAGAATGATTTGTAACAGTGAAAGCTAATGATTAGCATTGCAATATTGTATTTCCGCGCTTGAGCAGCTATAATCTTGAATATCCGACACTGGAGCTTATTACCATCAGTTGTTGCTAAGTTACTTGTGCATACAATTTTGCAGTGCTTCTATGTGACTTGTACAAACCAAAAGTTGAGTCAAGCAGGTAAATAAAAAGTCATTTTCGAATTGATCTCAGAAATGCACCTCCTGTCTGGAGATACTTTTAAACAAGTAAGTATTTGTATCATCACATCAATGTTTATCTATTGAGTTAAGGTATGGAGGGCAGAGCAGGGAACTACCTTGTGGGGGGCTGGCTGGATTAGGTGTCCGACGTCTTGGTCTTGTGGATGTCGTCCATGGATTGGAACTGGAGTATATAGCAGTGACAGAATCACTCCCTTCAAATGACTTGTTGTCCTGTTGAGGATCCCCCATCCCCATGGAGAAGAGAAGCGTCATGAGCACACACACAAAACAGAAGGAGGCTCTGAAAACTGAAACAACCATGGGGATGGGATGCTGCTTTACCCGAACTAGAAGCCATTGAGGCGGTCGAGGACCATGGAAACTTAGTCGTTGGCGCAACTCGGCTCCACCACACCAAGGCATTGTTGTTCCATCGAGCTCGACCATGTGCGAGGCTTCATCATCGGCGTGGAGGTCCCGGTGGTCGTCCTGGTCCATGGAGTGTGCCCCTTATTATTTCATTTCAGAGAAAGCGTGAAACACATATATGGCATGTATATGGATCACGTGGACATGCAAACTTAGCTAATAAATATGAACAAGGCATACTATAGCATAGCAGGTAAGGAGTTAGATTCACTCAAGTATTGGTGACTAATAGACCTATTATTTTATTTTAGAGAAAGCATGCGTGGAAATATCATTCACTGATATAAATAACGCGGCACCACTCATGATTTGCCTCTGGTGTTCGCCATACAACAATAGCAGTAGTACAAAGATGTTTGACTGTACATGTGAATACAGATATGACAATAGTAGATATAGATAATTTGAGGGAACCACATGTAGTAGATATGACAATAGCAGTAGTACAGATTGTAGAAGTAAGCATGCAAGGAAACAAAACATGGGACAAATATTGATAGCAACAAAACAACCAGGATATGACAATAGCACTAGTATAGATTGTACTGACAGAAGCACAAGCATGCAAACATGCATCTCATCCCAACCTAAAACTAGAAACAGTAGCAGCCATTCATTTTACGCAGGTGTAAAACTAAATCATAAGCACCGCAGCATTTGCTAAACTTGTCAGCTAAAGAACTCTATCTCGAAAGGCCTGAAAGAAGATTACATAAGCACCAGAACACCCTAACCACCACCAATTCTCTTCATAGTTGATGAGACGACATTTACCGTACATAAATATGATTTAAAAAAGTAAGCAATATGATACAGCAGCAGGCAAGTAGTATATATCACTCATGGGCGTATGGGCAAGGCGGGACGTAGTTCATGTGCTCGGTGCGCATGCGGATGGCGTTCTCGGCATAGATCCGGGCGCCGTCAGCGATGCCCTTCTCGATGGCGTTCTTCACCTTGAGCTTCTGCCATTCAACATATAAACATATAAGTAAAGTACACTAATTCTAGAAGAGAAAACACAAAGCAATAAAGGATAAATGGACCATTTCCCCATAATTTTTTTTCCTGATTCAAACATCTACAGTCCAGCCATTGATGTCTTCAGCATGTGTTGTTGGTATGACCACACATGAGAATCAACTTCAGAGAATAAAAATCACATTTGCTCAAATTGAACTGTACATTAAGTACAGATCTTAATCATGAAAAGTTTAAGTTTAGGAGCAAGCAAAGCTATCAGTTACAGCAATCTGTAATGTTAAAAAATTCTGGACAGTTCAAAGTTCTCTACATTCTAATGAAGTGCTATCAGTCCATACAAACATTTCCTACGGGTCAGCGTCGAAGAAGGTGCGCTGCAGGCCACATCAACTACAGCACTAGGAGTACACAGCAACTAGTAGCAGAACTAGAAGAAATACCCAGATTGAGTGTACACCAATAACACCAGGAACATGAGTATAAAAAGCATCTTGCTTTATTGGGATACAGTGACATAGAAGAATTACTAGGATACAGTAACACATACACATCATTGATTTAACATGTTCAGAAACAGTCTAGTGTGTATATTGTACTCTGCAAGGGTTGATTAAACACAGTGAGGAACATTATTGATTTAGCAAGCATGTTCCGAGATTCAGCAAGCGGCAGCCATTGTAGAATACCATTACAATGCTCAATTCAACTAACAGAACAATGCTATGTTCACTGAAGATAAAATTTAACGAATCGACTCATGGAGATCATTCCCATGATGGATATTCAATTAAGTATTGATATGCTCCGGGGAAAACGGACGCCAATGGATTTTCACAAGAGAATTTTGTAGTCTTAACAATTGAGGCAGCCTAGTGGCATTTGAGCTCTACTGCAACTGCGCAAGTCAAGGAAGCTAGCACTAATTTTCAGCCGTGGCACACCACCCTAACAAAACACGTTAGGAGCGAATCAAGTTCCCTCTGATAATTGAATATCTCCTAAATTTCAGCTCCACAATCATCCTGAGACGAGTTTATACGAACAATCAGGAACACGAAGTGCAGCACAGCAAGTCGATCTACCATATCTATCAGTTGCATCTAATTAGGCACCCCGAAACCCTACCCGAGGAGAATGGCCCGAACGACGAGATAACACGATGCTGGGTTTCGGAACCTGAAGGGGAAGGTATCACGCCTGATGGCAGCGGTGGTGGTCAGTCGTGTTACCTGCACCTGCTTCGCCCTCACGTACGGGGAATCCGCCACCAGCGGCGCCCTCGGTGGCCGAGAGCATCCACCGCTGCTCACCGGCGGGGTGACGCGGTAGGAGCAGCAGTTGGCGCTCAGGGGCGGGGTGAAGTGGCTCCTGGGGACGGCGAAGCCGTCGGGGGTGTCAGGGCTCCACCTCTCCGCCGCGGCTGGTGGCGATGCCCTCCCTCTCCCGATGGTGGCGACGCCGCCCTCGAGGTGGCTGCTCAAAAGGATCTACGGAGAGGGAGGGGAAAGGATGCCGGCGCTGGAGTGGAGGCAGGGGTGGTCGCTCGTGGCTGCAGGAAGATGTGCCCCTCGGATCTGACCGGAAGAGACGGAGGAGGCCGGTGAGGTTGGGCGGCTCGCTTGATCTACTGCGCGGGCGACTGGGTGGTGGAAGGGAGGGGCGGCGGAGGAGGAATCTAGATCGGGAAGGGGGCGGCAGCGAGGAGATGGGGACGAGGGAGGAAGGGGGGAGACGGGAGGAGGGGTCGATCTGAGCTAGGGTTTGGGCTGCGGGTGGGGGGTATCTCTTTTTTTCTTTTTTTCTGTAGATAGATGGATGGATGGATGTGGGATGGAGAGATGGATGGATGGATGGATGGATGGACGCCATGTCATCGATGCGTGGAAAGAGTTATGATTGGTTCAGAAAATCAGTAATGTAAAATAGTTTTCAAGTACTAAAAATAGAGGGATTTTGTGAAGTAGCTATCAAAAATATTTTGCAAAAGGTACCACACAAATTTTCACTAGAGTTAGACCACATTTTATGGATTAGGACCAATTTGTATGCATTTTTCATATTTCTAGCTATTTTTAATCATTTTTCTAGTGGCAAAAATGTTTTGTTTTTGAAGAACCTACCAAATAATTGTTATAAAATTGCACCAAATCAATTTTCTAATGCACAATTGACCAAATGGTTGGGTGTCAAAAGTTTTCATCCACCTCTCGTGAAAAGGACAAATTTCTGCCGGTTCAGCTGGAACCGGGTCAAATTTGAATTGCAGCTACCTCATAGTTTTCTCTTTATTTTTTCAAAAAATCATTTTTAGGTACAAAAGTATCTATTTAATCAGAGAAACACAAAAAAATTGCAAGATTCAACCACTAGCTAGGAACGGTCATGCCCGCCATTTTAACCGCATTTTGAAACGGGCATAAAAAATTCAAAAAAAACAAAAAATTGGAAAACCTTTGCATTATGTCATTATATGTGACCAAGTTATTAGAAAAAATTATAAACTTGTAATATGGCAATTCTTTTTAAAAAAAAGTGTTGTCAGAAATGAGCTATCATGTGTGAAGATTCATGGCTTTCAAGCCAAATGATCAATCTTATGGCCACATTCATGGCATAGTTTGTTCAAATAATCTCATATCGTGCACAAAGGGGCATCTTGGAATGGCAAACAATGTTTCCTAAGGAAGTTTTCATTTTCTTTGGACGAAATATTCATTTTCCATTTTTGAGTGCCCGAAATGAGTTTTTTTGTGAAGGACCTACCATATATTTGTTGCAAATTTGTACCTAATCATTTTTATAAAATACTAGGCCATATTTAATGCACAATTGACAAAATGGTTGGGTGTCCAAAGCTTTTATCCACCTCTGGTGAAAAAGACAAATTTCCGCCGGTTTAGTTGGAAACGGGTTAAATTTGAACTGCAGCTACCTTGTAGTTTGCTCTTTATTTTTTCCAAAAATCATTTATAGTTACATAAGTATCTATTTAATTAGAGAAACACCAGAAAAATTCCAAGATTCAACCACTAGCTAGGAACGGTCATGCCCGCCGTTTTGACCGCATTTTGAAACGGGTATAAAAAATTCAAAAAAATCAAAAAAATGGAAAACCTTCACATTGTGTCATTATATGTGACCAAGTTATTAAAAAAATTATAAACTTGTAATATCGCAATTCTTTTAAAGAAGTGTTCTCAGAAATGAGTTATCATGTGTGAAGATTCATGGCTTTCAAGCCCAAATGATCAATCTTATGGCCACATTCATGAAATAGTTTGTTCAAATGATCTCATATCGTGCACAAAGGGGCATCTTGGAATGGCAAACAATGTTGCCTAAGGAAGTTTTCATTTTCTTTAGACAAAAAAATCATTTTCCATTTTTCGAGTTCCCGAAATGAGTTTTTTTGTGAAGGACCTAGCATATATTTGTTGCAAATTTGTACCAAATCATTTTTATAAAATACTAAGATATATTTAATGCACAATTGAAAAAATGGTTGGGTGTCCAAAGCTTTTATCCACCTCTGGTGAAAAAGACAAATTTCTGCCGGTTCAGTTGGAAACGGGTTAAATTTGTTGGAAACGGGTTAAATTTGAACTGCAGCTGTCCTGTAGTTTGCTCTTTATATTTTCTAAAAATCATTTATAGTTACATAAGTATCTATTTAATCAGAGAAACACCAAAAAATTTCCAAGATTCAACCACTAGCTAGGAACGGTCATGCTCGTCGTTTTGATCGCATTTTGAAACGGGCATAAAAAATTCAAAAATATCAAAAAAAATTGGAAAACCTTCGCATTGTGTCATTATATGTGACCAAGTTATTAGAAAAAAAATTAAACTTGTAATATGGCAATTATTTTTAAAAAATATTCTCAGAAATGAGCTATCATGTGTGAAGATTCATGGCTTTCAAGCCAAATGATCAATCTTATGGCCACATTCATGCCATAGTTGTTCAAATGATCTCATATCATGCACAAAGGGGCATCTTGGAATGGCAAACAATGTAGCCTAAGGAATTTTTCATTTTCTTTAGAAGAAAAATTCATTTTCCACTTTTCGAGTGCCCGAAATGAGTTTTTTTGTGAAGGACCTACCATATATTTTTTGCAAATTTGTACCAAATCATTTTTATAAAATACTAGGCCATATTTAATGCACAATTGACAAAATGGTTGGGTGTCCAAAGCTTTTATCCACCTCTCGTGAAAAAGACAAATTTCCGCTGATTCAGTTGGAAACGGGTCAAATTTGAACTGCAGCTGCCTTATAGTTTGCTCTTTATTTTTTTCCAAAAATCATCTATAGTTACATAAGTATCTATTTAAGCATAAATACATATTTTGGTGGCGATATGTCAAGGTTTGGACGGTGGCCCAGGGCCCCAACTCCAAAGCGCGTAAACTCGCATGCCCACCGCCTGACCGTGGCATTGCCATGCGTTCTGGATGGCCTAGACATGTCTAGTGGGTTGGGCACTCCCCAGGTAAGTGCCAGGAAGAAAATGACAACAGAAGACTCTCACGAGGAGACCGAACTATGCTCAAACATGAATTAGTAGCCAAGTGTTTGATTAGCGGTACAGGAAATGCACATGGCTAATGGATCTGAATTTTGGCTGAGGATGATCATCTACTAGGGAGACTAGCTTGGCAAATTTTCATCTCAAATGGAGGAGTGTAGATGGCACCTGCTTTGCAAAGTACCACATCGGGCAGAAATATGAATATTGAAGTTGGGCTCAAATGAATAAATGTACTGAGCTGAAATTTTGTGGAGTATGGTCATTTGGGCATAGGAAAACACTGTAAAAAAATTATACCATTTGGATAACCTAGCTTGTACTTCCTTCACAAAGCTTCTCTCCAGATAGAAACTTTGCAAATTTGCTGAGGAAGATTTAATAGGCAAATGGAGCTGAATATTGGCATACGGCAATGATTTGGATATGGAAGATTGACCAAAAAGTTTGAGGACAATAGGAGTGGTATAGATAGTACTTGCTTTGCAATGTGCCAATCTGGACAAAAAATAAAAAATTAAAGTTGGGCTCACATAGATGATTTGATTGAGCTGCAATTTGGAGGAGGGTGATAGTTTGGCCATATGAAGGCACTGTATAAATTTCATGCCATTTGGATGTGCATAGCTAGTACTTCCTTCACAAAGCTTCTAACTAAAGAAAAACTTTGAAAATTTGCCGAGGAACATTTACTAGGCAAATGGAGCTGAATTTTGTCGTGAGGCAATGATTTCGATAGGAAAGAGTGACCAAAAATTTTGAGGGCAATCAAGAATATAAAAATAGCACTTCTTTCACAAAGTGCTGTTCTGAACAGAATAGGAAAATGAATATTGTTGAATTATATTTTAACTGGGCGAGGAAGGTTTTTGACATATTTGACAAAGATATGACCCAAAGAATTTATGAGATTTTTTTCGGAATTTTGGGACTAACAGAAATATAGGTTGCTTCACAACCTAGGGCAAAAATTGACACATGGACATGACACATTGGCAAAACTGATGAGGTGGTGCCTAGTCATAGCAATCCACCACAACTTACAAGGTTATGACCATCTATAATGGTCGTGATTAGCTAGAAATAAGGCAGCGGATCAGTGTTGTCTGCTTTATGACCATTTCATGTAAGGAAATTACGACCTTTATGGCCAAAATGGTCGATATAGTTGAGGGTTTGGAGCCCCCCGAGCAGCTTTTGACCAATTGGTCTCAAATGGTCGTAGATCTATGACAAATTCTTCCAGGGTCACTGACAGAAGGTCACTAGTTGACATATTTCTTGTAGTGAGTCCTGAAGAGGACGATGGTGCGGAAGTTCATCAGTTCATGGGCAAGATAAAGATGCTCGCCCAGTCCGGATTAACAATGGTTGAGGTAATGGCGACGTCCATAGCATGAGGGGTTCAGCCGCTTCAGTATAGAGGGCTCCCGATGTGGCACTATAATGAAGAGGACGACGCCTCCCGCTGTGGTCGGAAAGGTCCGGACACCCCCGCTGCCCTAGCCAAGATACTGGCCGAGCTATTCAAAGGGGAGGAAAAGGAATTTGTTCATATCAATCACAAAGATGGGTATTCTATGTACAATCCTCCCAGTTGGGTAAGCCTCAACCCTTCTGCTTTACTCATTCCACCTCCTGGATCATCTTTAATAAATTTCTAATCCGCTTATAATAGCATTGGCGAAAGATCACCCAGGGACTCTGAAAGTGCGTTATATCGACTAGAGGGGGGTGAATAGGAGATTTTTATGAAAGTCTTCAAAACGTGGAAGTTATGAAGACAAACAGTAGAAATATGCCTATCACTATGCAGCGGAAGTTAGATTACACTAGGCAAGCCATGGTCAAGTATTCAATAGAGTGAAAGCACAATGACAAATAGCTGCAGTGTAATAAGGATCAGGTAGGAAGAAGTTATGAAGCCAAACAGATCATACAGTCATGTTGTGAAGACAGAAGATATAGCAAGCATGCAATGACTTCACAATGAGTAACAGTAAGTAAAAGGAACTGAAGATGAAACCAGTGAGTCGTTGAAGACAATGAATTGTTGGACCAGTTCCAGTTGCTGTGACAACTGTACGTCTGGTTGGAGCGGCTAGGTATTTAAACCAAAGGACACACAGTCCCGGACACCCAGTCCTGAACACGCAGCTCAGGACACCCAGTCCTCACCGTATTCTCCTTGAGCTAAGGTCACACAGACCTCGCCCAATCACTCTGGTAAGTCTTCAAGGTAGACTCCCAAACCTTCACAGACTTCGTTCACCGACAATCCACAATGTCTCTTGGATGCTCAGAACGCGACGCCTAACCGGCTGGAGGATGCACAGTCCTCAAGTGTAATAAGTCTTCAGATCACTCAGACAAGAAGACTTAAGTGATGCCCAATTTACTCTGGCTCTGGGTGGTTAGGGCTTTTATCCTCGCTAGGAATTTTCTCTCTCAAAGGCTTCGAGGTGGGTTGTTCTCAAATGACAAAAGCCGTGCACTGAAATCTGAGCAGCCGACCGTTTATGGTTGTAGGGGGTGGACTATTTATAGCCACTGGGCAACCCGACCTGATTTGTCCGAAATGACCCTGGGTCACTAAGGAACTGACACGTTTTCCAACAGTCAGATTTCAAACTCACACGACAACTTTACTTGGGCTACAAGCAAAGCTGACTTGTCCGACTCTGGACAAGATTTGCTCTCATAGTCTTCACTTGAAGACATAGGTTTTGAATTAGGCATCACTTCAGTCGTTCTGACTGGTTCTCTTGGACCCCAATTAACAGTACGGTGGTTCCTATGACTCAACACAAATGAAAGAGAACTGCGAAGGATCTAAGTCTTCGAGTTCCATAGGCTTCACGGGTGTCTTCTCTTGTCATAGTCTTCAATGTGAATATCTTCATATACCACCATTGACTTCAAAGTCTTCGTACATTTTAGGGGTCATCTCTGGTAGTAAAACCGAATCAATGAGGGACTTCTACCTGTGTTATCCTGCAATTCTCACAAACACATTAGTCCCACAACTAGGTTTGTCATCAATACTCCAAAACCAACTAGGGGTGGCACTAGATGCACTTACAATCTCCCCCTTTTTGGTGATTGATGACAAACTAGTTAAAGTTTTCAACGAGGAATATAATTTATGAAATTGTAAAGGAATTGTCTTCATAAGTTGCAAGGGCTCCCCCTGAAGATGTGCATATAAGTAATTTGCTTTTGGAATGCAAATGCACATGGCAGGTTGTACTTGTGGAGATACACTTTAACTTATGACGACAATCCACTATGCATGTAAAAGTATATGAAGATAATGACATGCATAATGAAAAATGGACGTCTGCAGAATGATCTAAGTGCGGAATTTATCGTCGCACATGCAGAATTTATCTTTGCAAAACAAAGTGGCAAACAAGTAGCAGACGACCATCGAGTTTAAGTGTTACAACTCAAATAAGCAAATGTAGCAAAACGGGAGTTGTAAGCACGAAGCAAAATATAGCAAGATAAAGCACCTGCCCAATTGACCCGCTTGAAGACTATCAACATCATATGCTTCTCCCCCTTTTCTCAATGAGGACCAAAAAGGTTTGAAGACATAGAGTTTTCTACTCGTTCCCATGAGCAGTAGGGTCGTTGGAGGTGTTTGGCGGTGCTGAAGAGTTTGGTGCCGAGTCAACGCGCGTTGAAGGAGGTGGTGGTGATGTAGCGTCGTCTTCTTCCTCGATGATTCTTGCAGTCACCGTGGCAGCAGATGAAGAGAACTCTGAGTCTTCAAGTGATGGAGTTCCTCGCAGCACAGCCCGTCTGGGAGGTGTGGAGTCAAACTTGAATCGCTCTTTGAAGCCATCCTCTTGAAGATCAGCTTCAGAGCACATCATCGTGAGTCCTTTCCAGGTGCGGCGACAGGTTTCATGTGCAACGAATGCATTCTTGGTGGCAAGATTTCTGATGCAATTTACATCCACCAAGAGGCTTTTCAGCTGTCTCTTCAGCCAGTCATGATGCCTATCCTGCTTTTGATGAACGGCCACAAGAAGCTCTCGGTCAGTAAGAGCACGAGCTCGCTTCTTGGGTCTTGGAGCAGCTGAGCTGTCAGTGGCTTCAGTGGATGCAGGGCGTGGTGCACGTGTAGTGCCAGCCAACGGATACACCCTGGAGATGGCTTCAACACCTTCAACGTTCTGATTGAAGCTCTGGTGTTCTGCATTCTGAAGACTCAAAGGTTGCTTGGCAGGCTCAGGATATATAGCTTCAGCAGAGGTATCCACATCTGGCAAGAAGATCCGATGGTTGCGGGCTGAGGGCTGATATGAGATCGCAGAGTGAAGTTTGATCAGCCTCATTACCCAAGGAGCATAGAATTTTAAACCAAACAGATCTGAGCCTGATGCAGCTAGTTGGCGTATGAAGAAGTCCTGTGCATTGAAGCATTTGCCATGAAGGATACAGAATATCAGAGTCTTCATTGCACCCTCGATCTTGGCATTGGGAGAGTGCCCTGATAGGCCAGAGAGTCCGCCTGATGGTGTGATAGATGGTTCTGGGCAGGTACTCAAGGTCTTCAACGAAGAACTCTGTGGGATAAGGAGCATCGTGGGGCAAGGGCTTCATCATGGAGAGCATCTGACTCATATTCGGTTCAGGCCTTTGAAATATGCTCTCAATAGCTTCAGTGTGTAGCTGACAGCCTTGCGCGAAGAATTCGCCAGGAGTGGGCAGGCCGGTGAGCTCAATGATATCAAATGCATTGGCTTCGTGATGAACATTGCCGGTCATCCACTCCAGGACCCAAGTCTTCGGATCTCTGTTGTATCCTTTGATGTGGAGGGTGGCATAGAATTGAAGAAGGAGCTCTTCATTCTAATGCTCTTCATTAGTCACAAACTGCAGCAGACCCACTTGTTTGAAGCAATCCAACGCTTCCTCTAGACAGGGCAGACCAGCAATAGCTTCAACGTCAAGGCACTTGTGTGGGAAAATGCGACCTTGGTTGTACAGTATGCAAGAGTAGTAGCTGCGCTGAGGATAGCTCCAGAACCGATCTGATGAAATCCTTTCCCTTGAGTAGGGGTTCTTGGAGCTGTTGAAGAAGGTATTGTCTGCCTTGAAGCCATTGATGTTGAAGGAGCTAGGTGCTGATGCAGGACCTGGGAACCTTGGCAGTCTTGGGATCGGCG
Organism: Triticum dicoccoides; assembly: GCF_002162155.2. Lineage (NCBI taxonomy): Eukaryota > Viridiplantae > Streptophyta > Magnoliopsida > Poales > Poaceae > Triticum > Triticum dicoccoides. The sequence continues at coordinate 585,505,613 of NC_041392.1, read as the reverse complement.
TCTGTACCTGAGGCCTGTGCTCAACATGGTAGTCAAATTGGGGACCGGCAGCAGACTCAGGAACAGAAGTGTCAGGATCAGTGGCTTCGCTATCTTCTGGAGCTTTTGGTGGGGAGGGCTCCACATTGGCTTCAATGTTGGTTGTGGCAGCCTCACGATTGCATCCTCCACTTGACTAGCTGGAGGGTCAGACACAGGCACGTTCTCCTGGAGAACTGCTTCTTGGTGAGACGGGGGGACTGGTGGTACTTCTTCGTCTTCGGCTGATGCAGCCGGAATGTCGTCAGCAGAGTCTTGAGGCCGTGGACCTTTGCGAAGCCTGCGGAATGCAGACGACGCCTGTGGAGTTGGAGTGGGCTGGGCCTCAGATTCTTCTTCCACTTGCGGGCTATCCGCCCATGACGCATCTTGTGCAATTGGCGTCAGAGGACGACCAATGCTGATAGGTTCGCTGGTTTCAAGCTGAGGAATGACTGCATCATCTTGTACATTGTCATGATGACCAATGTCTTCAGCAGTGATGGGGTCGGCTGCTGGAATGTCTTCAGCATCAGGAGCCTCTGTGGGAGCAGGCTCATGAACTGTCAGTTGACGTTCTGTGTCAGGATAGACTATAGAAAGGGGTTCAACCATCAAGGGCTCTGTGGGAGCAGCCCGATCTTTCTTGGTTTTCCTCTTCTTCTTAGAGGGGGCAGTAGGAGAGGCTTCAGGATATTTCATTTTTCTTGCTTCAGCCTCAGCAGTCCTCGTCTTCTTGAGCTCTGAAGCGGTTGACCGGCTCTTTGGCTTCGAGCCAGTCGTTGTAGTTGGGAAGACAATCGGAACTGCTTCTTGCCTTGGGGCATCAGGTTCAGCTGTGGCAGTCTTCTTCTTTTTCTTTGCGGCCATCTTGGGGTCGATACCAGGACGCCCAAGTGACTTGCGCTTCTCAGCCTCATTGTAGGCTTGCACGTATCTGTTAGCCAGAGTCTTCATCCGCTCATGCGAACCCTGAGCTTCTGCACGCTTCTTCAGAAAGTTTTCCTTAAGCTCGTGCAGCATGATCTTGAAGTTCTTCACTTCTTGCACGCTGAGCTTGGCCATATGCTTCTTGAACTGAGCCTTTTCAAAATCAATTTTCTGCTTCAGTTCAACAATGCGCTGGGCAATTGCAAGTTCTGAAGCAATAGCGCCTTGGAAGGCGACGCTGAGGCCAACGGGCAGCTGTAGATCTTCAAAGCTGATGTTTGGTGTGGCAAACCACTCGTCAATGAAGTTGTGGATGATGGCGACATCAAAGAGAGGCAGATTGTTGAAGATTTCTACTTCTTCTTTACTCTTGATGAGCTGCTCAAGAGCGTCATCTCCAAGATCTTCATCACTTGACAGATCAATGGTTTCACTGCGCAGAATGGCAGTCTGGGGCTTGGAGACACGGGATACGTCTTCAGACTGCACACTGTCTTCAGGAGGTGCAGTTGCCAATGGCTTCGCCCTTGAGATTTTTGGTGAAGGGGCCGGCTTTGAAGCTTTTGGCTTCTTTGACTGCTTTGGCTTCGGTACAGCAGGCGCTTCATCAGACTTAGAGTCAGCTGGAGGGTCATTCACGGCAGTCCCTTGGACTAAGATGCCGGTGATGAGGCCCTCAAGGTTGGCATATGGTCCGATGATATTCGGTTCGGCCTCGCGTGTGCCATCTGCCCTTGGTGCGGAGGGACCAGGGTTGAAGTCTAACCCCAACTTCTTCTTGTTCTGCTTCGCTGAGTTCTGGGCAAACTGGAAGTTGCGCTTGAACAGATTGTCGTCACGACACCAGAGTAGTGACGACGGATGTGCATCAGCAGGCTGTGGTCCACGGACCATGCATGGGTAGAAGCCTTGAGCAATGGCTTCATCTCTCGACCTGGGTATGAGATTTTTGTATAGGATGTCTCCCCATGGTCTCTTGATGGCGTTTTTCTCAGCATACTCCTAGGTGACGAAGTGGTATTGGAACCATTGTTCTGCCCAATAGCGTCGAATCCATTGGATTCGGGTCTTGCGCTGACCATAATTCTCTTCAGGATCTGTTTTATACATTTCTGCCAGTTCATCAGGCAGATCTTTGGATGTTCCGCCACGACGCTGTCTGCCCCCCTTCCTTGCTGTTGTTTCTGAAGCCATAAACCTTAACTTGGAAGGCTTCAAGATGTTCAAAGGCTTCAAAGGCTTTCTTTTGCTGGACCAACAGGAACTGGCTTCAGGAGAATTTATGTGATGCTGTAAGAATTCTGCAAATGAATGCAGACTATGAGAACCAAAGGATTCTCCCACGGACATGTACCTGTGACAGCATTAAGGTGCGAGGGAAGGGGAAGAGGTCATATGCATTCTCAGAAGATTTTGAAGATAAATCAGTTTTAGAAGACATTGACCTCATCATGCGAAGACATTCACTCATAGAAAAGAAGTTGGTTCCAGATTTGTACGAACCCACAGATCAGTACAAGTGAGGAATCTAACTACTTCATGAAGCACAAGTGAATATACTAGGCATGTTATGAGATGCAGATTGAGAGAGATCTAACTTGTGTGAATAGAAACTTCTTATGGTAGAAAGTGACAGAACCATAGGATCAAAAGGAGCTGTAAAAAGAAGTTTTATTTACCACACTTGGAACTGCTAGACGGAGTGGGAGATGAGGTCGAGCAGTTCAATCCTCTGTGCCCTAACTTGGCGACGGAAGACACCTACGGCGACGGCGGAGAGGATGATGTCCGCGATCGGCGTGAAGACGGCGTCAGAGAGGTTGCGGCAGTGAAGCGCTTCGTCGCCGGCGTCGTCGAGGGCTAGCGATGGCGCTAGGGTTCGTGCGAGGGAGGAAGAAGGAGATAATGACCGCAGTGAGTGTGTATTTATAGTTATAAGGGTGGCACTGCGCTATTACACAGGTGCCCCTAGCGATTCGCATCTGAACAACACGTGGCCATCATGCGAAATCTCGGCGGCAGTTCCACATCCCACGCATGCCTGGATTGTCGGGTGGTCGTTCCTACTTCTCCGGATTTCTTGTGGATGAATGAGGATTGAAAATGGTTTTAAAGTTTGTCTCTATGTCTTCTGCTGACAAGGACGCAGAGAAGACATTCGACAGTTTCAATAGAATGCATATGACTTGGAGAGATAGAATTTGAGATAGAAAGCATAGAGAGTTTAGGGTCCGATCACATTCACTTAGTTCAAAGATTCAAACAAGAAGACATAGCTATAAGTGAATGCTGTAGAGGACAGAACACTAGTATATATATATATATATATATATATATATATATATATATATATATATATATATATAATCAACATAGTGAAGATAATCATGAAGACATGTTGAGATTGAAGCCAAATCAAATGTGAAGACATTGCAAGGTAATGCCATGAGTGAAACACTTCAAAATAGAACGTTTGGTGGTGGCGTTACCCACCGTATAGGAAGTATTAGACCCAGACACGCCGCACAATTATCGTGGCGCTCCGAAGTCAAATTCCACATTAATGTATTCACACTTAGAATGTATGTCTTAATTGATTGAAGATATACGTTACTTCGTGTGTTGCACATCTAAGTCATCGGTATGCATAAGTGTTAGGATGTGTGCCTGATCACAGGACATTTGAGGATTCCAAGATATTTAGCTCACACCGTAACTTGCAAAATCTCTTCTCATCCAAGGGCTTGGTGAAGATATCTGCCAATTGCTCTTCAGTGTTGACGTGTATGATATCAATATCTTCCTTCACAACATGATCTCTAAGAAAGTGATGACGAATTTCAATGTGCTTTGTCTTTGAGTGCTGAACTGGGTTGTTGGTGATCTTGATGGCGCTTTCATTGTCGCAGTAAAGTGGCACTTGCTTCAGATGAACGCCATAGTCCTTGAGAGTTTGCTTCATCCACAGAAGCTGAGCGCAGCAAGATCCAGCAGCAATGTATTCAGATTCAGCAGTGGAGAGGGATACACAGTTCTGCTTCTTTGAAGACCAACATACAAGTGATCGTCCCAGAAAATGACATGTGCCTGATGTTGACTTCCGATCCACCTTGTCACCAGCATAATCAGCATCCGAGAATCCAACCAGATCAAACTCTGAGCCCTTTGGATACCATAATCCTAGAGTTGGGGTGTGAGCCAAATATCAAAGAATTCGCTTCACAGCTAAGTGATGCGACTCCTTTGGTGCCGCTTGAAATCGAGCACACATGCAAACACTAAGCATAATATCTGGCCTAGATGCACATAAATAAAGCAAAGAACCAATCATGGAGCGGTATACCTTTTGATCGAACTCTTTACCATTGCCGTCGGGACCCAGATGATGTTTGGCTGGCATTGGCGTTGTGAAGCATTTGCAGTCTTGCATACCAAACTTCTTCAGGCACTCTTTGAGATACTTCTCTTGAGATATGAAGATGTCGTTGCGTTGTTGTCGTATTTGAAGACCGAGGAAGAATTTCAGCTCCCCCATCATAGACATCTGATATTGCTCTTGCATCATATAGCCAAACTCTTCACTGTACTTCTGATTTGTGCAGCCGAAGATAATGTCATCCACATAAATTTGGCACACAAACAGTTCACCATCATATGTCTTCATGAAGAGAGTGGGATCTAGGGAACCAGGTATGAAGCCTTTGCTCTTCAGGAAGTATTTGAGTGTGTCATACCAGGCCCGAGGGGCTTGTTTGAGGCCATACAGTGCCTTGTTGAGCTTGTATACCATGTCAGGATGTTTTGGATCTTCAAACCCAGGTGGTTGTGCAACATACACTTCTTCTTCAATCTTGCCATTGAGAAAGGCACTCTTCACATCCATTTGATATAAAAGTATGTTATGATGATTTGCATAGGCCAGCAGTATACGTATGGCTTCAAGTCTAGCCACAGGAGCAAATGTTTCATCGAAGTCAATGCCTTCCACTTGAGTATATCCTTGAGCAACGAGGCGAGCTTTGTTTCTGACAACTTGACCATGCTCATCTTGCTTGTTGCGGTATATCCATTTGGTGCCTATTATATTGTGCTTCCATGGATCAGGACGCTTAACCAGTTCCCATACATTGTTCAGCTCAAACTATTGAAGTTCTTCTTGCATAGCTTGAATCCATTCAGGTTCCATGAAGGCTTATTCAACTTTCTTGGGTTCTGAAATTGAGACGAATGCGAAGTGCCCACAGAAATTTTCCAACTGAGTTGCCCTTGAACGAGTGAGTGGACCAGGTGCATTGATGCTGTCAATTATTCTGTCAATCTGCACTTCATTGGCAACATGAGGATGTACAGGACGAAGACTTTGCTCTTGCTGATATGTGTTGTTATTGGGAGGAATGTCTTCAAGCTGAGCATTGTCTTCATGTGGATCAGGTGCTGAGATGATAAGTTCTTCTTCAGGATGAGCTTCAGAAGGTATGATCTCTCCAGTTCCTATTAGCTTGATTGATTCACTAGCTGGAACTTCATCTTGCACATTTGGCAGTTGCTCTCTTTGTGAACCATTGGTCTCATCGAACCGCACATCCACTGTTTCAACCACTTTGTAATGAAAGAGATTGAAGACTCTATAGGATTGCGAATCCTTTCCATATCCAAGCATAAAACCCTCATGTGCTTTTGGTGCAAACTTTGAGGTGTGGTGTGGGTCCTTGATCCAGCATCTTGCGCCAAATACTCTTAAGTAGCTGACATTTGGCTTCTTGTCAGTTAGGAGTTCATAAGATGTTTTGTTCAGAAGCTTGTGAAGATAAACACGATTGATTGTATGGCATGCAGTGTCAATAGCTTCAGTCCAAAATTTTCTTGGAGTCTTGTATTCATCTAGCATCGTTCTGGCCATCTCAATGAGTGTTCTGTTCTTGCATTCGACGACGCCATTCTGCTGTGGCGTGTACGGAGCTGAGAATTCATGTGTGATTCACAAGGTATCAAGATATGTATCAAGGCCAATGTTCTTGAATTCAGTGCCATTGTCACTTCTGATGTGCTTTATCTTGGCGCCATAATTGTTCATAGCTCGATTGGCGAAGCGTCTGAAGACATCCTGCACTTCAGTCTTGTAAAGGATTATGTGCACCCAAGTATATCTAGAGTAATCATCAACAATGACAAAGCCATAGAGGCAAGCAGTAGTGGAAAAGGTTGAGTAGTGAGTGGGACCAAAAAGATCCATGTGAAGCAGTTCGAAGGGTCGAGTAGTGGTCATGATTGTCTTCGAGGGATGTTTTGCCCTCGTCATCTTCCCTGCTTCACAGGCACTGCATAAGTGATCTTTCTTGAACTTGACGCCTTCGATGCCTATGACATGCTTCTTCTTTGCAAGGGTGTGGAGGTTCCTCATGCCAGCATGCCCTAGCCTCCGATGCCAAAGCCAGCATTCTGAAGCCTTTGCCAGAAGACATACTGCAAGTTGTGGCCCTGCTGAGAAATCTACCACATACAAATCATCTTTCCGATACCCTTCAAACACTAGAGACTTGTCAGATCCCATTAGTACCAGGCAACAATATTTTCCAAATACTACGATCATGTTCAAATCGCAAAGCATTGAGACAGACATCAAGTTGAAGCCAAGGGATTCAACAAGCATGACTTTATCCATGTGTTGATCCCTTGAGATTGCAACTCTACCTAGACCCAATACCTTACTTTTACCAGTGTCAGCAAATGGGATGTGGCTCTTGTCGGATGGACGTAAGGTTGAGTCCATAAGAAGACTTCTTTTGTTGGTCATGTGATTTGTACATCCACTGTCAATAATCCATTCTGAAGACTCTGAAGACGCTGGTGTCGTACCCTACAGTGCAGTTAGGGGGATAGGCTTCATGAAGAGAATTGTGAAGCAAAAACATTTGACGAACCAGTGGGTTATGAAAAATTAGATCCAGATTAGGACTAATAGGGAGAGTAGCATGCGATTCGGGAACGAAATACATAGTGATGCCATTCGGGCATTTGATTTTGCGCCCTACAAGATTTTTAAGGTCCCCAGCAATAGCGTCAGAAGATTTTGGTTTTCTGCTGGAGACCTTTCCCTGCAAAAGAGAGTTAAGCTTTCTTAACCACCCACATCAAGGGTGGCTTAGAAGCAATAAGTCTAAGTGCAGCATCTGAGAATTTTGGCTTTGGAGCCCTAGCAAACAGTCTAGTAGGCGGACAATAGTACTCATAAGAATAGGCAGAATAGTTCTTTGTCATATGAACATGACAGTTTGATGAACCGCTCTCATATTCATATGCCTGAGTATGGTTTCCCTGCAAAACATTTGCGTTAGTGCGACTCAGGTGAGTCCTCTGTCTGTATGAAGCCTTTGGACCGTATGATGCCTTTGGTCTGAGGTTTGTCTTCTTCATGTGAGGTGTCATGAACACATTCACAGGAAGATTTTCCAGACACGTTCTCGAAACCCAGATCTTCTTCATAGGCGGTCCATTCCTGCAGTTAGTACCAATGTACCTGGCAAACACTTCACCATTCTGATTCTTAAAAAGTTTATAGTTTGCATCAAAGGATTCATCAATGATAATGGGGTTAGCACAAGTGAAGCCAGATAAATTGGATGGATCTGCTGAAGGTTCCTTTGCAGCAACCCATGTGGTTTTGGGGTACTGCTCAGGTTTCCAGTAAGAGCCATCTGCATTTATTTTCCTTACGAACCCAACACCCTCTTTCCTAGGGTTTCGGTTCAAAATCTGCTTCTTGAGGACATCACATAATGTCTGATGTCCTTTGAGACTTTTGTACATCCCTGTTTCAAGCAATGTCTTCAACCTAGCATTCTCATCAGCAATAGCAGTGGTATCCTCAGCAGAGGGGTTAGTTACCACTTCAACAGTTGAAGATATTGCAATAGCAGTAGCAGTGGAACATTCAGCAATAGAAGTAGCATTTTCACGCTCAATGCATTTAAGACATGGTGGTTCAAATCCTTCCTGAGCGGAACTGATCTGTTCGGCGCGAAGTGACCCGTTTTCCTTTTGAAGATCTTCATGAGCCGCTCTCAATTTCTCAAGTTCTTGCTTCCTTTGAAGATAATCATAGGAAAGCTTTTCATGAGTTGTTGAGAGAGTATCAAGACGATCTTCAAGTTCCTGATACTTAACGTGAAGATTTTTTATGTCTTCAATTAAGGATTCAGATCGAGTCATTTCAGCACCCAACAGATCATCGCTTCTGTCTAACAGTTTTTGAATATGTTCCATGGCCTTTTGTTGTTCAGTTGCAATTTTAGCAAGTGTTTTGTAGCTGGGTTTTGAATCACAATCAGAGTCATCGTCACTGGATGTTTGATAGTGAGTAGTGCGTGTGTTTACCTTGGCACCGCGTGCCATGAAGCAGTAGGTAGGAGTGGAGTCGTCCTTGTCATTTGCATTGGTGTCGGTGATGAAGTCATTGTCTTCAGTGTTGAAGATGGACTTGGCGACGTATGATGTAGCCAGACATGCAATGCCAGAATCAGACTCCTCCTTAGACTCCACCTCTGCCTCCTCAGAAGCGGACTCCTCCTCAGAATCCATTTCCTTGCCAACAAACGCACGTGCCTTGCCAGATGAGCTCTTCTTGTGTGATGAAGACTTTGAGGAAGACTTGGAAGAAGACTTTGAGTATTTCTTCTTCTTCTTGTCGTCAGAGTCATATTCCTTGCTCTTCTTCTTCCTTCTGTTCTCATTGTCCCACTGTGGACACTCGGAGATGAAGTGTCCAGTTTTCTTGCACTTGTGGCATGTTTTCTTCTTGTAGTCATGAGCAGAAGCTTCATCATTCCTTGAGCTTGATCGTGAAGACTTTCTGAAGCCTTTCTTCTTGGTGAACTTTTGGAACTTCTTCACAAGCATTGCAAGTTCCCTTCCAATGTCTTCATGATCATCAGAACTGCTATCAGATTCTTCTTCAGATGAGGAAACAACTTTTGCCTTCAACGCACGAGTTCGCCCATAGTTTGGACCGTAGATACCTCTTTTCTCAAAAAGATGAAACTCATGTGTGTTGAGCCTCTCAAGTATGTCAGACGGATCGAGTGTCTTGAAATCAGGACGTTCTTGAATCATCAGGGCTAGGATGTCAAACGAACTATCAAGTGATCTCAGCAGCATCTTGACGATTTCATGTTTGGTGATCTCAGTAGCACCGAGGGCTTGAAGCTCATTTGTGATGTCAGTGAGCCGATCAAACGTGTGCTGGACATTCTCATTGTCATTTCGCTTGAAGCGGTTGAAGAGGTTGCGAAGAACATTGATTCTCTGATCTCTCTGGGTTGAGATGCCTTCATTGACCTTGGAGAGCCAGTCCCAGACCAGCTTGGATGTCTTCAAGGCACTCACACGGCCCTACTTTCCTTTGGTCAGATGACCACAGATGATATTCTTGGCAGTAGAGTCCAGTTGAGTGAACTTCTTGACATCAGCAGCAGTGACACCTTCTCCAGCCTTGGGAATGCCGTTCTCGACGACATACCATAGGTCGACGTCAATGGCTTCAAGATGCATGCGCATCTTATTCTTCCAGTAGGGATATTCAGTTCCATCGAAGACGGGGCACGCAGCGGAGACTTTGATTATCCCTGCAGTCGACATAGCTAAAACTCCAGGTGGTTAAACCGAATCACACAGAACAAGGGAGCACCTTGCTCTGATACCAATTGAATGTGCATTATATCGACTAGAGGGGGGTGAATAGGCGATTTTTATGAAAGTCTTCAAAACGTGGAAGTTATGAAGACAAACATTAGAGATATGCCTATCACTATGCAGCGGAAGTTAGATTACACTAGGCAAGCCATGGTCAAGTATTCAATAGAGTGAAAGCACAATGACAAATAGCTGCAGTGTAATAAGGATCAGGTAGGAAGAAGTTATGAAGCCAAACAGATCATACAGTCATGTTGTGGAGACAGAAGATATAGCAAGCATGCAATGACTTCACAATGAGGAACAGTAAGTAAAAGGAAGTGAAGATGAAACCAGTGAGTCATTGAAGACAATGAATTGTTGGACCAGTTCCAGTTGCTGTGACAACTGTACGTCTGGTTGGAGCGGCTAGGTATTTAAACCAAAGGACACACAGTCCCGGACACCCAGTCCTGAACACACAGCTCAGGACACCCAGTCCTCACCGTATTCTCCTTGAGCTAAGGTCACATAGACCTCGCCCAATCACTCTGGTAAGTCTTCAAGGTAGACTCCCAAACCTTCACAGACTTCGTTCACCGGCAATCCACAATGTCTCTTGGATGCTCAGAACGCGACGCCTAACCGGCTGGAGGATGCACAGTCCTCAAGTGTAATAAGTCTTCAGATCACTCAGACAAGAAGACTTAAGTGATGCCCAATTTACTCTGGCTCTGGGTGGTTAGGGCTTTTCTCCTCGCTAGGAATTTTCTCTCTCAAAGGCTTCGAGGTGGGTTGTTCTCAAACGACAAAAGCCGTGCACTGAAATCTGAGCAGCCGACCGTTTATGGTTGTAGGGGGTGGACTATTTATAGCCACTGGGCAACCCGACCTGATTTGTCCAAAATGACCCTGGGTCACTAAGGAACTAACACGTGTTCCAATGGTCAGATTTCAAACTCACACGGCAACTTTACTTGGGCTACAAGCAAAGCTGACTTGTCCGACTCTGGACAAGATTTGCTCTCATAGTCTTCACTCAAAGACATAGGTTTTGAATTAGGCATCACTTCAGTCGTTCTGACTGGTTCTCTTGGACCCCACTTAACAGTACGGTGGTTCCTATGACTCAACACAAATGAAAGAGAACTACGAAGGATCTAAGTCTTCGAGTTCCATAGGCTTCACGTGGTGTCTTCTCTTGTCATAGTCTTCAATGTGAATATCTTCATATACCACCATTGACTTCAAAGTCTTCGTACATTTTAGGGGTCATCTCTGGTAGTAAAATCGAATCAATGAGGGACTTCTACCTGTGTTATCCTGCAATTCTCACAAACACATTAGTCCCTCAACTAGGTTTGTCGTCAATACTACAAAACCAACTAGGTGTGGCACTAGATGCACTTACAGACTCTATAGTCCCGCCCCACAGCCGGAAAACCACAACCGGGAGCTTGATTCAGGGTTTGAAGAAGATCCGGATATATTCGTGGTGCTTGCGTAGGGGGTGTTCTATCAGGCGAGCTATGATGGCATAGAGGTGGCCATCACCATCGACTATCCTGGCCTTCTTCCTGCCTCACAAGTGAGTAATCAGGAGACAACCCTCCCAAAAGAGCTTTCTCATTCCGCCTCACCCACTATACTGTCTCGTGTTCCAAAGGGAAGGCGCTCGGCGACTCTGAAGAGAGCGGCACCGGGCAAGCCTTCGAAGAGGAAGGCGGGCGAAGACGCAACCGGTCCTTCCTCGAAGAGGTACGGGTTTGTAAATATGTTTTTTCAGCAGCCGCATCCAGCTGTGACCTGTACGTTTTATCCTGTACCAGAAAAAAGATTCGTCGGACTACGTCTGGGGGCCCGACCCGTCGTACCCCCGATAACCAGGATTTAAATCCTGCCGGAGAAATGGGAGGCGATATGGGGCTAATGCCGGACTGTCCTTCGGCCGAGGATTCGGAAGATATGTCCGCTACCAACTCGGGAGTAGAGAGCGCCATGAATCATCGGTGCTGCAGGGCTGTTTTACGAGACCCCAAGTTCTCGGGAGAGACATTTAATGCTTTCATCTCGGCTGACGCATACATCCGAGCTGCACGAAATGGCCTTAGCAGAGCCACAAAGCAGTATTTGACAGATGTGCAGGTAAGTTCGAATAGGGTAACCATATGCTAGTAGCCCCCGAGACTGAAAGCAGTTGGTACAACTGATTTAAGGATCGTTGTATCACTAGGTTCTTACAGAGAAGAACGACCTGCTATCCCAAGAGCTAGAGTAGTGTCGGAAACAGCTGAATGCTGCTACCGCCAAATTGAAAAAGTCCAAGGAGGCGTCCTCTGGTAGTACTCCCCTCCAACGAGGAAATATAATTATGTGTCAGTAATGCTAACAGTGTTGCGTATATCATCACATGATTGGTAGAGGGACTCAAGGAGGCACTGGAAGTCGCACAAGAGAATAAACAATAAGCCAAAAGGCTACATGCTGCGGGTGAACATGTGCTGAAACAGGTCATGATGAGAAAAACAAACTCCGGGATTCCAAAACTCAGCTGGGCGAAGAGCTGAAGGATGTGCGGGCTCAGCTAGCCAACTCCGTAAAGGCAAATAGGAGGTTGCGGGGCGGCATATTCAGTATGTGTCCGAACTATTTTTAAAGTAGTTCGGAGATAAATGGAACTGACATAGTTATGATTGCAGGTATATTAACGGGTCGTCCTGAAGAGGAGGTGTCCGGATCATCAAGTGATCTGCTGCAAGGGCTGTCGCAAGTGCACGAACAGGCTCGGCTGGCGATGCGGAGTGTTGCCAAGGCCCTATGGCCGTCCACCTCCCCTCCAGGAAGTATGGAGGAGCTTGTAGAGCTGTTCAAAGGAGCGTGGCGGCGTATCCGACTATGGAAGATATCGGCCTACCGAGAGGGGGCGCGAGAGGCCTGGGCCATGGTGAAGACGCGATATACCAAGCTGGATCCTAACCACATGGCCCTTTTCGGACCGCTGGGGTCGAATGGGGAAGAAATTCCCGTTAGTTTAGTATATGACCAAGTAGAGGTGGCTGCCAAATATTCCCAACAGGATTGTAAGTTAGACCGACTGTTGGACGGTATATAGGAGGAAGTGTTTGAGTACAAGTGACTATGTACTTTCCTTACCATGTGTAATTCTAGCTGAATTGTATAGCATTTGTCATGGCAGACCTTTTCGCTTCAACGTCCGGACCCGAGGGTGCGGAGTGTTTCCGAATACCCTCGCGACCGAATAGACTAGGGTATGCCTGGAAAACTAGGCGTAGGGGTCATAGTTGCTTGAACAGACAACTTGTATCCAACTAGTTATGTTAATTACATTGAGATTGTAAGGAACATCTTCCAGAGAGAATAGTTCCGTTAAGGGTTCCTTTCCTTGGGTTTGCATGCATTAGTTAACATGTCTGAATTGTGATGTGAAAATCACAGTGTGTATAGCTTCTGGGGGTTCACAAATGGAGTGAGTGCAAAAACATCTTTAATTCACCGACCGAATATTCCCTTAAGAATGCTAGCTTTCGGCTTCACCCAGTCTGAGGTACACATCCGGATGACCCGACAGTAACAATCGCAGAGGTGCTCCCTTTATGCCCTACCCGAACTAACGGGAACGTAGGGCATAAGCACAGGAGCCAGGCAACCCAGCTTGGCCAAAACTTAAGTCATATCGATGCATATAGTGGTGAAGAAAAGGTACATATGGAAAAACTCATATGTGAAGAGCTTGATGCTCAGGAAATAGTAACAAGCTTCTGTTCAAGAAGCCCCCAGGTATACTAGATGTACATATTTAAAGATGTATTCATCAGGGGTGTGCGATCTAGCCGTACAGGAGCTTTAAAGCTTAAAAATGAAAAACAGAAAAGAGAGAAAAAAGAATGGAAACTTCAGGAGAGAAGGAGATGAACAAAGAGTTTGGCGTTAGGCATAGAATCTTTGAAGTCTAGCCGCGTTCTAGGGGTTCGGCTCTAGATGGTTGTCCGATGCATCGCGCAGATGGTACGCTCCTCCGGTGAGAACTTCGTCAATGATGAAGGGACCCTCCCATTTGGGCTTGAGTTTGTCCTTTTTCTTCTCCGGTAGGCGTAGAATGAGTTCGCCAACGTTGTAAGTCTTGGCCTGTACTTCTCTGCTTTGATATCGTCGAGCATGCTATTGGTGAAATGTTGAACAGGCCTTTGCGATGTCGCGCTCCTCCTCCGGGGCATCAAGGTTGTCTTGCCGATCTAGCTCGGCTTCTCTCCCTTCGTACATCCGCACTCGAGGTGAGTCATGAATAATATCGCAGGGCAAAACAGCCTCTGCACCATACACCATGAAGAAAGGTGTGTATCCGGTAGTACGGTTGGGCATGGTCCACAGCCCCCAGAGTACGGAGTCGAGCTCCTCAACCCAGTGCTTGTCTGATTCTTTCAAAGACCGCACTAGTCTGGGCTTGATGCCGCTCATAATGACACCATTGGCTCGTTCGACCTGACTGTTGGTTTGCGGGTGGTAGATGGAGGCGTAATTGAGTTTAATGCCAAGATTAGTGCACCAGGTTTTTACCTCGTCGGCCGTGAAATTAGAGTCGTTGTCAGTGATGATGCTGTGTGGGACACCATAACGGTGCACAACGCCGGATATGAATTCTACCACCGGGCCAGACTCAGCCGTTTTGACCGGTTTAGCCTCTATCCACTTAGTGAATTTGTCCACCATGACCAGCAAATATTTTTTCTTATGTCTTCCCCCTTTAAGAGGACCAACCATATCCAATCCACATACCACGAAAGGCCAAGTAATGGGGATAGTTTGTAAGGCAGTTGGGGGCATGTGGCTTTGGTTGGCGAAGAGTTGGCATCCGACGCAGCATTGGACGAGGTGCTGCGCTTCTCCTTGGGTTGTCGGCCAATAAAACCCAGTGCAGAAGGCCTTGCTAACAAGGGTCCGAGCTGCGGCATGGTGTCCGCCGAGACCAGCGTGAATTTCCGCTAAAAGATGCCGCCCCTCTTCCTTGAAGATACATCTTTGAAGTACTCCAGTAGTACTTTTCTTGTAGAGCTCTTCGTCGTGAACCTTGTAGGCCTCCGAACGCCGGACAATGCAGCGAGCCTCATTCTGGTCTTCGGGAATCTCCTTCCTATTAATGTAGGCCAAGAAGGTTTCGGTCCATGGGGCAATGACTGCCATAATGAGATACCCCGATGGTGTTATTTCGGTGGCTGAGCCCTCGGTACTGTCGGTGTGTTCGAGATTTGAGGTTGTATTCGGATCTGGACTGTTGTTGCCGCCCTCCCCTTGCCACACCACGGATGGCTTGAAAAGCCTTTCCAGGAAAATGTTGGGTGGGACGGGATTGCGCTTGGCGCCAATGCGAGCAAGGACGCCCGCTGCCTGATTACTTTCTCGGGCGACGTGATGAAATTCGAGCCCCTCGAACCGAGCCGATATTTTCAAGATGACATTACGATAAACTGCCATCTTTGGATCTTTGGCATCAAAGTCTCCGTTTTTTGGGATATTGCAAGGTTTGAATCCCCGCGCACCTCTAGGCGTTGTATACCCATGGATACGGCCATCCGAAGACCATGCAATAGGGCCTCGTAATCGGCTACGTTGTTGGAGTCTGTGTATAGTATTTGTAGTACATACTGGACGACGTCTCCAGTAGGGGATGTTAACACGACTCCCGCCCCTAGCCCCGCCAGCATTTTGGAGCCGTCAAAATACATTACCCAATTGGAATATGCACCGTACTATTTAGGGAGTTCGGCCTCTGTCCATTCGGCAACAAAGTCAGCCAGCACTTGGGATTTGATGGCTCAACGTGGCTTGTATGTTATGTCAAATGGAAGTAGCTCTATGGCCCATTTGGCGACCCGTCCCATGGCATTGCGGTTGTTTATGTTGGGGAACGTAGTAATTTCAAAAAAATTCCTACGCACACGCAAGATCATGGTGATGCATAGCAACGAGGGGGAGAGTGTGATCTACGTACCCTTGTAGATCGACAACGGAAGCGTTAGGTTGAAGTAGTCGTACGTCTTCACGGCCCGACCGATCAAGCACCGAAACTATGGCACCTCCGAGTTCTAGCACACGTTCAGCTCGATGACGATCCCCGGACTCCGATCCATCAAAGCGTCAGGGAAGAGTTCCGTCAGCACGACGGCGTGGTGACGATCTTGATGTACTAATGTCGCAGGGCTTCACCTAAGCACTGCTACAATATTATCAAGGACTATGGTGGAAGGGGGCACCGCACACGGCTAAGAATATGATCACGTGGATCAACTTGTGTCTCTAGGGGGTGCCCCTGCCTACGTATATAAAGGCTCAAAGGGGGGGTGCGGCCGGCCATGATAGGGCGCGCCAGGAGGAGTCCTACTCCCAGAGGGAGTAGGACTCCCCCCTTTCCTAGTTGGAATAGGATTCGCGGAGGGGGGGAAAGAGGAAGGGGGGCCGGCCCCCTATCCTTGTCCTATTCGGACCAAGGGAGGGGAGGGGCGCGCGGCCCATCTCTGGCTACCTCTCCTCTCTTCCACTAAGGCCCACTAAGGCCCATATACCTCCCGGGGGGTTCCGGTAACCTCCCGGTACTCCGGTAAAATCCTGATTTCACCCGGAACACTTCCAATATCCAAATATAGGCTTCCAATATATCAATCTTTATGTATCGACCATTTCGAGACTCCTCGTTATGTCTGTGATCACATCCGGGACTCCGAACAACCTTCGGTACATCAAAATGCATAAACTCATAATATAATTGTCATCGAAACCTTAAGCGTGCGGACCCTACGGGTTCGAGAACAATGTAGACATGACCGAGACATGTCTCCGGTCAATAACCAATAGCGGGACCTGGATGCCCATATTGGTTCCTACATATTCTACGAAGATCTTTTATCGGTCAGACCGCATAACAACATATGTTGTTCCCTTTGTCATCGGTATGTTACTTGCCTGAGATTCGACCGTCGGTATCCAATACCTAGTTCAATCTCATTACCGGCAAGTCTCTTTACTCGTTCCGTAATACATCATCCCGCAACTAACTCATTAGTTGCATTGCTTGCAAGGCTTAAGTGATGTGCATTACCGAGAGGGCCCAGAGATACCTCTCCGACGATCGGAGTGACAAATCCTAATCTCGAAATACGTCAACCCAACATGTACCTTTGGAGACACCTGTAGAGCACCTTCATAATCACCCAGTTATGTTGTGACGTTTGGTAGCACACAAAGTGTTCCTCCGGCACACGGGAGTTACATAATCTCATAGTCATAGGAACATGTATAAGTCATGAAGAAAGCAATAGCAACATACTAAACGATCGGGTGCTAAGCTAATGGAATGGGTCATGTCAATCAGATCATTCAACTAATGATGTGATCCCGTTAATCAAATGACAACTCTTTGTCCATGGTTAGGAAACATAACCATCTTTGATTAACGAGCTAGTCAAGTAGAGGCATACTAGTGACACTCTGTTTGTCTATGTATTCACACATGTATTATGTTTCCGGTTAATACAATTCTAGCATGAATAATAAACTTGTATCATGATATAAGGAAATAAATAATAACTTTATTATTGCCTCTAGGGCATATTTCCTTCAGTCTCCCACTTGCACTAGAGTCAATAATCTAGATTACACAGCAATGATTCTAACACCCATGGAGCCTTGGTGCTGATCATGTTTTGCTCGTGGAAGAGGCTTAGTCAACGGGTCTGCTACATTCAGATCCGTATGTATCTTGCAAATCTCTATGTCTCCCACCTGGACTAGATCCCGGATGGAATTGAAGCGTATTTTGATGTGCTTGGTTCTCTTGTGAAATCTGGATTCTTTCGCCAAGGAAATTGCACCAGTATTGTCACAAAAGATTTTCATTGGACCCGATGCACTAGGTATGACACCTAGATCGGATATGAACTCCTTCATCCAGACTCCTTCATTTGCTGCTTCCGAAGCAGCTATGTACTCTGCTTCATATGTAGATCCCACCATGACGCTTTGTTTAGAACTGCACCAACTGACAACTCCACCATCTAATGTAAACACGTATCCGGTTTGCGATTTAGAATCGTCTGGATCAGTGTCAAAGCTTGCATCAACGTAACCGTTTACGATGAGCTCTTTGTCACCTCCATATACGAGAAACATATCCTTAGTCCTTTTCAGGTACTTCAGGATGTTCTTGACCGCTGTCCAGTGATCCACTCCTGGATTACTTTGGTACCTCCCTGCTAGACTTATAGCAAGGCACACATCAGGTCTGGTACACAGCATTGCATACATGATAGAGCCTATGGCTGAAGCATAGGGAACATCTTTCATTTTCTCTCTATCTTCTGAAGTGGTCGGGCATTGAGTCTGACTCAACTTCACACCTTGTAACACAGGCAAGAACCCTTTCTTTGCTTGATCCATTTTGAACTTCCTCAAAATCTTGTCAAGGTATGTGCTTTGTGAAAGTCCAATTAAACGTCTTGATCTATCTCTATAGATCTTTATGCCTAATATGTAAGCAGCTTCACCGAGGTCTTTCATTAAAAAACTCATATTCAAGTATCCCTTTATGCTATCCAGAAATTCTATATCATTTCCAATCAGTAATATGTCATCTACATATAATATCAGAAATGCTACAGAGCTCCCACTCACTTTCTTGTAAATACTGGCTTCTCCGAAAGTCTGTACAAAACCAAATGCTTTGATCACACTATCAAAGCGTTTATTCCAACTCCGAGAGGCTTGCACCAGTCCATAAATGGATCGCTGGAGCTTGCACACTTTATTAGCTCCCTTTGGATCGACAAAACCTTCCGGTTGCATCATATACAACTCTTCTTCCAGAAATCCATTCAGGAATGCAGTTTTGACATCCATCTGCCAAATTTCATAATCATAAAATGCGGCAATTGCTAACATGATTCGGACAGACTTAAGCATCACTACGGGTGAGAAGGTCTCATCGTAGTCACCCCTTGAACTTGTCGAAAACCTTTTGCGACAAGTCGAGCTTTGTAGACAGTAATATTTCCGTCAGCGTCAGTCTTCTTCTTGAAGATCCATTTATTCTCAATTGCTTGCCGATCATCGGGCAAGTCAACCAAAGTCCATACTTTGTTCTCATACATGGATCCCATCTCAGATTTCATGGCTTCAAGCCATTTTGCGGAATCTGGGCTCACCATCGCTTCTTCATAGTTCGTAGGTTTATCATGATCTAGCAGCATGACTTCCAGAACAGGATTACCGTACCACTCTGGCGCGGATCTCAATCTGGTTGATCTACGAGGTTCAGTAGTATCTTGTCCTGAAGTTTCATGATCATTATCATTAGCTTCCTCACTAATTGGTGTAGGTGTCGCAGAAACAGGTTTCTGTGATGTACTACTTTCCAATAAAGGAGCAGGTATAGTTACCTCGTCAAGTTCTACTTTCCTCCTACTCACATCTTTCGAGAGAAACTCCTTCTCCAGAAAGTTTCCGAACTTAGCAACAAAAGTCTTGCCTTTAGATCTGTGATAGAAGGTGTATCCAATAGTCTCCTTTGGATATCCTATGAAGACACATTTCTCTGATTTGGGTTCGAGCTTATTAGGTTGAAGTTTTTTCACATAAGCATCGCAGCCCCAAACTTTCAGAAACGACAACTTTGGTTTCTTGCCAAACCATAGTTCATAAGGCGTCGTCTCAACGGATTTTGATGGTGCCCTATTTAACGTGAATGCGGCCGTCTCTAAAGCATAACCCCAAAACGATAGCGGTAAATCAGTAAGAGACATCATAGATCGCACCATATCTAGTAAAGTATGATTACGACATTCGGACACACCATTACGCTGTGGTGTTCCGGGTGGCGTGAGTTGCGAAACAATTCCGCATTGTTTCAAATGTACACCAAACTCGTAACTCAAATATTCTCCTCCACGATCAGATCGTAGAAATTTTATTTTCTTGTTACGATGATTTTCAACTTCACTCTGAAATTCTTTGAACTTTTCAAATGTTTCAGACTTATGTTTCATTAAGTATATA
The DNA here is from genome assembly GCF_002162155.2 of Triticum dicoccoides. NCBI lineage: Eukaryota > Viridiplantae > Streptophyta > Magnoliopsida > Poales > Poaceae > Triticum > Triticum dicoccoides. The sequence goes on along the minus strand of NC_041392.1, from coordinate 585,485,936 downwards.
TACCCATATCTGCTTAAGTCATCTGTGAAGGTGAGAAAATAATGATATCCGCCACGAGCCTCAATATTCATCGGACCACATACATCTGTATGTATGATTTCCAACAAATCTGTTGCTCTCTCCATAGTACCGGAGAATGGTGTTTTAGTCATCTTGCCCATCAGGCACGGTTCGCAAGTACCAAGTGATTCATAATCAAGTGGTTCCAAAAGTCCATTAGTATGGAGTTTCTTCATGCGCTTTATACTGATATGACCTAAACGGCAGTGCCACAAATAAGTTGCACCATCATTATCAACTCTGTGTCTTTTGGCTTCAACATTATGAATATGTGTGTCACTACTATCGAGATTCAATAAGAATAGACCACTCTTCAAGGGTGCATGACCATAAAAGATATTACTCATATAAATAGAACAACCATTATTCTCTGATTTAAATGAATAACCGTCTCGCATCAAACAAGATCCAGATATAATGTTCATGCTTAACGCTGGCACCAAATAACAATTATTTAGGTGTAATATTAATCCCGAAGGTAGATGTAGAGGTAGCGTGCCGACTGCGATCACATCGACTTTGGAACCGTTTCCCACGCGCATCGTCACCTCGTCCTTAGCCAATCTTCACTTAATCCGTACTCCCTGTTTCGAGTTGCAAATATTAGCAACAGAATCAGTATCAAATACCCAGGTGCTACTGCGAGCATTAGTAAGGTACACATCAATAACATGTATATCACATATACCTTTGTTCACCTTGCCATCCTTCTTATCCGCCAAATACTTGGGGCAGTTCCGCTTCCAGTGACCAGTCTACTTGCAGTAGAAGCACTCAGTTTCAGGCTTAGGTCCAGACTTGGGTTTCTTCTCTTGAGCAGCAACTTGGTTGCTGTTCTTCTTGAAGTTCCCCTTCTTCTTCCCTTTGCCCTTTTTCTTGAAACTAGTGGTCTTGTTGACCATCAACACTTGATGCTCCTTCTTGATTTCTACTTCCGCAGCTTTCAGCATTGCGAAGAGCTCGGGAATAGTCTTATTCATCCCTTGCATATTATAGTTCATCACGAAGCTCTTGTAGCTTGGTGGCAGTGATTGGAGAATTCTGTCAATGACGCAATCATCTGGAAGATTAACTCCCATTTGAATCAAGTGATTATTATACCCAGACATTTTGAGTATATGCTCACTGACAGAACTGTTCTCCTCCATCTTGCAGCTATAGAACTTATTGGAGACTTCATATCTCTCAATCCGGGCATTTGCTTGAAATATTAACTTCAACTCCTGGAACATCTCATATGCCCCATGACGTTCAAAACATTGTTGAAGTCCCGGTTCTAAGCCATAAAGCATGGCACATCGAACTATCGAGTAGTCATCAGCTTTGCTCTGCCAGACGTTCATAACATCTGGTGTCGCTCTAGCAGCAGGCCTGGCACCCAGCGGTGCTTCCAGGACGTAATTCTTCTGTGCAGCAATGAGGATATTCCTCAAGTTACGGACCCAGTCCGTGTAATTTCTACCATCATCTTTCAACTTTGCTTTCTCAAGGAACACATTAAAATTCAACGGAACAACAGCACGGGCCATCTATCTACAACCAAACATACATAAGCAAGATACTATCAGGTACTAAGTTCATGATAAATTTAGGTTCAATTAATCATATTACTTAAGAACTCCCACTTAGATAGACATCCCTCTAATCCTCTAAGTGATTACGTGATCCAAATCAACTAAACCATGTCCGATCATCACGTGAGATGGAGTAGTTTCATTGGTGAACATCACTATGTTGATCATATCTACTATATGATTCACGCTCGACCTTTCGGTCTCCGTTTCCGAGGCCATATCTGTATATGCTTGGCTCGTCAAGTATAACCTGAGTATTCCGCGTGTGCAACTGTTTTGCACCTGTTGTATTTGAACGTAGAGCCTATCACACCCGATCATCATGTGGTGTCTCAGCACGAAGAACTTTTGCAATGGTGCATACTCAGGGAGAACACTTCTTGATAATTTAGTGAGAGATCATCTTATAATGCTACCGTCAATCAAAGCAAGATAAGATGCATAAAAGAAAAACATCACATGCAATCAATATAAGTGATATGATATGGCCATCATCATCTTGTGCCTGTGATCTCCATCTCCGAAGCACCGTCATGATCACCATCGTCACCGGCGCGACACCTTGATCTCCATCGTAGCATCGTTATCGTCTCGCCAATCTTATGCTTCCACGACTATCGCTACCGCTTAGTGATAAAGTAAAGCATTACAGCGCGATTGCATTGAATACAATAAAGCGACAACCATATGGCTCCTGCCAGTTGCCGATAACTCGGTTACAAAACATGATCATCTCATACAATAAAATTTAGCATCATATCTTGGCCATATCACATCACAACATGCCCTGCAAAAACAAGTTAGACGTCCACTACTTTGTTGTTGCACATTTTACGTGGCTGCTACGGGCTTAAGCAAGAACCAATCTTACCTACGCATCAAAACCACAACGATAGTTTGTCAAGTTGGTGTTGTTTTAACCTTCGCAAGGACCGGGCATAGCCACACTCGGTTCAACTAAAGTTGGAGAAACTGTCACCCGCAAGCCACCTATGTGTAAAGCACGTCGGGAGAACCGGTCTCGCGTAAGCGTACGCGTAATGTCGGTCCGGGCCGCTTCGTCCAACAATACCGCCGAACCAAAGTATGACATGCTGGTAAGCAGTATGACTTATATCGCCCACAACTCACTTGTGTTCTACTCGTGCATATAACATCGACACATAAAACCTAGGCTTGGATGCCACTGTTGGGGAACGTAGTAATTTCAAAAAAATTCCTACGCACACGCAAGATCATGGTGATGCATAGCAACGAGGGGGAGAGTGTGATCTACGTACCCTTGTAGATCGACAACGGAAGCGTTAGGTTGAAGTAGTCGTACGTCTTCATGGCCCGACCGATCAAGCACCGAAACTACGGCACCTCCGAGTTCTAGCACACGTTCAGCTCGATGACGATCCCCGGACTCCGATCCAGCAAAGCGTCGGGGAAGAGTTCCGTCAGCACGACGGCGTGGTGACGATCTTGATGTACTAATGTCACAGGGCTTCGCCTAAGCACTGCTACAATATTATCGAGGACTATGGTGGAAGGGGGCACCGCACACGGCTAAGAATATGATCACGTGGATCAACTTGTGTCTCTAGGGGGTGCCCCTGCCTCCGTATATAAAGGCTCAAAGGGGGGGTGCGGCCGGCCATGATAGGGCGCGCCAGGAGGAGTCCTACTCCCTCTGGGAGTAGGACTCCCCCCTTTCCTAGTTGGAATAGGATTCGTGGAGGGGGGAAAGAGGAAGGGGGGCCGGCCCCCTCTCCTTGTCCTATTCGGACCAAGGGAGGGGAGGGGCGCGCGGCCCATCTCTGGCTACCTCTCCTCTCTTCCACTAAGGCCCACTAAGGCCCATATACCTCCCGGGGGGTTCCGGTAACCTCCCGGTACTCCGGTAAAATCCCGATTTCACCCGGAACACTTCCGATATCCAAATATAGGCTTCCAATATATCAATCTTTATGTATCGACCATTTCGAGACTCCTCGTTATGTCCGTGATCACATCCGGGACTCCGAACAACCTTCGGTACATCAAAACGCACAAACTCATAATATAACTGTCATCGAAACCTTAAGCTTGCGGACCCTACGGGTTCGAGAACAATGTAGACATGACCGAGACATGTCTCCGGTCAATAACCAATAGCGGGACCTAGATGCCCATATTGGTTCCTACATATTCTACGAAGATCTTTTATCGGTCAGACCGCATAACAACATACGTTGTTCCCTTTGTCATCGGTATGTTACTTGCCCGAGATTCGATCGTCGGTATCCAATACCTAGTTCAATCTCGTTACCGGCAAGTCTCTTTACTCGTTCCGTAATACATCATCCCGCAACTAACTCATTAGTTGCATTGCTTGCAAGGCTTAAGTGATGTGCATTACCGAGAGGGCCCATAGATACCTCTCCGACGATCGGAGTGACAAATCCTAATCTCGAAATACGTCAACCCAACATGTACCTTTGGGGACACCTGTAGAGCACCTTTATAATCACCCAATTACGTTGTGATGTTTGGTAGCACACAAAGTGTTCCTCCGGCACACGGGAGTTACATAATCTCAAAATCATAGGAACATGTATAAGTCATGAAGAAAGCAATAGGAACATACTAAACGATCAGGTGCTAAGTTAATGGAATGGGTCATGTCAATCAGATCATTCAACTAATGATGTGATCCCGTTAATCAAATGACAACTCTTTGTCCATGGTTAGGAAACATAACCATTATTGATTAACGAGCTAGTCAAGTAGAGGCATACTAGTGACACTCTGTTTGTCTATGTATTCACACATGTATTATGTTTCCGGTTAATACAATTCTAGCATGAATAATAAACTTTTATCATGATATAAGGAAATAAATAATAACTTTATTATTGCCTCTAGGGCATATTTCCTTCAGTTTATTATGTCATTGAGTGGGACATCAGAAGCCACCGTGATTGAACACTTTTGGAAGTAGTGTCATAGCTTTCGGGACGCCATGAAGACCGCGTATGCTATCTTTTGGTTATGGGGGTACCGGGATTTGCATTGTGTGAGGATAGTAGATACGTAGTATACTGGTTTTTGAAGTGGGAATGTGTGTCCGTCCTGTTCTCGTTCGACGACGAGCACGGTACTCACCACCTGATGTGTTTCCGATATGTATAGCAACATGGGTTCGCCAGTGTTTGGTGCGGCTAGGATTGGATTCTTGCTAGGAGGGTCTTTATTTCCTCCAGTCCGACAATCGCCGTGTCTGTCCATTCAAAGTTATGGTGCACCGTAAGAGGTGATACAGTGGAAGTGCATTTTCTCCTAGTCTGGAGATAAAGCGACTTAACGCTGCCACGCAACCAGCTAGTTTTTGGACTTGTTTGAGGTCTGTTGGCGTAGCCAACTGTGACAGAGCTCGGATTTTAGCTGGATTTGCTTCTATTCCTCTATTGGAAATGATGAAGCCCGGCACCGCCGAAAACACATTTTTCTGGGTTGAGCTTAATGTCACATACACGGAGGTTGTTGAATGTAAGACGTAAGTCATCTATTAGAGTTTCAACGTGCCTAGTTTTGATGACGAGGTTATCAACATAAGCTTCTACTATCTTGCCGATCTGCTTCTCCAGGCAGGTTTGAATCACGCGTTGCTATGTGGAGCCGACATTCTTGAGCCCGAAGGGCATGGTGTTGAAGCAGAATGGCCCATATGGGGTAATAAATGTTGTTGCAGCTTGATAGGGCTCCTTCATTTTGATTTGATGGTATCCAGAATATGCATCGAGGAAACACAGTGAATCGTGTCATGCGGTGGCGTGCTACCTCTTGAGCACTTTGTTGGTTTTCCCTTGAAGAGGAAAGGGTGATGCAGTAAAGTAGCGTAAGTATTTCCCTCAGTTTTTGAGAACCAAGGTATCAATCCAGTAGGAGATCATGCACGAATCCCTCACACCTACACAAACAAATAAGAACCTCGCAACCAACGCGATAAAAGGGGTTGTCAATCCCTTCACGGTCACTTGCGAGAGTGAGATCTGATAGATATGATATGATAATAGTTTTAGTATTTTTATGATAAAGAGAAATAAAGATGCAAAGTAAAATAAAAAGCAATAAAAATAACTAAGTGTTGGAAGATTAATATGATGGAAAATAGACCCGGGGGCCATAGCTTTCACTAGTGGCTTCTCTCAAGAGCATAAGTATTACGGTGGGTAGACGAATTACTGTCGAGCAATTGATAGAATTGAGCATAGTTATGAGAATATCTAGGTATGATCATCTATATAGGCATCCCGTCCACAACAAGTAGACCGAAATGATTCTACATCTACTACTATTACTCCACACATCGACCGCTATCCAGCATGCATCTACAGTATTAAGTTCATAAGAACAGAGTAATGCTTTAAGTAAGATGACATGATGTAGAGGGATAAACTAATGCAATATGATATAAACCCCATCTTTTTATCCTCGATGGCAACAATACAATACGTGTCGTTTCCCTTTCTGTCACTGGGATCGAGCACCGCACGATTGAACCCAAAGCTACGCACTTCTCCCATTGCAAGAAAGATCAATCTAGTAGGCCAAACCAAACTGATAATTCGAAGAGACTTGCAAAGATAAGCAATCATAGATAAAAGAATTCAGAGGAGATTCAAATATTGTTCATAGATAATCTTGATCATAAACCCACAATTCATCGGATCTCGACAAGCACACTGCAAAAGAAGATTACATCGAATAGATCTCCAAGAAGATCAAGGAGAACTTTGTATTGAGATCCAAAGGGAGAGAAGAAGCCATCTAGCTAATAACTATGGACCCGAAGGTCTGAGGTAAACTACCCACACATCATCGGAGAGGCTATGGTGTTGATGTAGAAGCCCTCTGTGATCAATGGCCCCTCCGGCGGAGCGCTGGAAAAGGCCCCAAGATGGGATCTCACGGGTACAGAAGGTTGCGACGGTGGAAATAGGTTTTTGGCTCCGTCTCTGATAGTTTGGGGTATGTAGGTATATATAGGAGGAAGAAGTACGTCGGTGGAGCAACGAGGGGGCTACGAGGGTGGAGGGCGCCCCCCTACCTCGTTGATTACTTTACGTAGACTCCAAGTCCTCTAAATCACGTTTGTTCCAAAAATCACGTTCCCGAAGGTTTCATTCTGTTTGGACTCTGTTTGATATCCTTTTCCTTCGAAACACTGAAATAGGCAAAAAAAATAGCAATTTGGGATGGGCCTCCGGTTAATAGGTTAGTCCCAAAAATAATATAAAAGGGTATAATAAAGCCCATTAATCGTCCAAAACAGAATATAATATAGCATGGAACAATCAAAAATTATAGATACGTTGGAGACGTATCATGGCGTCAATGATTTGATCAATGCGGGGGAGGGGGAAGGGATCCTTAGGGCAGCCTTGTTGAGGTCTTTGAAATCGACACACAGGTGCCAGGATTTGTCCCTCTTTGGTACCATCACCAGGTTTGCCAGCCAGACCGGATGTTTGATTTCTCTAATGAACCCAACTTCGATAAGTTTGGCCAAATCCTCCCCCATGGCTTGTCGCTTGGGTTCGGAAAAGCACCCCAGTGTTTGCTTGGCTGGTTTAAATCCCTTTAATATATTGAGGCTATGTTCGGCCAGCTTGCGTGGGATCCCTGGCATATCCGAAGGGTGCCAGGCAAATATGTCCCAGTTTTCACGCAGGAATTCTCGTAGTGTGGCGTCAACTGTTGGGTTCAGTTACACTCCGATAGATGTTGTCTTCTTGGGGTCTGTTGGGTGGACCTGGAATTTGACTATTTCTTCTGCTGGTTTGAAGGAGGTGGATTTTGGGTGTTTGTCGAGTATCGCATCGTCCCTGTCCACCGTGGAGTGCAGTGCGGTTAACTCTTCGGACGCGAGGGCTTCGGATAGCGCATCAAGGGCCAAGGATGTGGTTTTGTTTTGAGCGCGGAGTACTATGTCCGGATCACTAATGAGAGTGATTATACCATTTGGTTCGGGAATTTTGAGCTTCATATACCCATAATGAGGTGTAGGATCGAAAGTATGTCTAGAGGGGGGGGGGTGATAGACTACTTGACCAAATAAAAATCTAACCTTTTCCCAATTTTACTTCTTGGCAGATTTTAGCAACTTAGCACAAGTCAAGCAGTCAACCTACACATGCAATTCTAAGAGTGTAGCAGCGGAATGTAAAACAATTGCATATGAAGGTAAAGGGAGGAGTTTGAGGGAGCAAACGCAATGTTGACACGGAGATTTTTTATTCGTGGTTCCGATAGGCGGTGCTATCGTACATCCACGTTGATGGAGACTTCAACCCACGAAGGGTAACGGTTGCGCGAGTCCATCGCGGGCTCCACCCATGAAGGGTCCACGAAGAAGCAACCTTGTCTATCCCACCATGATCGTCGCCCATGAAGGACTTGCCTCACTAGGGTAGATCTTCACGAAGTAGGCGATCTCCTTGCCCTTACAAACTCCTTGGTTCAACTCCACAATCTTGACAGAGGCTCCCAAGTGACACCTAGCCAATCTAGGAGACACCACTCTCCAAGAAGTAACAAATGGTGTGTTGATGATGAACTCCTTGCTCTTGTGCTTCAAATGATAGTCTCCCCAATACTCAACTCTCTCTCATAGGATTTGGATTTGGTGGAAAGAAGATTTGTGTGGAAAGAAACTTGGGGAAGGCTAGAGATCAAGATTTATGTGCTTGGAATGGGATATCTTGACCTCAACACAAGTGTAGGTCGTTCTCTCTCAGAAAATATGTGTTGGAAGTGTAGGCATGTTCTGATGGATCTCTCCATGAATGAAGAGTGGGTGGAGGGGTATATATAGCCTCCACACAAAATCTAACCATTACACACAAATCACCAAACTCGGTGGGACCGATTCAGAGAACTCGGTCAGACCGATTTGGTTCATAATGTGACCGTTAGGTATTTTGGTGGGACCGACATGTCAACTCGATGGGACCGATTTCATTAGGGTTAGGGCATAACATAATCTCAGTGAGACCGATTACATAAACTCAGTGAGACCGATTTTGGTAATAGACTAACAGAGAGTTGGTCAGGCAAACTCGGTGGGATTGATTCGCTCATCTCGGTTGGACTGAAACGTTACGAAAGGGAAACAGAGAGTTTGCATTGCAATCTCGGTGAGACCGATCGCTCATCTCGGTTTGACCGAAACGTTATCAAGGGAAACAGAGTGATTACAATCCCATCTCGGTGGACCGAGATCCCTATCGGTGAGACCAAAAAGACTAGGGTTTTAGGCAGTGGCTATGTCAACTGAACTCGGTGGCACCGGATATGAGATTTGGGTGGGGTCAAGTTGGACTTTTTGGTTTGGGACATATGTGGATATGAGAAAGAGTGGAGGGTTTTTGGAGCATATCACTAAGCATTTTGAGCAAGAACCTCATTAAGCAACACCTCATCCCCTCTTAATAGTATTGGATTTTCTTATAGACTCAATGTGATCTTGGATCACTAAAATAGAAAATGTAGAGTCTTGTGCTTTGAGCTTGAGCCAATCTTTTGTCCTTAGCATTTTGAAGGGTCCACTTTCTAATCCATTCCATGCCAATAATTGAGCTTTCCTAAAATATTTACCTTGAAATAGCATTGGCTCAATGAGCTATATGTTGTTAGGAATTACCAAAACCACCCAGGGATAGTTGCACTTTCAATCTCCCCCTTTTTGGTAATTGATGACAACATATAGATCAAAGCTTCGACAAATGATAAATAAGATTGAAAAACATCGTCGCTTTGAGAAGTATGTGGTAAGTAAGAGCTCCCCCTAAATTTGTGCATTATTTAAAATTTTCTTTTGAATGCAAATGCACAATCGGTTAGGATCATGGGTTACTCTTCCATGTCACATACATCTTGGTGGAGCGCTCAAAATGATAGAAATTAAAAAACATGCACTCATCACCAAGCAAAGTGAATGATCATAAGAGGATATGAAAGATAGTATCATTCAACAAGCATTAAGGATAGCATATGATCAAACACATGATCAACAAGCATCTCACAAAAGGACGTAAAGTATATCACACAAGCACACAAATAAAGTTTCAAACCAAATAAGCAAGAGAGATAAAAAACCAACTCTCTCTCTCTCTCTCTCAAAGATTATGATCTATACATTTTTCTCCCCCTTTGGCAACAAGTTACCAAAAGGCTCTAAAAATGCATAGTGCTAGACGTCTCTCAGGCTTGGTCTTCAGGAGGTGGTGTAGAGAGAACTCCAAGAACGAAGGCTTCAGATGAAGTAGCTGGAGCTGGTGGAGTAGCCGCGGGAGGTGGAACTGGAGCTGTAGCTGCTGGTGCTGAGGCTGTAGCTCGAGGATCTGTCACAGGCACCGCAACAGATCTTTGTCCTCTGGGCACTCTAGCAAAAGCATCTGTAGTAGACTTGCCCTTCTTCTCTCCTGCTTCCTCCTGGAGCTGCTCAACTGCAGTTTGGATCTCAATGACCTTCAGATCAAGATCATAGAACTTTGTCTCAATAATCCTTTCCAAGCTCTCCTGGTTCTGAGTCAGGGTGGCCAAGCCCTTCTCAATTCTCAGTGTGGACTGGATCAAATAAGCAAGCTGATCTTGCTTGCTCTTCAGGAACACTTGAGATGCCTCTTCTGCGCTTGGCATCTTGGCAGCTTTCTCAGCTTTAGCTTTCTCTCTCTCTCTCTTCTCATGTGCTTGCACTGATGTGGGGTCTTCTTCAGTCATCACCATAGTGTTTTTTCTAATTCAGGGTATATGGCCAGGTGTTCCTTATCCAATAGATAAGTCCCGGTGCCCATTTTAGAATTGACGAGCTCCTGAATTTGTGGGGCATACCCACAACTTCTCTTCTGGTCAGCAGCAGTCCTCTTGATTGTCTCAACAATCAAACTCATGACCTTGAACTTCTGTGGGACATCAAATATATGCATCAAGTTTATAGCATGTCCTCTGATCATCTTGTGATCACCTGACTTGGGTAGCAGTGTATGCCTTAGAATCCAGTTTATGGTAGGCAGACCAGACAACAAGAAGTGGACAGATCCAAACTTATGAGTCTCCAAAGCATCATCTGGGATCTCTCTATACATATGTGCCATGGTGTTGTGGTCTTTCTTCTTCTCAGCATAAACATCTAAGTCATCCTCATGTTCCTCAGGGACATTGATAAGCTTGGCCCACTCATCAACTGTAGACTGGTACCTAGTACCCTCATACATCCATACTATTCTTCCATCTGGATAGAAGTGAGCAGTGGAGTAAAACTGCATGATCAACTCATCATTCCACTTAGTGAGCTTCTGGGCAACAAATGTGTCAACTCCACATGCCTTGAAGCTATCATACACACTGGGGAAGTGATCCTCATTCTCCTTGATGAACTCCTAGTCAACCCATCTCATGTCACACACTATTGGCTTCTTATCAAGTAGAATTGTCTCATAGAAGTCCTGTTGTTCCTTAGTGTGAAACCTGTAGTCCATAGTAATTCTCCTCCTGATAGCATATCGATCAGACTATCTCCATAGTCTCAATCCTGCATCCTTCCTGATTTTTCATGTTTTCTGCAACTGGATGTGCATCATTGTGGTCAGGGATCTTGGGCTTCAGCTTCCTTAGCACTTGAGCTTCATCTTCTTCAGCAGCTTCAGGCACTGGGGCCTTGTTGTTCTCTACAGCTGGAATGTTTCTAGTGCATCTCTTGGGCTTCTGAGCTGGAGCAGCTGCCTTGGGAGCAGCTTTGGGCTTTGATGGAGCAGCCCCTGATCTGATTGCATCCCCCTGAGCTTCTGAGCTTTGGGTGCTGGTGCAGCATCCTCCTGTTCTTCTTCTTCTTCAGAATCTCTCATTGAGGGCTTGCCAAGAACTTTGGCAGTAGTAGTTCTTGCCCTTTCCTTCTTCTTATCCTCACCAGCTGCTTCTTCTTCAGATTCAATGGTGAACTTCATGGTTTCACCTGTGGCAACTTTTCTTGGCTTTGACATGGGATGTCTTCTTGCTGGAATCTTTGTTTTCATTCCTGGCTTAGTTGCAGCAGCTGTTGAGGGAGTCCTGGATTAGGGGGTCCTCGGACAGCCGGACTATATACTTTGGCCGGATTGTTGGACTATGAAGATACAAGATTGAAGATTTCGTCCCGTGTCCGGGTGGGACTTTCCTTTGCGTGGAAGGCAAGCTTGGCAATTCGGATATGTAGATCTCCTCCCTTGTAACCGACTCTGTGTAACCCTAGCCCCCTTCGGTGTCTATATAAACCGGAGGGTTTAGTCTGTAGGACAACAACAATCATAATCATAGGCTAGCTTCTAGGGTTTAGCCTCTACGATCTCGTGGTAGATCAACTCTTGTAATACTCATATCATCAAGATCAATCAAGCAGGAAGTAGGGTATTACCTCCATTGAGAGGGCCCGAACCTGGGTAAACATTGTGTCCCCCGCCTCCTATTACCATCCGCCTTAGACGTACAGTTTGGGACCCCCTACCCGAGATCCGCCGGTTTTGACACCGACATTGGTGCTTTCATTGAGAGTTCCACTGTGTCGTCACGATAAAGGCTTGATGGCTCCTTCGATCATCGGCAACGATGCGATCCAGGGTGAGGTTTTTCTCCCCGGACAGATCTTCATATTCGGCGACTTCGGACTATGTCCCAACTCGCTTGGCCATCTGGAGCAGATCGAGAGCTACGCCCCTGGCCGTCAGGTCAGGTTTGGAAGCTTAAACTATACTTCCGACATCTGCGGAGACTTGATATTCGACGGATTCAAGCCCATGTCAGGTGCACCGCGTAGTCACGACGAGCATGACTTAGCTCTACCATCGGACGGTGTTCGGGAGATCACACTTGTGGCTACTCCAGCCCTCAATCCGGAGTAGATCATGCCGTCCGAGGACGGGCGGATGGACCTCGCCACGGAGGCCGCACACTCAGCGGTGATAGAGCCGAATACTAACTTCACCTCCTATGAGACCTGTGTTGCTGGACCCTTGGATTCGTCCCCGGCCACGGGCTCCGAACCGCCTGCGTCCGTGCCTATCGAATCTGATTGGGCACCGAGCATGGAGTTTTCCTCCGCGGATATCTTTCAGCACTTGCCCCTGGGCGTCGTGCTAAATTCATTAAGGTCTCTCTCCTTGTCAGGAGGCCCTTGGCCGAACTATGTTCGGCTTGAGTGGGAAGCGGACGACGAAGAAATGCGTTCCCCACCCACCACACACTTAATAGCCACTGTCGACGACTTATCCGACATGCTCGATTTTAGCTCCGAAGACATCGACGGTATGGACGACGATGCAAGAGAAGAACAGGAACCACCGCCCACAGGGTGCTGGACAGCCACCTCATCATATGATATATATATATATATACATGGTGGACACCCCCAAAGAAAGCGATGGCAATAAGGCAATGGAGGATAATCACCTCGAGAAGCAATCTAAGCACCGGCGTCATCGGCGCTGCTCTAAGCCCCGCCATAGCAAAAGCAGCGATACCGGCACAAGAGACAATAACGTTGCGGATAGTGCCAAAGACAAAGACAATCCCCTCCAGCCAGGCTTCGAGCAGGAGGATGGGCAAGCTAGCCCTAAGGAACAGGCGACAGACAGAGAATCAGCGGATGACACTTACATGTCCCTCTCCGAAGACTAGGTGAGCCTCGGCGACGAAGAATTTATCGTGCCTGAGGATCCCGTCGAGCAGGAGCGCTTCAAGCGCCGACTTATAGCCACAGCAAAAAGCCTGAAGAAAAAGCAGCAGCAGCTTCAAGCTGATCAAGATCTGCTAGCGGATAGATGGACCGAGGTCCTGGCAGCCGAGGAATACGAACTCGAACACCCAACCAAAAGTTACCCAAAGTGCAGGTTGCTACCCCAACTCGAAGAGGAATCATTAAAGCCTACACTACCAGTGTATGATGCGGCTGACCGGCCACCTCGTGGCCGAGACAAAGCGGCATATCAGCCCGAAGTCCAGCCCGCACCCTGTCGCCAGTCAAACAAAAACACCAATGCCCGGGGCAACACGTAGGACCTGCGAGACGTATTGGAAAACAAGGCAGGACATAAAAGATCGATCTACGGATCACGGGGGCGCGCCCCAACGCGTGACGACGACCGTCACGCCGGATATACTAAAAGCAAATCCGGCCGGGCTGAATACAGCAGACGAGACTCGTATGAACTGTGTCCTGATATAGCCCGGCACAGAGGCACCGCACACCCCCTATGCTTCACTGATGAAGTAATGGATCATGAATTCCCAGAAGGGTTTAAATCCGTGAACATTGAATCATATGATGGTACTACATACCCCGCGGTTTGGATAGAGGATTTCTTCCTCCACATTCACATGGCCCGCGGGGATGATCTAGATGCCATCAAGTATCTCCCGCTAAAACTCAAAGGGTCGGCTCGGCATTGGCTGAATAGCTTGCCGGAAAACTCCATCGGAAGTTGGGAGAACCTGGCAGACGCATTCCTGGACAACTTCCAAGGCACTTATGTGCGACCACCGGATGCTGATGATTTAAGTCACATAACACAACAGCCCGGAGAGTTAGCCAGGAAATTCTGGACTCGGTTCCTAACTAAAAAGAACCAAATTGTCGAATGTCCGTATGCCGAAGCCCTAGCGGCCTTTAAACATAATATCTGTGATGAGTGGCTCGCCCGACATCTCGGCCAGGAGAAGCCAAAATCCATGGCAGCCCTCACGACACTCATGACCCGCTTTTGCGCGGGCGAGGATAGTTGGTTGGCCCGTAGCAACAACACAACAAGAAACCCTCGCACATCAGAGGCCAGAGATAGCAACGGCAAACCCCGACGCAACAAACACAAGCGCCGCAAAAATGGTGAAAACGCCGAAGATACGGCAGTCAATGCTGGATTTAGTGGCTCTAAGTCCGGTCAGCGGAAAGGGCCATTCAAAAATGACAATTCGGGTTCGTCCAGTCTGGACCGCATACTCGACCGTCCATGCCAAATTCATGGCACCCCAGGAACACCGGCCAATCAAACCAACATAGAATGTTGGGTCTTCAAACAAGCCGGCAGGTCAGGCGCCAGAAACAAAGATAAGGGGTCTCAAAGCGATGATGGCGACGAGGAGCCCAGATCACCAAATATAGGAGGGTAAAAGAAATTTCCCCCGCAAATCCAAACGGTGAACGTGGTAAACGCCACCCACACTCCCAACCCGGACCGGATGCGCACCCTCAGGGATGTCGACTTAACGGAACCAGTCGTCCCACAATACAAACTAGGGCCGATCACCTTCAACCGCACGGATCGTCCGGTTAACACCAATCAGGGCAATTCAGCCGCACTAGTCCTCGACCCAATAATTGACGGGTTACACCTCAAACGAGTCCTTATGGACAGAGGCAGCAGTCTAAACCTGCTTTACCAGGACACAGTGCGCAAGATGGGCATCGATCATTCGGTGATCAAGCCCACTAAAGCCACCTTTAGAGGTATTATACCAGGTGTGGAGGCCAGCTGCATAGGCTCCATCGCCCTTGAGGTAGTCTTTGGATCACCAGACAATTACCGTGCCGAAGAGTTAATCTTCGACATCGTCCCCTTTCGCAGTGATTATCAGGCACTGCTCGAACAAACCGCGTTCGCTCGATTCAACGTGGTGCCACATTATGCCTATCATAAGCACAAGATGCTCGGTCCGCGCGGCGTCATCACAGTTAATGGCAAGGCCGAACTCTCCCTCGGTGCAAAGAGTATACCGCCACTTTAACAGTAGAAGCAACGAGTGGCACCTTTCAATCGAACCTCGAGTCGACGGCCAGGCTCCCAGACACCGCCAAAGGACTCCGAACTACTTCGCAGCAGGATAGCCCGGCTCGTCCAGAGCTCAATTAAACACTCCGACGAAGGCCATGACAGGCCACATACCGCGGCTCAACCGCTTTGTGGCACAAAAACATTTCTTACATTTTCTTTGCAGGTTCACCTTTGCGTAGACCAGGACTGGTGATATGGAAGCAGCTTGAACATGCAAGGGAATCCTTAGATATTCCCTGCGATGACCATCCGACTATACTCCGGATCCGCACACAGCTTCTTCCCCCTTGGTCTCAGCAGGTTTCACAGTCATATTTCTTTTTTATCACATTACATGTACTCATACGCATCGACGTACTATTCAAATACAACATGTGGATTTATATAACGCTTATCTGCTGTTATTTCTTATTGAAATTCTTTTGTCAAGTGGCATCCGTACACCGCGATATGCCTTAAATATGCCAGGGGCTTCATTATACCCATAATACGGCAATAAAGTCCAAACACCTTCATGTAAGTTCGGCACCCTGAACTTATAGCATTATATGCATCAGCTCCGAATCATGTCTTGGGTCAAATGTTGGGTTTTCCCGGCTCCCATGTTTTACTGCCTTATGTTCCGCTATATCAGCTAAGGCGGCACAGGGAGAACTACTGCGATTGTGTCCCGGTTCTTCCGGACGAGCACCTCGGTAGAGAAAGCCGAAAACTGACTGTCATGATACGGAGAGAGCTGGTCAGCTGTTCGAGAGGTTGTAAAATCTTTAAGGATTCCTCCCGCATAATGCCATAACCAATGCAGCATGCGATGGATCGGCTTTTCTTCCCATCAGGTGCTTATAGAGCCCCTCATGCGGTCTTCTGAACACCAGGGGTTGCGCCTACCTTCCTTTTCTAAAGCTCCTATGGGTAAGTGAGAGTGATAAAGCCCTATAGTCTGATTGTCTGGTTCGTTGTGCTGAACACCTCCTTCGAAGGACCCAAAACTAGGATAAAGAGTGATCAGGTTTATCCCGAACACCCCCGTACTTCCTAGATGGGGGCAGAAGCCGACGATTGGCCAACTCTCAGGATTAATATATAAAACGGCCGCGCAGGAGGATAAACTTTTATATAATAGACAATAAATAATAGAAATGACCTTGTTCAACATTACAAAGGACAACATGATTGTATTCATGGAAATATAATTTCCTTGGTGCATTGCTCCGCCGCAAGGCAGGATCCTTTCAGGATACTTTCATAATATAATTCGGGCTTGCGATGCACCTTCCCCTCTGGCGGTCCCTCGGTCATCAGCTTTTCAGCATCCATCTTCCCCCAGTGCACCTTTGCACGGGCGAAGGGCATTCGCGCACCCTCTATACAGCCCGACCGCTTGCTGACATCAAGTCGAGGGCAGGCACTCACAAGCCGCTTCATGAGCCCGAAGTGGCTGCTTAAAAATGGCTCAACGGGCCATAGCCGGATAATCAAATCCTTCATGGCTAGTTCGGCCGCCCTATGCAGTTCGATTAGTTGTTTCAGTTGATCGGCAAAAGGCACCAGATAATTCGGTACTAGATACTGCGACCAGAAGAGCTTATCCGCAGTGTTCCTTTCTTCGGCTCGGTAGAATTGGGCGGCATCCGATATGTTGTAGGGCAGCTCCGCAAATACCCCTGGAGAAATCCGAACTCAAAATTAGAAACATGATTTTCTCCTCAAATACTTGCTTTACATGGAAAAAAGCCTTACCCGCCACGATCTTCCTCGCCTCTTGGATCTCCTGTAGGGCGCCTTGGATTTCCCCCCGGGCATCGCGCATGGCCTGATGAGCCCTGGTGAGTTCGGATTCTTTCTCCGTTAAACTCTGCTCCAAGGTCTCGCATTTCTTCACGGCTTCTTGAAGCTCTTGCTCAGCTTCAATAACCCTGGCCTCGTGCTTCTCACGAAGAGCCTGCTCTGCGGCTGCCTTTTTCTCAGCCTCGGCCACAGCCTTCTTAAGAGCCTCGACTTTGGTCATCATCCCTAGCGCAAATCATGAAACATATTTTATCATACTGGAAATTTGTTCGCACTGAACGCGAGCAGGGCTTGTGCATACCTTGTTTATCTTCCAACTGCCTTTTCAACTGGCCAAGTTCTTCTTTGGCCCGCTCCAGACTTTGATTCAGTCCAGAGACCTCCGCAATATGAGAGGTAGCAGTCGCTACAGATGCCTTCTTATAAAAGAAGAGAGATAGGTGTCATCAAGTGAGTCTTCCTGCGAACATAAATTTGATCCTCTGTCCGGTTCTTTCTTTCACCAAACAGTGTATCAGGGGCTACTATCCATACTATGACACTCTTCGAAACCTCATAAAACATACCTCAAAGCCTCTTATAAGGCTGATACAGGCTTCATTCAGTCCACTCTCAGCAGACTGAATCTTCTCAATCACCGCACCCATAAGGGCACGATGTTCATCGATGATGGAGGCGCTCTTCAGCGCCGCCAACAAAGCGTCCGGCACCTCTGGTTGGATAGAGGTTGCCGGTGGAACAGGCACACCCCCTCCAGCTGAGGGAGGCCTCCTGCTTCATTCTGGAGCTGTACTGGTCTCCGGAATTGCGTCTAGCTGGGGGCCGAATTCAAGATGGCCCCCGCCGTCGACTCCCATGGGAACCTTCTCCCCTATGTCTCCGGCCCCTGAAGTTTGACCTCCAGGCGCCGCCTTCACGATCTCCCTCCCCCCCCCCTCCTTGGCCTGGGTCGTTCTAGGATGAAACCTCGGCGTTATTCGCATATTTGGGGGAAGGGGCCTTCAGGGGCGTCCCGCTCTCCATAGAATCCGAGCCCAGCAAATCCTCCGATGAGGATTGTTCGATGCGGGACCTCGCCGGACTACAAAAAGTATGGCTCAGGTTAAAATAT
This sequence comes from Triticum dicoccoides, assembly GCF_002162155.2. Classification (NCBI taxonomy): domain Eukaryota; kingdom Viridiplantae; phylum Streptophyta; class Magnoliopsida; order Poales; family Poaceae; genus Triticum; species Triticum dicoccoides. The sequence continues at coordinate 585,467,577 of NC_041392.1, read as the reverse complement.
TATGCCATGATGAGTCTGGACGCATAAATGTGTTCCGATTTTATATACTCACGAGTTCACCAGGGGCTGGGCCCGGGATCCCACTCCGGGCTGCTGTCGGCGTCGGCAGTGGACTCCTCCGGAAGAGGAGTTTTTCCCCTTTTAGGCGACTCGGCCTCCAAGTATATGGAGGTCGTCCTCTTCTTTCTTTCCCCCGTTGGGGATTCGTCTTCCTCCTCCTCGTCATCCTCTTCGAAGGCAGAACGGGCATTGGAGCCTTCGGATATTGTGTCCGAAGTGCCGCGGCGATGAAGGCCGCCCCGGGTCTTTTTGGCCTCCTTCTCGGCCTTCTTCTTCGGCGCCTTGTAAGGCGCCGGGACCAGCATCTTCATCAGAAGTGGGTCGGCCGGTTCTTCTAGCAGCGGGGCCGGACAGTGGATCCGCCCCACCTTCTTCGTCCAGCCCTAGGAGAGTTGTGGAAAACACATTAAGAATTTCCCTTGGGTTATGCGGATAAAACGTATAATGACTTACCGAGCTTGCAGGGCGGGACAGTTGGTACCCGCGATCCTCGGCTGAGTCCGGCCATGATTTGCCGGACTTGAAAAGCACCTTCTAGATGTCTTTGTGCAAGGAGCCAAAGAGCTATCGCAGGGTCTGGTGCTTGGCTGGATCGAATTCCCATAACTTGCAAGTCCGGTGTTGACAAGGCAGGATCCGGCGAACTAACATCACCTGGACTACATTGACAAGTTCGATATTCTTGTCTTCCATATCCTTAACGCGCGTCTGGAGCACCGACAGTTCATCGGACAAAGACAAGTTCAGACCCTTCTTGGGCCAGGACGTAAGCCGCAGAGGGGCTCCAGATCGGAACTCGGGAGCAGCGGCCCATTCCGTGGCGCGCGGCTCAGTGATGTAAAACCACTGTTGTTGCCACTCTTTGACGGAATCATTAAAAGTACCTGTTGGCCATGTGACATTGGGCATCTTGCTCACCATAGCGCCCCCGCACTCGGCGTGCTCGCCGCTCACTACCTTGGGCTTCACATTAAAGATCTTCATCCATAAGCTGAAGTGTGGCGAGATGCGGAGAAAAGCCTTGCACACGATGATGAATGTCGAGATGTTGAGGAAGGAATTGGGGGATAGATCATGAAAATTGATCACGTAATAATACATGATGCCACGAACGAACGGGTGGAGGGGAAACCCTAGCCCGCGGACAAAATGAGGGAGGAATACAACCCTCTCATGGGGTTCCGGAGTAGGGACGATCTGTACCACCGTCGAGAAACGGTGGCTGATTTTCTTGTCCAGATACCCGGCCTCCCAAAGCTTTTTGATATCCTTCTCCCAAACGGTAGAGGCCATCCACTTGCCTCCTGCTCTGGATCCAGACATTTTCGGAACACCTTCATGGGCGGAGAAGACGAACGCTCGGGCACTGGAGCTCGAGCGAAGGGGAATGGATGAGGAAGAAGAAAGCGTGGGTGCAAAAGGGAGTCCTTATCCCCTTATAAAGGCAGCAGGGATTCAGCGCCTCCCCACTTGCCTGGTAAACTCGCTTGTTCCCCAAGCGCCATGATTGATGGCGCGGTTGGGTTACTGATGTCTACTACGCAACCTTCTTCTTGTAGACGTTGTTGGGCCTCCAAGTGCAGAGGTTTGTAGGACAGTAGCAAATTTCCCTCAAGTGGATGACCTAAGGTTTATCAATCCGTGGGAGGCGTAGGTTGAAGATGGTCTCTCTCAAGCAACCCTGCAACCAAATAGCAAAGAGTCTCTTGTGTCCCCAACACACCCAATACAATGGTAAATTGTATAGGTGCACTAGTTCGGCGAAGAGATGGTGATACAAGTGCAATATGGATGGTAGATATAGGTTTTTGTAATCTGAAAATATAAAAACAGCAAGGTAACAAGTGGTAAAAGTGAGCGTAAATGGTATTGCAATGCTAGGAAACAAGGCCTAGGGTTTATACTTTCACTAGTGCAAGTTCTCTCAACAATAATAACATAATTGGATCATATAACTATCCCTCAACATGAAAGAAAGAGTCACTCCAAAGTCACTAATAGTGGATAATGAACGAAGAGATTATGGTAGGGTACAAAGCCACCTCAAAGTTATTCTTTCCAATCAATCCATTGGGCTATTCCTATAAGTGTCACAAACAGCCCTAGAGTTCGTACTAGAATAACACCTTAAGATGCAAATCAACCAAAACCCTAATGTCACCTAGATACTCCAATGTCACCTCAAGTATCCGTGGGCATGAGTGTACGATATGCATCACACAATCTCAATTCATCTATTCAAACCAACACATAGAACCTCAAAGAGTGCCCCAAAGTTTCTACCAGAGAATCAGGACGAAAACGGGTGCCAACCCCTATGCATAGGTTCATGGGTGGAACCCGCAAGTTGATCACCAAAACATACATTAAGTGAATCACGTGATATCCCATTGTCACCATAGATACGCACGGCAAGACATACATCAAGTGTTCTCAAGTCATTAAAGACTCAATCCGATAAAATAACTTCAAAGGGGAAACTCAATCCATTACAAGAGAGTAGAGGGGGAGAAGAAACATAAGATCCAACTATAATAGCAAAGCTCGTGATACATCAAGATTGTGCCAAATCAAGAACACGAGAGAGAGAGAGAGAGATCAAACACATAGCTACTGGTACATACCCTCAGCCCCGAGGGTGAACTACTCCCTCCTCATCATGGAGAGCGCCGGGATGATGAAGATGGCCACCGGTGAGGGTCCCCCCCTCCGGCCGGGTGCCAGAACAGGGTCCCGATTGGTATTTGGTGGCTACAGAGGCTTGCGGCGGCAGAACTCCCGATCTATTCTCTGTTCTGGAAGTTTTAGGATACGTAGGTATATATGGGTGCAGGAAGTACGTCGGTGGAGCTTCGGGGGCCCCACGAGGCAGGGGGCGCGCCCTAGGGGGGTGGGCGCCCCCCCCCCACCCTCGTGAGCACCTCCCTTCTCTCCTGACGTGGGGTCCAAGTCCATCCGGTAGCTTTCCTTCCAAAATTAACTTCTCCAGTTGATTTCGTTCCGTTTCGACTCCGTTTGATATTCCTTTTCTTCGAAACACTGAAATAGGCAAAAAAACAGCAAATCTGGGCTGGGCCTCCGGTTAATAGGTTAGTCCCAAAAATA
>NC_041392.1:585443611-585463925 GCF_002162155.2 Triticum dicoccoides | reverse complement strand
CTCCTGACATGGGGTCCAAGTCCATCCGGTAGCTTTCCTTCCAAAAATAACTTCTCCAGTTGATTTCGTTCCGTTTCGACTCCGTTTGATATTCCTTTTCTTCGAAACACTGAAATAGGCAAAAAAACAGCAAATCTGGGCTGGGCCTCCGGTTAATAGGTTAGTCCCAAAAATAATATAAAAGTGGATAATAAAGCCCAATATTGCCCAAAACAGTAGATAACATAGCATGGAGCAATCCAAAATTATAGATACGTTGGAGATGTATCAAGCATCCCCAAGCTTAATTCCTGCTCGTCCTCGAGTAGGTAAATGATAAAAAAATAATTTTTGATGTGAAATGCTAGTTGGCATAATTTCAATGTAATTCTTATTACTCGTGATATGAATATTCAGATCCGAAAGATTCAAGACAAAAGTTCATATTGACATAAACGTAATAATACTTCAAGCATACTAACTAAGCAATTATGTCTTCTCAAAATAACATGGCCAAAGAAAGTTCATCCCTACAAAATCATATAGTTTAGTCATGCTCCATTTTCGTCACACAAAAATGCTCTCATCATGCACAACCCCGATGACAAGCCAAGCAATTGTTTCATACTTTAATAATCTCAAACTCATGAACCTTCACGCAATACATGAGCGTGAGCCATGGATATAGCACTATGGGTGGAATAGAATATGATGATGGGGGTTATGTGGAGAAGACAAAAAAGGAGAAAGTCTCACATCAATGAGGCTAATCAATAGGCTATAGAGATGCCCATCGATTGATGTTAATGCAAGGAGTAGGGATTGCCATGCAACGGATGCACTAGAGCTATAAATGTATGAAAGCTCAACAAAAGAAACTAAGTGGGTGTGCATCCAACTTGCTTGCTCACGAAGCCTAGGGCATTTGAGGAAGCCCATTTTTGGAATATACAAGCCAAGTTCTATAATGAAAGATTCCCACTAGTATATGAAAATGACAAAACAAGAGACTCTCTATCATGAAGATTATGGTGCTACTTTGAAGCACAAGTGTGGAAAAGGATAGTAACATTGTCCCTTCTCTCTTTTTCTCTCATTTTTTTGGGCCTTCTCTTTTTTATGGCCTTTCCTTTTTTTTGGGCCTTCTCTTTCTTTATTTTTTTATTCCTCACTTGGGACAATGCTCTAGAATGATGATCATCACACTTTTATTTATTTACAACTCAATGATTACAACTCGATACTAGAACAAAGTATGACTCTATATGAATGCATCCGGCGGTGTACCGGGATATGCAATGAATCAAGAGTGACTTGTATGAAAGAATTATGAATGGTGGCTTTGCCACAAATACTATGTCAACTACATGATCATGCTAAGCAATATGACAATGATGAATGTGTCATGATGAACAGTATGGTGGAAAGTTGCATGGCAATATATCTCGGAATGGCTATGGAAATGCCATAATAGGTAGGTATGGTGGCTGTTTTGAGGAAGATATAAGGAGGTTTATGTGTGAAAGAGTGTATCATATCACGGGGTTTGGATGCACCGGCAAAGTTTGCACCAACTCTCAATGTGAGAAAGGGCAATGCACGGTACCGAAGAGGCTAGCAATGATGGAAGGGTGAGAGTGCTTATAATCCATGGACTCAACATTAGTCATAAAGAACTCACATACTTATTACAAAAATCTACAAGCCATCAGAAACCAAAGCACTACGCGCATGCTCCTAGGGGGATAGATTGGTAGGAAAAGACCATCGCTCGTCCCCGACCGCCACTCATAAGGACGACAATCAAAGAACACCTCATGTTTCAAATTTGTTACATAACGTTTACCATACGTGCATGCTACGGGACTTGCAAAATTCAACACAAGTATCTCTCAAATTCACAACTACTCAACTAGCATGAATCTAATATTACTACCTCCATATCTCAAAACAATCATCAAGCATCAAACTTCTCCTAGTATTCGACACACTCAAAAGAAAGTTTTTACTAGTCTTGAATACCTAGCATATTAAGATTAAGAACATTACCATGATATTTAAGACTCTCAAAATAATATAAGTGAAGCATGAGAGTTCATTTATTTCTTCAAAATAAAACTACCATCATGCTCTAAAAGATATAAGTGAAGCGCTAGAGCAAACAACAAACTACTCCGAAAGATATAAGTGAAGATCAATGAGTAGTCGGATAATTATACAACTATGTGAAGACTCTCTAACATTTAAGAATTTCATATCTTGATACTTTATTCAAACATCAAGCAAAGCTAAAGAAAATAACATGACGCTCCAAGCAAAACACATATCATGTGGTGAATAAAAATATAGCTCCAAGTAAAGTTACCGATGAACGAAGACGAAAGAGGGGATGCCATCCGGGGCATCCCCAAGCTTATACGCTTGGTTATCCTTGAATATTACCTTGGGGTGCCTTGGGCATCCCCAATCTTAGGATCTTGCCACTCCTTATTCCATAGTCCATCGAATCTTTACCCAAAACTTGAAAACTTCACAACACAAAACTTAACAGAAATCTCGTGAGCTCCGTTAGCGAAAGAAAACAAAAGACCACTTCAAGGTACTGTAATGAACTCATTATTTATTTATATTGGTGTTAAAACTACTTTATTACAACTTCTCTATGGTTTATAAACTATTTTAGTAGCCATAGATTCATCAAAATAAGCAAACAACACACGAAAAACAGAATCTGTCAAAAACAGAACACTCTGTAGTAATCTGTAACTAACGCAAACTTCTGGAAGTTAAAAAATTCTAAAACAAATTGTTGGACCTGAGTAATTTTTCTAGTAATCATCTGAAAAAAGAATCAACTAAATATCACTCTCCAGTAAAACGTTCTAGCTAATCTCGTGAGCGCCAAAGTTTCTGTTTTTTACAGCATGATCATAAAGACTTCACCCAAGTCTTCCCAAAGGTTCTACTTGGCACAAATACTAATTAAAACATAAAACCACATCTAAAAAGAATATAGATGGATTATTTATTCCTAAACATAACCAAAAAGCAAGAAACAAAAATAAAATTAGGTTGCCTCCCAACAAGCGCTATCGTTTAACGCCCCTAGCTAGGCATGATGATTTCAATGATGCTCACATAAAAGATAAGAATTGAAACATAAAGAGAGCATCATGAAGAATATGATTAGCACATTTAAGTATAACCCACTTCCTATGCATAGGGATTTTTTGAGCAAACAACATATGGGAACAAGAATCAACTTGCATAGGAAGGTAAAACAAGCATAACTTCAAAACTTTAAGCACATAGAGAGGAAACTTGATATTATTGCAATTCCTACAAGCATATATTCCTCCCTCATAATAATTTTCAGTAGCATCATGAATGAATTCAACAATATAACCAGCACCTAAATCATTCTTTTCATGATCTACTTGCATAGAAATTTTACTACTCTCCACATAAGCAAAATTCTTCTCATTCATAGTAGTGCGAGCAAACTCAACAAAATAACTATCATGTGATTGAAAATTAAGATCAAGATGAAAAGTTTCATGGTTATCATTATTCTTTATAGCATAGGTGTCATCACAATAATCATCATAGATAGGAAGCATGCTTTCATCATAGTAAATTTGCTCATCAAAGCTTGGGGGACAAAAAATATCATCTTCATCAAACATAGCTTCCCCAAGCTTGTGGATTTCCGTATCATTAGCATCATGGATATTCAAGGAATTCATACTACAACATTGCAATCATGCTGATCATTCAAATATTTAATGCCAAGCATTCTATGTAATTCTTGTTCTAGTACTTGAGCACAATTTTCCTTTCCATCATACTCACAAAAGATATTAAAAAGATGAAGCGTATGAGGTAAACTCAATTCCATTTTTTTGTAGTTTTCTTTTATAAACTAAACTAGTGCTAAAACAAGAAACAAAAAGATTTGGTTGCAAGATCTAAAGATATACCTTCAAGCACTCACCTCCCCGGCAACGGCGCCAGAAAAGAGCTTGATATCTACTACGCAACCTTCTTCTTGTAGACGTTGTTGGGCCTCAAAGTGTAGAGGTTTGTAGGACAGTAGCAAATTTCCCTCAAGTGGATGACCTAAGGTTTATCAATCCGTGGGAGGCGTAGGTTGAAGATGGTCTCTCTCAAGCAACCCTGCAACCAAATAGCAAAGAGTCTCTTGTGTCCCCAACACACCCAATACAATGGTAAATTGTATAGGTGCACTAATTCAGCGAAGAGATGGTGATACAAGTGCAATATGGATGGTAGATATAGGTTTTTGTAATATGAAAATATAAAAACATCAAGGTAACAAGTGGTAAAAGTGAGCGTAAACGGGATTGCAATGCTAGGAAACAAGGCCTAGGGTTCATACTTTCACTAGTGCAAGTTCTCTCAACAATAATAACATAATTGGATCATATAATTGTCCCTCAACATGCAACAAAGAGTCACTCCAAAGTCACTAATAGTGGAGAACGAACGAAGAGATTATGGTAGGGTACGAAACCACCTCAAAGTTATTCTTTCCAATCAATCCATTGGGCTATTCCTATAAGTGTCACAAACAGCCCTAGAGTTCGTACTAGAATAACACCTTAAGATACAAATCAACCAAAACCCTAATGTCACCTAGATACTCCAATGTCACCTCAAGTATCCGTGGGCATGATTATACGATATGCATCACACAATCTCAATTCATCTATTCAAACCAACACATAGAACCTCAAAGAGTGCCCCAAAGTTTCTACCGGAGAATCACGACGAAAACGTGTGCCAACCCCTATGCATAGGTTCATGGGCGGAACCCGCAAGTTGATCACCAAAACATACATCAAGTGAATCACGTGATATCCCATTGTCACCACAGATACGCACGGCAAGACATACATCAAGTGTTCTCAAGTCATTAAAGACTCGATCCGATAAAATAACTTCAAAGGGGAAACTCAATCCATTACAAGAGAGTAGAGGGGGAGAAGAAACATAAGATCCAACTATAATAGCAAAGCTCGCGATACATCAAGATCGTGCCAAATCAAGAACACGAGAGAGAGAGAGAGAGATCAAACACATAGCTACTGGTACATACCCTCAGCCCCGAGGGTGAACTACTCCCTCCTCATCATGGAGAGCGCCGGGATGATGAAGATGGCCACCGGTGAGGGTTCCCCCCTCCGGCAAGGTGTCAGAATAGGGTCCCAATTGGTTTTTGGTGGCTACAGAGGCTTGCGGTGGCGGAACTCCCGATCTATTCTCTGTTCTGGTAGTTTTAGGATACATAGGTATATATGGGTGCAGGAAGTACGTCGGTGGAGCTTCGGGGGCCCCACGAGGCAGGGGCGCGCCCTAGGGGGTGGGCGCGCCCCCCACCCTCGTGAGCACCTCCCTTCTCTCCTGACGTGGGGTCCAAGTCCATCGGGTAGCTTTCCTTCCAAAAATAACTTCTCCAGTTGATTTTGTTCCATTTCGACTCCGTTTGATATTCCTTTTCTTCGAAACACTGAAATAGGCAAAAAAAACATCAAATCTGGGCTGGGCCTCTGGTTAATAGGTTAGTCCCAAAAATAATATAAAAGTGGATAATAAAGCCCAATATTGCCCAAAACAGTCGATAACATAGCATGGAGCAATCAAAAATTATAGATACGTTGGAGACATATGAGTTACCCACACCCGTATTGATGATAATCCCGTGATAAGGGGACACGATCTCTGCTTCGACAAGATGTGCCAACAAAACCGCCTCGCAATATGTGAAGTAGCTGGTTGAGAAAAATGGTTCGAATAATGACCGGGTCGTGGCGTGATGTCACGCTATGAAATTTGTCAGCAGATTAGATTTGTGGGATATTTTACTCTCTACGGTGGTATGTGCAATTTGTTCTGCAGAGCCGGACATGATCCTTGTGTTCAAAATCTTTTATTGAGTATTCGGAGGAGGAACCCGCCTTGCAATGCCGAAGACAATCTGCGCGCCGGACTCATCGTCATTGAAGCCTGATTCAGGGGCTACTGAGGGAGTCCTGGATTAGGGGGTCCTCGGACAGCCGGACTATATACTTTGGCCGGACTGTTGGACTATGAAGATACAAGATTGAAGACTTCGTCCCGTGTCCGGGTGGGACTCTCCTTTGCGTGGAAGGCAAGCTTGTCAATTCGGATATGTAGATCTCCTCCCTTGTAACCGACTCTGTGTAACCCTAGCCCCCTCTGGTGTCTATATAAACCAGAGGGTTCAGTCCGTAGGACTACAACAATCATAATCATAGGCTAGCTTCTAGGGTTTAGCCTCTATGATCTCGTGGTAGATCAACTCTTGTAATACTCATATCATCAAGATCAATCAAGCAGGAAGTAGGGTATTACCTCCATCAAGAGGGCCCGAACCTGGGTAAACATTGTGTCCCCCGCCTCCTGTTACCATCTGCCTTAGATGTATAGTTCGGGACCCCCTACCCGAGATCCGCCGGTTTTGACACCGACAGCTGTGTCATACTCCTTTTTCAGTACCTTTTTCTTTGAAGTGGCTTCATCTTCAACAGACACATAATCTTCATCCTCTGTATCAGAAGTTCTCTTCTTCCTTGTCCTGGTAGCAGCCTTTGGCAAGTTGCTTGGTGTGCTCCTGCTGCCCTCATCATAGCTGCTAGAGGGATCTGAACCCTCACTCATCTGCACCTGTTGCTCACACCTGTTCTGACTATCACTTTGATCAGACATCTGTGCAAATACTCTGATAGCAGACCCTGTGAATAGGTTATAGATGAGGTAGAGTAGATGAGCATCACAAAGTACAGGAACTTTGCAAAACAGATGACTTAAAAACTTAGTTTTAGTTCTTCACAAAAAGCATTTCGGAGCTACCGATTTGTAAACTCGGTGATACCGAAGCAGCTTTTGGAACCTAAACTAGTGAACTCGGTCAGACCGAGTCACAGTGCGGTGGTACCGAGACTGCTAGGGTTTCACAGAGAAATCGAACTCGGTCACACCGATTTGCAATTTTCGGTCAGACCGAAAATGCTTGTGCTCTCGCCTAAGACAAATCGGTGAGACCGATTTCAACTACTCGGTCGGTCCGAGATGAATTCAGCGAAGACCTAACCCTAAATTTTCAAATCAAAACTAATCTACAGGACATTTTCGCTGGACATGATGATTTCATTCGTGGCAAGAATCATGGCAAAGCAATGTCCTAAGAATCAGAGCTATGGATTAGCACAAAGATCAAGTTCGTACCCTAGTTCGGCGGCGAACTTGCTATGGCGGCAACGGTGGGGCAGATTGTCGTTGACGATGGCGGAGACCAGCGGCGGGAGGTCGCTGGCAACGAGAGGACGATCCGGAGACCCGAGGATGCAAAGTAGGTTACGCGCGGGCGAAGAGGTTCGGAAAAATTTCCAAAATTTGGCCCGTCAGTATATATAACCAGACCCTGTCGATATGACCGAGTGGAACAACTCGGTGGCACCGAGATGCAAAACTGCAAGCAGTTACTGCAACTCGGTGTGACCGAAAGGTTCTAATCAGTTGCGCCGAGATTGAAAACCTAGATCAACTAAGTGATCTTGGTAGGACCGAAAAGGATGAATCGGTTAGACCGAAACGCATAAAGAGGTTTTGGAAGTTTAAGTCTATGACGAATCGGGGACTCCGAGTGCTCCTCACATAGAGTGGTTTGAATCTGACTTGATCAAACTTTGTGATGTAGCATGAATAGAGTTTGAGACGAGAAAAGCATAGATAGCTAGAGGGAGTTCTTAGGCATTCTTGTCCATCCATTTGGCAAATAGAGAAAGAGCCAAACAATCAAAACAACAAATGGATGTCCTCGAATGAGTAAAATATGCAACCAACATGCTCACACAATAAAATGGCAAATGAAATATGTGATAAAGCATGCACAACCACTCTAGCATATATCAAGCAATTTGGCGAGGACTAGGTCATCCATATATGAGTATATTGACTTAGGAGTAAAATGAGAACATTTGATCATAGGTCATACTCATCGTTCAAGCACAAGTGGGGATACCACTTTTACATAAAGCATTGTTGTGTTCACACCATTAGAGTTGCTTTAGCTCAATTGATTAGAGTAAAGCTCCCCCTAGATGTGATATCCCCCCTAAGAGGGTTGAACTAACCTTGGGTTTTGTTGATGATGACTTCATGTAGGTGTTGAAGATGTAGATGCTCAATGTTGATGTAGATCATTCAGAGCAATCCATTGGAGTGAGTTGTACTTTCAATACCTACACGGGTTAGTCCCACAAGGAACAAGCAAGGATATCCATGGACATAGAGTGATGTATACACAAGATGATGTCCATGAAAGCATTAGGTTACCTTGTCCCTTGTCTTACCAACAAGAGGGTTTGTGACTCCTTGAACTAGTGCAAGATATGGAAGTTGTTTGCACTTGTCCTTGCCAAAAAGATAAGAGTGAAGTATGTTGGCGGAGTCACCCTCAAGAACTCTCTAGTTCTTCTTCTTCGGGGTCCACACCATCTTGATGGGAATCCTTGGAGTTGTAGTCGTACTTGATGAAGTAGAACTTGATGTAGTCTTGGGAACCCACTTGACCAAGGCCTTAGGTGCTTCTTCAAATGCGTCAATTTCCTCTTGAAGCTTGTCCTTGCCTTTTTGCTTGTGGTCTTGTGGTGGAAGGTCATCTTGAGCTTGTGTTCCTTTGAAAGAAGTAGGATCATACTTCTCTTGCTGAGGAACAAACTTTGTCTTGGGGTATTGATCTTCTTCCCACTCAACTCCATTGGCATCGAACTTTCGTTCAAAACCAACACCTTGATTCTTCCGGTGCCTTCCTTGCTTGTGTACAATTTCCTCAAATTGCTTACTCCCGGCAAGGCTCTTGTAAACACCTTTCTCTATAATCCCCTTCAATAAGCTATTTTCCTGCTCAAGTGTAACTTGGCTAAGAGAATCATTAGTGGAATCAAGAGAACTACTAGATGAAACAACATTGGATTTAGCATGATTGTTGTTACTACTAGATGAAGAATCTTTCTTGCTCTTGTTGCTAGATTTAACTTGTGGCATGTAAGTAGACAAGAGTAAACGCTTGGCAATGTAAGAAGAACTTTTCTTGCAAAGATCATCATTGATTGCCTTTAAAAATTCATGTTCTTGCTCAAGGTTGAGCTTTTCAAAGTGTAGCTTATCATGAGTCTTTAAAAGTTCTCGATGATCTTCCAAGGTAGTTTCATGAGCTAACTTAAGAGTGTTTAGTTCTTTAGTTAGACGCTCAATCTCCTTCTTATCATCGTCATTCGTTTTATCTTGATTAGCATGATTAATTGGCGTTTCATCATAGTTTTCATCACTAGAGTTGTCAACAAGTAAATCATCATCACCTAGCAAATCATCTTCATCACTATTGAAATCAACATACTCGGGGTGTGTTACGTTGGACCTTTAGCCATGAAGCATCTTCCAATTACTTCATTTGGTGAGTCAAATATGTCGTAGGAGTTGGTTGTCACAAGTGCTAGTCCCGCAACACCTTCATCTTGAGTATATTCGGAGTCGGAGTGATAACTTCTTTCGGAGTGATGGTCGGAGTCGGAACCGGATACCCATTCACCAACATGAGCTTGATGTCTTCTTTTTGTGTAGCTCCTTGATGACTTGTCCTTCCTTTCCGAATCCTTGCTTCTCCGAGAGGGTCTTTGTTCATAACGATCATCTCAACTCCTTCTTTCTCTTGGTGGTGATTCTTCTCTTCTACTTCTTCTTTTGGGATAATCTTCTCTTCTTTGGTAGGGAGCCGTACACTCATTGGAGTAGTGTCCGGGTCTTCCACAATTGTAGAAATTATGCTCACGACTAGAAGATCTTTTGTAATTGTAGGACCTTGACTTGGAACTTCTTTTCTTGCTTCTACTCTTGTAGAACTTGTTGAAGTTCTTCACCATTAGACTCAATTCTTCATTGAAAGTTTGCTTCTCACTTGATGATGTGGGAGCATCACACGAGGCTTTGTAAGTACCACTTGACTTGTTGTGAAGCTCTTCCTTATCCTTGACTGACATCTCATGAGCAACAATTCTTCCAATGACTTCCATTGGTTTGAGATCTTTGTAGTTGGGCATCATTTGGATCAATGTGCACACGGTATCATATTTTCCATCCAAGGCTCTTAGGATCTTCTTGATGATGAATCTATCGGTCATCTCTTCACTTCCTAAGCCGGCAATCTCATTTGTGATGAGAGCAAGCCTAGAGTACATTTCAGCGACACCTTCACCATCCTTCATTTTGAACTTGTCAATTTGACTTTGAAGCACATCCAATTTGGATTCCTTGACGGAGTCGGTACCTTCATGCATATCAATCAAAGTATCCCAAATTTCCTTTGCATTCTCAAGACGGCTAATTTTGTTGACTTCTTCGGGGCACAATCCATTGAAGAGAATATCACAAGCTTGAGCATTGCATTGTAGCATCTTCAACTCTTCCGCGGTAGCTTCACGGTTTGGTTCTTTCCCATCAAAGAATTCACCTTGCAAGCCAATACATACAATGCCCAAACGGCGGGGTTATGTCCAAGAATATGCATTTTCATCTTATGCTTCCAACTAGCAAAATTTGTACCATCAAAGTAAGGACCTCTATGGTGGTAATTTACCTCGCTAGACACCTTACTCTCCTAGGTTGTGAAACCAAGGCTATGACCAGCAAAAGCTATGCAAATCAAAGCAGATGGAGACCAATGCTCTGATACCACTTGTAGGATCGAAAGTATGTCTAGAGGGAGGGTGATTAGACTACTTGACCAAGTAAAAATCTAGCCTTTTCCCAATTTTAGTTCTTGGCAGATTTTAGCAACTTAGCTCAAGTCAAGCAGTCAACCTACACATGCAATTCTAAGAGTATAGCAGCAGAATTAAAAAAATGCATATGAAGGTAAAGGGAGGAGTTTGAGGGAGCAAACGCAATGTTAACACGGAGATTCTTTATCCGTGGTTCCGATAGGTGGTGCTATCGTACATCCACGTTGATGGAGACTTCAACCCACAAAGGGTAACGGTTGCGCAAGTCCACGGAGGGCTCCACCCACGAAGGGTCCACGAAGAAGCAACCATGTCTATCCCACCATGGCCGTCGCCCATGAAGGACTTGCCTCACTAGGGTGGATCTTCATGAAGTAGGTGATCTCCTTGCCCTTACAAACTCCTTGGTTCAACTCCACAATCTTGACGGAGGATCCCAAGTGACACCTAGCCAATCTAGGAGACACCGCTCTCCAAGAAGTAACAAATGGTGTGTTGATGATGAACTCCTTGCTCTTGTGCTTCAAATGATAGTCTCCCCAACACTCAACTCTCTCTCACGGGATTTGGATTTGGTGGAAAGAAGATTTGAGTGGAAAGCAACTTGGGGAAGGCTAGAGATCAAGATTTATGTGGTTGGAATGGGATATCTTGACCTCAACACAAGTGTAGGTCGTTCTCTCTCAGAAAATATGTGTTGGAAGTGTAGGCATGTTCTGATGGCTCTCTCCACAAATGAAGAGTGGGTGGAGGGGTATATATAGCCTTCACACAAAATCTAACCGTTACACACAAATCACCAAACTCGATGGGACCGATTCACAGAACTCGGTCAGACCGATTTGGTTCATAATGTGACCGTTAGGTATTTCGATGGGACCGACATGTCAACTTGGTGGGACCGATTTCATTAGGGTTAGGGCATAACGTAATCTCGGTGAGACCGATTACACAAACTCGGTGAGACCAATTTTGGTAATAGAATAACAGAGAGTTGGTCAGGCAAACTCGGTGGGACCAATTTGCTCATCTCGGTTGGACCGAAACGTTACGAAAGGGAAACAGAGAGTTTGCATTGCAATCTCGGTGGGACCGATCGCTCATCTCGGTTTGACCGAAACGTTACGAAGGGAAACAGAGTGATTACAATCCCATCTCGGTGAGACCGAGATCCCTATCGGTGAGACCTAAAAGACTAGGGTTTCAGGCAGTGGCTATGTCAATTGAACTCGGTGGCGCCGGATATGAGATTTCGGTGGGGCCGAGTTGGACTTTTTGGTTTGGGACATATGTGGATATGAGAAAGAGTGGAGGGTTTTTGGAGCATATCACTAAGCATTTTGAGCAAGAACCTCATTAAGCAACACCTCATCCCCTCTTAATAGTATTGGCTTTTCCTATAGACTCAATGTGATCTTGGATCACTAAAATAGAAAATGTAGAGTCTTGTGCTTTGAGCTTGAGCCAATCTTTTGTCCTTAGCATTTTGAAGGATCCACTATCTAATCCATGCCATGCCAATCATTGAGCTCTCCTGAAATATTTATCTTGAAATAGCATTAGCTCAATGAGCTATATGTTGTTAGGAATTACCAAAACCACCCAGGGATAGTTGCACTTTCATGAGGTATAGCTTGGAAGCGTGTAAAATCATCCCGCCCCAACAGGGTGTGGCATCCGCTGCTGAAAGGGGCCACTTGGAAAGTGATTTCTTCGGACCGATAATTCTCCAGCGTGCCGAATACCACGTCAAGTGTGATTTTGCCCGCGCACCGTGCTTCCCGGCTGGGAATGATTCCGCGAAAGGTTGTGCTACTTTGCTTGATGCGGCTCCTGTCTATTTCCATTTTGTGGAGTGTGTCCTCATAAATGAGATTTAGTCCGCTGCCGCCGTCCATGAGGACCTTAGTAAGTCGAAACCCGCCCACGATAGGACTGAGGACTAATGTGGCTGGCACTCGGACTGTCCTGTACCTCGGTTCGTGCTACCTCTTGAGCACTGCGTTGGTTTCCCCTTGAAGAGGAAAGGGTGATCCAGCAAAGTAGCGTAAGTATTTCCCTCAGTTTTTGAGAACCAAGGTATCAATCCAGTAGGAGGCTACGCGCGAGTCCCCCGCACCTACACAAAACAAATAAATCCTCGCAACCAACGCGATAAGGGGTTGTCAATCCCTACACGGTCACTTACGAGAGTGAGATCTGATAGATATGATAAGATAATATTTTTGGTATTTTTATGATAAAGATGCAAGGTAAAATAAAAGGCAAAGAAAATAGCTAAGTGTTGGAAGATTAATATGATGGAAAATAGACCCGGGGGACATAGGTTTCACTAGTGGCTTCTCTCAAGAGCATAAGTATTTTACGGTGGGTGAACAAATTACTGTTGAGAAATTGACAGAACTGAGCATAGTTATGAGAATATCTAGGTATGATCATGTATATAGGCATCACGTCCGAGACAAGTGGACCGACTCCTGCCTGCATCTACTACTATTACTCCACACATCGACCGCTATCCAGCATGCATCTAGAGTATTAAGTTCATAAGAACAGAGTAACACTTTAAGCAAGATGACATGATGTAGAGGGATAAATTCATGCAATATGATAAAAAACCCATCTTGTTATCCTCGATGGAAACAATATAATATGTGCCTTGCTGCCCCTACTGTCACTAGGAAAGGACACCGCAAGATTTAACCCAAAGCTAAGCACTTCTCCCATTGCAAGAAAGATCAATCTAGTAGGCCAAACCAAACTGATAATTCGAAGAGACTTGCAAAGATAACCAATCATACATAAAAGAATTCAGAAGATTCAAATATTGTTCATAGATAAACTTGATCATAAACCCACAATTCATCGGTCTCAACAAACACTCTGCAAAATAAGATTACATCGAATAGATCTCCACAAGAGAGGGGGAGAACATTGTATTGAGATCCAAAAAGAGAGAAGAAGCCATCTAGCTAATAACTATGGACCCGAAGGTCTGAGGTAAACTACTCACACATCATCGGAGAGGCTACGGTGTTGATGTAGAAGCCCTCCATGATCGATGCCCCCTCCGGTGGAGCTCCGGAACAGGCCCCAAGGTGGGATCTCGTGGGTACAGAATGTTGTGGCGGTGGAATTAGGTTTTTGGCTCTGTTTCTGATCGTTTGGGGGTAGGTACGTATATATAGGAGGTAGGAGTACATCGGTGGAGCAACGAGGGGCCCATGAGGGTGGAGGGCGTGCCTGGGGGGGTAGGCGCGCCCCCTACCTCATGGCTTCCTCCTTGATTTCTTGACGTAGGGTCCAAGTCCTCTGGATCATGTTCGTTCCAAAAATCACGTTCTTGAAGGTTTCATTCCGTTTCGACTCCGTTTGATATTCTTTTTCTGCGAAACTCTGAAATAGGCAAAAAAACAACAATTCTGGGTTGGGCCTCCGGTTAATAGGTTAGTCCCAAAAATAATATAAAAGTGAATAATAAAGCCCAATAATGTCCAAAACAGAAGATAATATAGCATGGAGCAATCAAAAATTATAGATACGTTGGAGACGTATCAAGCATCCCCAAGCTTAATTCCTGCTTGTTCTCGAGTAGGTAAATGATAAAAACAGAATTTTTGATGTGGAATGCTACTAGGCATAATTTCAATGTAATTCTTCTTAATTGTGGTATGAATATTTAGATCCGAAAGATTCAAGACAAAAGTTTAATATTGACATAAAAAAATACTTCAAGCATATTAACTAAGCAATCATGTCTTCTCAAAATAACATAGCCAAAGAAAGTTATCCTTACAAAATCATATAGTCTGGCTATGCTCTATCTTCACCACACAAAGTATTTAAATCATGCACAACCCAGATGGCAAGCCAAGCAATTGTTTCATACTTTTGGTGTTCTCAAACTTTTTCAATCTTCATGCAATACATGAGCGTGAGCCATGGACATAGTACTATATGTGGAATAGAATGGTGGTTGTGGAGAAGACAAAAAGGGAGAAGATAGTCTCACATCAACTAGGCGTATCAACGGGCTATGGAGATGCCCATTAATAGATATCAATGTGAGTGAGTAGGGATTGCCATGCAACGGATGCACTAGAGCTATAAGTATATGAAAGCTCAACAAAAGAAACTAAGTGGGTCTGCATCCAACTTGCTTGCTCACGAAGACCTAGGGCATTTTGAGGAAGCCCATCATTGGAATATACAAGCCAAGTTCTATAATGAAAAATTCCCACTAGTATATGAAAGTGACAAAATGGGAGACTCTCTATCATGAAGATCATGGTGCTACTTTGAAGCAAAAGTGTGGTAAAAGGATAGTAACATTGTCCCTTCTCTCTTTTTCTCTCATTTTTTTATTTGGGCCTTTTTTTATGGCCTCTTTTTATTATTATTTTTATTTAGTCCAGAGTCTCATCCTGACTTATGGGGGAATCATAGTCTCCATCATCCTTTCCTCACTTTGGGCAATGCTCGAAAAATGATGATCATCACACTTTTATTTACTTACAACTCATGAATTACAACTCAATACTTAGAACAAAATATGACTCTATATGAATGCCTCCGGCGGTGTACCAGGATATGCAATGAATCAAGAGTGACATGTATGAAAGAATTATGAACGGTGGCTTTGCCACAAATACGATGTCAACTACATGATCATGCAAAGCAATATGGCAATCACTACTAGAAAAAGGGCTATAGATGGGATTGACACTAATGGCGCACCTGACAAGTGGTGCGCCATTAGTATATACTAATGGCGCACCACCTTCTGATACGCCATTAGAGTTGAAACTACTAATGGCACACCTAGCACAGGGTGCGCCATTAGTATCAATTTTTTTTTGAACTAGTGCGCCTGTCCAAACATACTGATGGCGCATCCAGACAAAGTGCACCATTAGTAGTTGTAACTAGTAATGGCGCACCTGTCGGAAAGTGCGCCACTAATGTTGTTTTTTTATTATATTTTTTATTCCCTTTTTTGCAAAACTACTAATGGCGCACTGTTCCACCGTGCGCCATTACTAGTTCAAACTAGTAATGGCGCACTATGGGACAGTGCACCATTAGTATTATTTTTTTTGCAAAACTACTAATGGCGCACCACCAGATGGTGCGCCATTAGTAACCTGGATTACTAATGGCGCATTTGGAGTTGGTACGCCATTAGTAAGTGGGCAGCAACAAGATATTTTGGGGAGCCTCTCCTACCCACACTCACTTTCTCCCCACTTCATTCTCTCCACCTCCTCCTTGTCTCAGGTGCCTCCTCTTTTTCACCTCATTTCCACCATAGATTCATTCAATTTAAGTGGTTAAATTACCTTGTTTTGATAGGTAAGTAATGGGGGAAGCTATATTTATGTTGTTCTCCCTACAACAATGTGCACATGCACTTTTTATGGCCTAGCTAGATCTATGTATGTTCGTGGTGTTGCATATGTTTGTGGTGTTGCATATGTGTTTGTGTTTGGAGGTGTACCGGTATTTGAAATGCGACAGTTGCCAATATTTTGCCAGAATGTTGATTCATTTCCGTTTCGGCGAGAATTTTGGCATTAAGCATTCTTTTTGGTCCTATTTTTAGGGAAAGTCATGCCAAATTTTTTCTTGGTTCTAAAATATCGTTTTGCTCTACCCCGCAGGCGACCATGGTCCGCATGATGACCGAAGGCATCGTGAATAGGTTTTTGAGGTCCGCGAAGGCCGAGATGCTTCAAAAGAACAAGACGGAGATAAGATGTCCGTGTCGAAGATGCAAGCTGAAGAGCCTTATTGCGGACCCGGAATCCAGGCAGGTGCGGGACCACCTGCTCTTGCGTGGTTTCATGGATGGCTATCGGTGGCAAGGTGATGAAGATGACTACGAAGTTGTCTATGGGGGCCGGGCAAGAAATGAGGAAGGGCAGCAAGACAACCACCGCGGCTCGGGCGGGCGAGAAGACGAAGAATCCCCAGGAGATGATCACGACGGTGATGCTGTACACAGTCATCATGTAGAAGATGCAGGACATGATGATGAGGAAGATGCCGGAGCAGACGACGGGCATGATCATGAAGATGATGATGCCGGCGGAGCAGACGACGCTGGACCATCGATGGGCTGGGTGCAGGACCCTTATATTCAAGAGCTGCTTCTCAAGCAGGCGGATAACGCAAGAGCTGCCGCCCGAGAGAAAGCCAAGATGGATCAACTTGAGTTAGACGCGGTCACTCCATTGTATGAAGGATGCAAGCCCGAGGATACCCGCCTGAAAGTAACGCTCATGGCTCTGGAGATGAAGGTAAAACACAAAATGACCGACGCATGCTTCGATGAGAACATGTCATTCTGGCACGAACGTCTTCCCAAGGGGAACAAGTGCCCGACCAGTTTGGAGGAGGCGAAGAAAATCGTGTGTCCTCTGGATTTACCGCACGTGAAATACCATGTGTGCATGAACAATTGCATCATTTATCGGGACGAGCACGCGGAGTCTACCATATGTCCGGTGTGCGGCGTCACTCGATACAAGAAGAGGAAGAAAGCTCCTCGAAAAGTGGTGTGGTACTTTCCGATCACTCCTCGTCTGCAGCGGTATTTCGCGGACCCTAAGGTAGCAAAGCTCCTACGTTGGCATGCGGATAGGGAGGAGAAGAAGTGAGAAGATGATGCAAATGATCCGGAGATAGATAAAAAAGACAAGATGCTGAGTCACCCTAACGATGCGAGCCAGTGGCAAGCGTTGAACTTCGAAGACCCAGAATTTGGGAATGATCCAAGGAACATCGTGCTGGGCGCGAGCACCGATGGAGTCAATCCGTTTGGCAGCCAGAGAAGCACACATAGCACCTGGCCTGTGTTTGTGTGGATGTACAACCTTCCCCCTAGTTGTGCATGAAGAGGAAGTACATTCACATGAGTATGCTAATTGAAGGACCGAAACAACCAGGGAACGACATCAATCTGTATCTGGGGCTGCTAAAAGAGGAGCTTGATACGCTGTGGAAAATGCCAGCCAATACGTGGGATGCCGCAGAGAAAGAATATTTCCCTATGAGAGTCGCGCTGCTCACGACGGTGCACGACTATCTCGGTTACGGATATGTCGCGGGGCAGGTGGTCCATGGATTTTCTGGATGCGTCAGGTGCATGGATGACACAACGTATCGGCAGCTAGATAGAGATCCCGGGTCTCCGAAAACCGTGTTCATGGGACATCGAAGGTGGCTTCGCGACGATGACCCGTGGAGAAAACGCAAGGATCTGTTCGATGGTGAAACCGAACCCCGAGGACGCCCGCGTAAGAGGAGCGGCGAGGAAATAGACGAGCTGTTGAAAAATTGGAAAGACTGCCCACTACCGGGAAAGAAGCAAAAGGCGCCAGAGCCGGGAAAGAAGCGAAAGGCGCTAGAGCCGCTGCTGAAGGTATGGAAAACGAGGTCTGTTTTCTAGGACTTGCCGTACTGGAAGATCCACCGTGTGCCTCATAGCCTTGATGTCATGCATATCACGAAGAACGTGTGCGAGAGTCTGCTTGGTACCCTGCTCAACATGCCAGAGAGGACCAAAGATGGGCCGAAAGCAAGGGCAGACTTGAAATCAATGGGCATCAGGCAGGAGCTTCACACTATATATGATGATCATGATGATGATGATGATGAGGCGAAGCAGGACACGAAAAGTCCTCGCAAAGGCAAGAAGGCCAAGAAGACCGGAAATGACTACCCTCCCGCGTGCTTCACTCTAAGTCAGGAGGAGATCGAGCAGTTTTTCACCTACCTCGTAGGAGTAAAACTTCCTTACGGTTACGCGGGGAAGATAAGCAGATACCTAGACCCAGCGAAGCAGAAGTTCAGCGGTATGAAGTCTCACGACTGTCACGTGCTGATGATGCAGATACTTCCAGTTGCAATCCATGGGATCATGGACACGCACGTCCGTGAAACCCTATTTGGCCTATGCAACTTTTTCGACGTCATCTCTCGGAAGTCTGTTGGCGTGAGGCAACTCAGAAGGCTACAGGAAGAGATCGTGGTGATACTATGCAAACTTGAGATGTACTTCCCGCCCGCATTCTTTGACGTTATGGTGCATCTGCTGGTCCATATCATGGACGATATCATCCAACTCGGGCCGACGTTCCTGCACAGCATGATGCCGTTCGAAAGGATGAATGGTGTCATCAAAGGATACGTTCGCAACATGTCACGTCCAGAGGGAAGCATAGCCAGGGGCTTTCTGACCGAAGAGTGCATCTCCTACTGCACGAATTATCTAGGCATCGAGAACCCCATTGGTCTGCCCGTCAACAGGCACCTCGGCAGGCTCGCTGGATGGGGTCACCGTGAGGGTCGTCGCGAAACACATGTCGACTTCGAGGGTCGACTCGCCGACTTTGAAAGAGCAAACCTAGTCGCGCTACAACACATAGACATGGTCGATCCTTGGGTGGTAGAGCACAAAACCTTTATTAAGAAGACGTACAATGACCGAGGCCAACAGAGGACGGACGGAGATATACTCAAAGAGCACAACTCATGTTTCACGCGTTGGTTCAAGCAGAAGCTTATGTCGTACCCTTTACATGAGGATTCTTCCGCGGAAGAACAACTCATATTCGCCTTGTCACAGGGCGCCGAGCACAACCTGATGACCTATGAGGCGTACGATATCAACGGCTACACATTCTACACCGAGGCCAAGGACATGAAGAGCGATGGTTATCAAAACTCCGGGGTAACGATGGAATCCTACACCGGTAACGACAAGGACAGATACTACGGAAGGATCGAGGAGATCTGTGAGCTGAGCTACGCTGGAGAGAAGGTCCCGATGTTCCATGTCAGATGGGCCAAGAGCGTCCTAAAAGAAGACCGGTATTTCACCACCATGGTTATACCCGAAGCCAAATCCAAGACCGCGGGCGCAAATGTCACCGCGAAAAATGAGCCATGGGTACTGGCTTCCCAAGTGGACCAATGCTTCTTCATTACCGACCCGTCAAAGCCCAGTTGTGTTGTCGTGAGGAGAGGCAAAAGGAAGATCATCGGAATGGATGGAGTAGCCAATGAGCAAGACTTCGACAAGTACGGCGACCCGAGGATCGAACATGACGACGATGATGAAGTAGCAGCATACACCACAAGAAGAAGCAGGACCACCCTACCTAAAGGACGTCCGTTCCACAGAAGAACTCCATTTGGGAAAAAGAAGGGCAAGAAGATTGTGAACAGATAGCTAGCTAAGATCGATTGTATTTAAATCGTAGCCTTCATTTCTCGATTGTATTTCATGGGCACTTTTTGAACTATCACGAACATTTTTAAATTTCATGGACACTCGATATCGATCCCCTCAATCTCGATCGCTATCCCACCTCGCCAGATCCGGTCCCCCTCGCCGCCGAGCACCCCCCGGTCCACCGGCCGCCACCGCCGACCCCCCGCACCCTCGATTCCCCTACTCAACCGCCGCCGCCAACCCCCCGCACCCTCGATTCCCCTACTCAACTGCC
>NC_041392.1:585382818-585443247 GCF_002162155.2 Triticum dicoccoides | reverse complement strand
CCCGCACCCCTCCCCTACTCAACCGCCGCCGTCGACCCCGCGCACCCTCCCCCGCTCCACCGGCATTACTGTTTGATTATATTTTTTTAAAAATTATTACTATCTTATAAAAAAAATATTACTGTTACTGTCTTATAAAAAAATATTACTGTTATGATTTAAACTAGTTTAAAAAATTATTACTGTCTTATAAAAAATACTAATGGCGCACCACGGTGAGGTGCGCCATTAGTATGGATGTACTTATGGCGCACCGGGGGGTGGTGCGCCATTAGTATTGTGCCATTGCTATAAGAAAAAAATACTAATGGCGCACCACGGTGAGGTGCGCCATTAGTATGGATGTACTTATGGCGCACCGAGGGGTGGTGCGCCATTAGTATTGTGCCCGGCCCCATCCATATTCCCTCCCCGGCCCCTCCCTATCCCCTCTCTCTCTCCCTCGCCCTCACCCTCGATCCCCTTCCCCTCTCCTCTCCCGACGCTGCTGCCCCGCCGCCTCGACGCTGCCCCGCCGCCCCGACGTCGCCTCGACGCTGCCCCGCCGCCCCGACGCCGCCTCGACCCCGCCCCACCGCCCCAACATCCTTGGTGGGAGCCCCTACATTGCCGGATTCATCATCGTCTTCAACCTACAGTCACCGGCGCGTCCGCGACGATTGTCGCCGTTCTGCTGCTCCTAAGCCACCAACGGGCCATCGTGTCCCTCCTTGGTGAGGCACTCAACCATTCCCTTCTCCTTCCCGTGCGGAACCGCCGTCGTATTCGTCGCTCTGTTCGAGGCCGAAGCCATCGTCCGCCATGGCCACGAGCTCGTCGTGGCCGTGCTTTTTCCCCGCGTCTCTGGCCGCCCCAGTTCGCCCCCTCGCGCGTGTGCACCTGCCCACGGCCGCGCCCCGCCCGCTGCCTTGCAACAGCTGCTGTTGCGCGCGCCTGTAGCCGCCACTGCCGTGTCTAACAGCTGCTGCTGCTGCTAGACATTGAATCGTGCTGCTTCCTTCTTCAGTTAACCCAAGTGTCAATTTTTTTTTCAGTTTCGTCAGAATAAAAATGTACAAGGAGTCATTCTTGTACGTGCTCGTAGTCTTTGTTTTCTGCATGTAGTAGCTAGTGTTGCAGTGTTGGCTCCCATGGAATGGTGCGGCCATTAGATCAAACGTGGCCGGTAGGCTAGGAAGAATGTGTTGCTGTAACAACAAATAAGTAGCAGAGAAGAAAACGCTGCAGTTTCAGAGCGACGAGAGAGTGCAAGAACACCGGCTACAACTACATTTGCTATCTGCCGCTGCTCGTCGCGTGCTTGCCGTGCCATTGCTCACCTGGATGGTACCATCTCCAGTTAGGTTGCAAGTGCATTTCACTCAAAATCACGATGATGGTGCCATCTCCTGTTTACTATAAGATGTACTACTAAGACCAGATAATAACTTCAGCAATAAAACATTTTAACAGGGTTAGGCTGTAGCCCCTGAATCCACGATACATCTGGGGACAATGTGTAGCAAGAGGGCGCCATTGGTCCTCCACACGCATTTTTATTGACAGTAAAATGTTCATTTAGTTTCAGTAAACAAATATTGCCAAGCATGACATGGCCTTTGTGATCTCCTACTCCTGAATTTTCATGTCACTTGTGCTATTAGTAGTTTTTTGACAGTAAAAGGAATTTTCATGTCACTTGTGCTATCAGTACACTACAAGTGAATTTTCATGTCACTTGGGCTATTTATGTGGTCTGAAACTTGTCAAGTGATGCTGCTGCTGCTATCTGCGAGTTGCTGCTGCTAGTTGTGATTTTGTCAAGTGATGCTGCTGCTACTTGTGATCTTCTAAAATAACCCCTTTCTCCTAAAACATTGATTAATTTCCGTTTCGGTTGAGAAATGGGGCACTCCTAGGTCAAGAAAATTAGCAAAGGTCATGCCCAATTTTCTTGACCTAGAAGGTGCCCGATTCTCAACCGAAATAAAAATTAATTTGCTTTAGTGGTTGGATTAGTTTAGTATTTTTTTTCACACACTCAGACACCCTTGCTTTCCATGTGTGTGAGAGAGATAGTGAGAGGAGACAAGAAGAAGGGGGTTAGGAAGGCATCATGCAGGCGGTTCAAGGCTCGTGCTCTGTCGGCCGCTTGCCTGATTTTGTTTTGTGGTGCTCTTATTTAGCCAGCCAGAGCAGGAGCTACATGTGCCGTTCAATTTTGCAGTGACAATTGCAGTTTGTTTATGTTTGCTTGCACACCGATTATAGCTAATCTTAAATCCCCAATATTGTTTGGGTGTCATATAGCGCGAAAATTAAAGTCAGTGCACTCCATTGGTTGGACATACTTGTTGTTTCTGGAACATAAACTAGAGTAGTAGAGTGGTCAGCTGCTATTTCTGCATAATTTGAGGACACTAACAAAATTCTGTTTTCAACCAATACATGGAACACCTTGCTAATTCATATTCTTGTTTCGGTGTACATATGTAGGACACAAACAATTAAGGTGTCTATTTTGATTTAGTGCCTTTGCCTCCACTGCCTTTATCTGGATTGAAGCTTGCTTGTGTTTACTTCTGATTACAAGATCTCCATATTGGGAGATTTCTTTATATATGTTGTAGTATAAATATATTGTTTTGTCATTCTGATATCATCGTTGCTGCACATTCTAGATCATGGAGGAATCGCCCTCTCCGGCAGTGTAATTCTTTTGTGTATTTTAAGTGGTATTTACAGTGTACTTTTAGTGTAATTACTGTGCATTTTCAGTGAAATTTACACTGTAATTGTTAGTGGAATTTACACTGTAAATGTTAGTGGGTTTACAGTGTACTTCTAGTGGATTTTTGCTCTGTATTTGCAAGTGGCATTTTTAGTGGAATTACTGTGTATTTCCATGGTTTTTACACTGTAATTATTAGTGTAATTTTGGGCCTTTGTATAGTTGATTCACAGCAGCAGCAACTGTAATTGATCCAAAAACCAGGTCAATTGATTAACTAAATCATCCAGAAACAAGAATGATAAGTCCATATGCTACTGTTGGTCCCAAGACCGGAATGACAAGTCCAGGTGTTCCTCAATTGAGGAATTTGATTAACTAAATCATCCAAAAACCAGAATGATAAGGCCACATGCTACTGTTGATCCCAAGTTTGATGCATAACAATTGTTGTATGAGTTCTCCAAATGAACAGGAGTACTCCTCTATTTTGATATGAAATCACCATGATAGGTCCACATGCTACTGTTGTCAACATGGTAAATAGTTTCAGTTAGTTACCTCTAAAACTATTCCTAATTAACTGAAGAAGAGAAGAGAGGAGGAGTAGTTTATTTCATAGAGTAAACATTAGCACTATTTGACAGTAAAAGGTTTTAGCTAATTTGAATTAACTGAAAGCAGCAGTACATCATTTTTATTGATAGTAAAATGTTCAAAGAAACAGAAATATCAGTACAACAATTGTGAGATTGCAGACACTCAGACACTCAGACACCCTTGCTTGCCATGTGTGTGAGAGAGATAGTGAGAGGAGACAAGAAGAAGGAGGTTAGGAAGGCATCATGCAACAGTGCCTTCAAGATCCAAGGCAATATCACAAACATCATAGGCAATTTGACCAAACTCACAACCTTGTATCTTTGCAGCAACCAACTTTCTAGACACACCCCTCGAGAACTAGGTTACCCTGAGAACGTGGACTTGGACCTTAGCAACAACACACTAACAGGTTCTATCCCAAAACACCTAGGCAATATCACAAACATCTCTCAATTGTTCTTTGACAATAACCAACTTTTTGGCGACATTCCTCGAGAATTAGGTTATTTGGTCAACTTAGAGATCTTGTTCCTTGACAATAACCAACTTTTTGACCAAACTTTGTTCCTATTTAGAGAGAAACATGGCCAACAACGATGAGGCCGGGGGTTCAGGAGTCAAGGCATTCTGGGAGCTGTCCCAGGAGATGGAGGAAGAACCTCACTTGTATGAGGCCGCCGCCTTCCCCACCGATCCTGAGACCACTGATGGTACCGCCGAGGATGACCCCACTGATGCCACCACTGATGGTGCCGCCGAGGATGCCACCACTGATGATGGCGGCGCACGCACAGATGGCAGCCAACCGAAGAGGCAACGGAAGGACCGGCGCCCGACCGTGCTCCGCACCCTCAAGGAGGAAGTTACTAAAGTGGACTCCGACGGGAATCCAACGGCGCCCGAACGAATAGTCAAGGGGTACTCGCTTCAGCTCGGGTGCATTCTCCGGAGCACCGTCTCGATCAACACCAAGAACCTCAGGCATCCTGACCGAGGGAATTTGCGCAACCTCCTCTTCACGAAGTTGCACGAACGATACAAGTTCCCCGCTGAATTTGAAAACACAAGCCTCAAAAGGAATAAAGTGAACAGTGCTGCCCTCACGAAGATGAGCACGGCCCTGTCTACTTGGAAAAGCAATGTGAAGAGAATGATTGAGAAAGGTGAGAGTTATGAGAAGATCAAGGAGAAAAATCCTTTGATCACCGAAGATGACTACAACGACTTCAAGATCAATTGCTCGAGCACCACAAGCTCCGAATCAAGTAAGTGGGGGAAAGAAATGCGGGAGCTGAACTTAGGGGAACACACACTTGGTCCCGGCGGTTACAGAGTGGCGGAGCCTATATGGGACAAGGAGGAGGCGGACCGTGCCAAGCAAGGCCTACCGCCCCTCTTCGATAAATACGATGACAAGCAGACCAGGAACTTTGTCAGGGCCCGGTACAAGAAGGACCCGAAAACAAAGGAGCTTACCACGGATCCGAAGACCAGGGAGCTTGAGCTTGTTCTGGTAAGGAATACACCCCCGCGTAATTAGCTTCATATGGTTGCATTCTAATTAATGAAGCCAAATTTCTAAATGGTTCACATTCCTTCCGCAGGCGACTGAAAGCAGTAGCGCGGGGTCGACTAAGAGCAACCCTTGGGACACCACTCTAAATAGGGCATTGAATATAATGAAGAACAAGGATAAGCTCAGTAAGC
This sequence comes from Triticum dicoccoides, assembly GCF_002162155.2. NCBI lineage: Eukaryota > Viridiplantae > Streptophyta > Magnoliopsida > Poales > Poaceae > Triticum > Triticum dicoccoides. The sequence continues at coordinate 585,438,227 of NC_041392.1, read as the reverse complement.
CGACGTCAGCTGGTCGTGTGGCCGGCAAAGGCTTGTCGACAAAATGGTCGTCATACTATAACACTGGTGGGCGAAAGGAGAAAAAGACCAGCTCGGAAAGCCAGGCGCACGAGGTTCAAGAACTCAGGGCACAGGTGGCGCGGATTCCGGAGATTGTCCAAGAGCAAGTGGAACAACAACTCGGAAGGACGATCACCGCCATTGTGCCTACCTTGATCCAGGGGATTAGTGCGTGGATTGCGGGCGGCCAACAGGGGCCGCCCCCGATTCCTAGCTTCACGGCCAGCAACTCGCAGAACGCGATGGCGGGGCCATTGGTGTCTCCGGCGGAGGCGGCATTGGTGTCTCCGACGCCGGCACGTGAGCTTAATGCACCCGGGTGTACGCCGGCCGGCACCTCTGCAGCAAGCGGCCCCTCCGTCAACTGCACGCCCGCCGTTGGCGGTGCCTTGACATTAGCCGAGCTCGACGCCATCATCACGGTAACTAATTAAGCCTCTCTCGGCCGAGGACTTCATCTCCTTGCCTTTGACTGGGCATCCCTGACGCCCTACATGTTTTCGCAGGGCGCCGCCGACATTCCGTGCACTCTCCTGCACTTCGTGAACAACGAGTTGGTTGATGTCGCCAAGGGCAAAATCGTTCAACCGGGCAACCCCTTGTTCCACGGTACCTAGATGCCACCCAACTTGTTTAGGGTTCAACTGGTTCGGGTGCTGCCAGGCTGCGACGATTTGTTACCTCCGATTCGACCCGTCGGGGCCGACGATGATGACGTGATGACCCTCAGCGCCTGCCTGAGCTGGCCCCTGCTTTGGCCGAAGAGCCAGATTCATTTGGGGGTGGGGGACACCACCCCAAAGACAACACCGCCAGTCGTGCCGGTGCCAAGTCGGCCCCATGGCAAGACCGCCGCAACGGTGCCGGACATCCCTATGCCACTGGATCCAAACATGCATATGGCACAGGATCAGAACGACGACGACGACGACGATACATTTGCCAACGTCGATCAGTACTTTGCCGATCATGGGTACGGTGGCGACTTCATGGGGCCTCCTTCTCAAGAACCCAACCCAACAAAAGACGTGCGCGATCTAGCTGGTACCGCGGAGAAGCCAAGTTGCAACAGGCGTCGTCTGCCGTTCAGCTCTCAGGAGACGCCTCCAGCTGCCGACTTCACCGAGCCTCAGATAGGCGAGGTGCGAAATATTATCAGCCCCAACACACTCAAGAAGGCGGTTTGTAAGCAGAACTCGGTCCCATTACAGGAGAAGAAGAAGGCACGCAAAAGAAAGACTAACAAGGGTGCGGGCCAGCCGGCACCGAGTACGATCCGTGCTCAGGACGGGCCACCTGCACCTAAGGATATCTTGAGGAGGGTGCATGTGGCGGGTAGGCCGATGCTACCGAGAAATATGCTCGATGCTACAACCGGTGCTATGCGGAGTCTGCATGACAATGTTCTTTCTTTGGAGAAGCGGCGTCTCGGAGAGAAGGATGTGGCATACCCGGTTTTCGCGGCCAAGGTGCCAGAGGGCAAGGGCTTTGTGGATAACTCCATCGGGGGTACGATCATCCTGCGGTTTGATGACATCCACGCTATGTTGAACCTTCATCCGCTGCACTACACCTTCGTTTGGCTATTTTCGCTGAGTATGGAGATGCGGATCATTCGTGACAAGACCCCAGACATCGTGATAGTCGACCCCTTCTACATGCGTGCCAAGATCTTGGGCAGCGCTGGGGACCGGCAAGTCGCGAGTTCTTACCTCGAAGGCGTCATTCTGGCAAACCAAGATAAGGATAACTTCCTCATGCCTTACTTTCCCGAGTAAGTCCTCCCCTCAACCGCCCCGTAACATATGAATTCTTAGATTTTGATCGTTTTTCTTTTAACATTCCGTGTTTTCTGCAGTGACACACGTTGCACGCTCATCCTCCTAAGCCCCAAATATTCCATGGCCACATATTTCGACCCGGACCGTCAGTCGAACGTAGACTACACAAATGTTAAGAAGGTTCTTGATGATGTTCTCCCCGGCTACGTCAAATCTGGAGGCACCTTCACCAGGCCTATTCGTAAGTATGGCAAGCACGTGTTCTCCCATAATACGACGTTCTGCTGCGTCAAGCAGCCAACTGGCGGTCAGAAGGGTGCCTACTACGCCATCCATCACATGTGGGCGATCATACGGGACCATCATCAACTTATGCTACCGAGTAGACTCAAAGATTGGGCCGCGAGCGTGTCGGCAATCCAGGACGCGGACATCAGACAAGAATTCTTTCGCATCTAGTCGGAGTTTGCGGAAATCATCCATCAAGATGTCCTTCGTACCTCGAGGCAGTTCTACCTCAGAAATCAACCGTCCAACAGTGACATCGACACAATCCTACAAATGCAGGCTGACAACGCCCGTTGTTTCATGACTCCCACGATAGGCGGTGGCTTCATCCACGCTCCGGTCCCTTGAGTCGAGTTGAAAACAGTGATGTTGTGTCTAGTTTTGAAACATCGATTGGCTCATGTTGTAATTAAACTTTAATGAACTTGTAGTATGTCTCTTTGGTTTCGAGAGTCGTTCAACTTAGATGTAATCGATGCTATTAATGTTTTGCTTTTCTCTTCCGATTGTTCTGTTGCATACTTATATGTTGCTTATGTATTGTTTGTGAATTGGTACCAACATTTTGTTTGGCTACTGCATAGCGATGCCATGGTATGTCGTGTACAAGGGTAAGGTTCCCGGAGTCTACAACGACTGGGAGGAGTGTTGGAGACAGGTTCACCGATTCAGCGGTAACAGTTACAAAGGGTACACCACTAGGGCCGAGGCCGAATCTAGATACGCCCGCTATCTAGCGGGAGAGGGGAGGGAGCGTTGGAGGAACCGGATGAAGACGAGTTTCATCGTGATGATGCTCATCGTGATGACCGCAGCTCTCTTCTATGTGATGGTAGTTTAGATGATCGATATCGATTTGTAATGTGAAAACAAACTCGCGGTCTCGAGACTTGTAATATAATGTTCTATCTTTGTTCGGTCTTTTCAATTCGGAGACTAATATGATGAATTGTATTCGGAGACTAAAATGATGAATTGTATTCAGAGACTAATCTTCTATTTTATTCGATGAATCTGTTGTTGATGTGTGCTGTCTATATTTTGTCCAATTATACATTTTGTAACCTGTGCAAAAAACAGAAAATTAAAAAATAAAAAAAACTAATATTCATACTAATGGAGCATCACATCATAGTGCGCCATTAGTATGCCAAAGGATACTAATGGCGCATCATTAAACAGTGCGCCATTAGTATGCCAAAGCACCTGGGTATACATGGCCCCCTGGGAGGCATACTAATGGCGCATCCCAGGTGCGCCATTAGTATACCAGATACTAATGGCGCACCAGTGGTGCGCCATTAGTAAAATATACTAATGGCGTGGCACTAATGGCGCACCGCTAATGCGCCATTAATGGCCAAATTAGGTGCGCCATTAGTAGGCCTTTTCCTAGTAGTGAATGATGGAGCGTGTCATGATAAACGGAACGGTGGAAAGTTGCATGGCAATATATCTCGGAATGGCTATGGAAATGCCATGATAGGTAGGTATGGTGGCTGTTTTGAGGAAGATATATGGTGGGTGTATGATACCGGCGAAAAGTGCGCGGTATTAGAGAGGCTAGCAATGGTGGAAGGAAGTAAGTGCGTATAATCCATGGACTCAACATTAGTCATAAAGAACTCATATACTTATTGCAAAAATCTACAAGTTATCAAAGCAAAGTATTACGCGCATGCTCCTAGGGGGATAGATTGGTAGGAAAAGACCATTGCTCGTCCCCGACCGCCACTCATAAGGAAGACAATCAATAAATAAATTATGCTCCGACTTCATCACATGACGGTTCACCATACGTGCATGCTACGGGAATCACAAACTTTAACACAAGTATCTCTCAAATTCACAACTACTCAACTAGCATGACTCTAATATCACCATCTTTATATCTCAAAACAATTATCAAGCATCAAACTTTTCTTAGTATTCAACACACTCATAAGAAAGGTTTTACTAATCTTGTATACCTAGCATATTAGGATTATTTAAGCAAATTTCCATGCTATTTAAGACTCTCAAAATCATCTAAGTGAAGCATGAGAGATCAATAGTTTCTATAAAACAAATCCACCACCATGCTCTAAAAGATATAAGTGAAGTACTAAAGCAAAACTATATAACTCAAAAGATATAAGTGAAGCACATAGAGTATTCTAATAATTTCAGAATCATTTGTGTCTCTCTCAAAAGGTGTGTACAGTAAGGATGATTGTGGTAAACTAAAAAGCAAAGACTCAAAATCATACAAGACGCTCCAAGAAAAACACTTATCATGTGGTGAATAAAAATATAGCTCCAAGTAAAGTTACCGATGGAAGTAGATGAAAGAGGGGATGCCTTCCGGGGCATCCCCAAGCTTTGGATTTTTGGTGTCCTTAGACACTAGTGCAGAACCGGGCAATAGCACCGGTTCGTAAGGCTCTTTAGTGTCGGTTCAGGAACCGGCACTAAAGGTTCGACACTAAAGCCCCCCCCCCTTTAGTACCGGTTCAGCATGAACCGGTGCTAAAGGGGTACCACGTGGCACGAGCCAGCTCCGGGGGCCGGGAGCCCTTTAGTACCGGTTGGTAACACCAACCGGTACTAAATGGTTGTGGGTTTTTGTTTTATTTTGTATTTTTCAATTAAATTTGTGTTATCAATTTAATTTAGGATTGTTTTACGTTATAATGAGTTGTAGTCGTCATCATCATCATCATCATCATCGCATATTAATAAATAAATAAACTCTAGCTAGCTAAAAATCATCGTAGTCGTCTAATTACCACTATTTAATCATCATAGTCATTACCGCTAGCTATGTAATCATCATCAACGTTGGCTAGCTTAAAGAGGAAACATTCACTTTGTAACAGAAGCAAAGAGATATCATCAAGTTCAACATAATCATCACCAACATCGAAGTTCAGGACACGGATCCATGAGACAAGTACTAATTAAGAGCATGAAGTAGTAGCTACTGATCCTGCTGCTCCCTCTCGGGTAGAATAGCATAGAACATGTATAGCTCTCCTGATTCATCATACTGGAGCATGCAGATGAATCTGTCTCCTAATCTTGGGTTGCGCTTCTCCTTACTGCCCCTTAGTACTTCTCTGCGATCGTTAACAATTTTGCTCCAATCTTTCACTATTAAGCATTCTTCGCTTTCAGAAATCCTGAATGCACTCATGTGCAATGTAGGAAATCTTGGTCGTAAGCTAACCATTGACATGCGACCTTTTGTCTCGATCCACTGAGGCACAACTGTCATCGGAAGTCCCTGTTGAACAACATCGTATAGTAATTAATATACTAAGCAATGAAAGTTTAGCTTCAAAAATAATGTATGCAAAAGATGCACTAATTAAGGACAAATATTTAAAATCTTACCATCTTTTGATTATAGATGTGACCATAGTTCAATACGATCACCATTGGTCGCACGTTTTGAGTACTAACATTTCTAAGTTTAGGAAAAAAAATTGTCTTGACAGTATTAAGATCCTCAAGCCATGAAACATAATGACTTATCTCCTTGCAGTTTAGTTGAGCCCCGGGGCAGTAGTAGGTCCTGTCTACCAAGCGCCGGACATGTTTGCTTGAACCGAAATAAGCTGACAATACAAATTAGTTGTCAACTATTTTTGAATAAACTGTATGAAAGACATAAACATATGCATGCATGGTTGAGAAAAACTCACCAAATGGTAGAACTGGAGGCGTTTGCACATCGACCCAGATGTCTATATTACCTTCAATATCATCTTCCGGACGAATATCAAAGGTGATAACCATATCAGGCTCAAATGCATAAGCCTTGCATACTACTTGCCAAGTTTTGCATTCAAAATGGGTGTATGTGTCTCCATTATATAATTTGACGTTGAAAGTATACCCATACTCCGTCTTCAAGTAAACTCTCTTTACCTCCATATCATCTATAGCACTAAAACCTATCTTATCCAAGACAAAAATTCTTGCATGGCAGGGGATGCGCTAGTAGAATAGTGAAAATTTAAAATTATAAGTTGAAGCAAATGAAGCATAAGTTTTGCATTCAAATAATAATTGACAAAGTGACTTACTGTATCAACTTCGAATGTTTCATCCAGCTTGATGCTGAAGCGCCTACCATCAATAAGGAAATTTTGGTTGCACAGGCCGCGCTGGTCTTCACAGTGTTCGCACATAATAAAATCTTTTTTGTCATCAGATGACATTTCCTATGTTCATATAGGTGAAACATTAAACACCTATATCTAGCCAAATATATATTCATCTAACATTTGACATTAATATATCTAACTATATATTCAATTGACATTACTATATATTTAACTTTTCTATCTAATTCATCTAACATTCGACATTAATCTAACATTTATATAAACTCAAAATATATAAAAAATTAAATAAACAGAAAAACTCATTAACAAATAATATTTTAATTAGATCATCAAATCTCATATACCTAAATTTTCTTACTAAAAATAAACTAGTTATATTAATTATTCAACTAGTTCTAATCTCATATACCTAAATTTTCTTACTAAAAATAAACTAGTTATATTAATTATTCAACTAGTTCTAATCTCTAGTTCGACAATTTTTCTATCTAGCTAGCTAATTCATCTAACACTCGACATTAATCTAACATTCGATCATCTAATTAACTTTTCTAAAAAACAGAAAATAAGTAAAAAAAAATGTGTGTATGCGTGTGTGTGTGGTATATGTGTGTGTGTGCGGCCTCCTACGCCGCCGCCCCGTACGTACGAGCGGGGGCGCCGGCGTACGGGGCGAGGGCGCCGGTGTGTGTGTGTGTGTGTGTGTGTGTGTATGTGTGTGTACGTATGTGTGTGCGGGAGCGAGAGAGCGAGACGTACGGCCGCGGCGATGACGACGGACGGCGGCGGCGTTTGGGGCGGCAGCGCGAGACGACGACGACGACGGGCGGCGGCGGGGACAGCGACGATGACGACGGACGATGGTACGGGCGACGGGCGGCGACGACGGGATCGAGCGGCGCGCGCGGCGGAGGTTGGAGACGAAGTGGGGAGATGAAACTAAAATTTTCGTAAGTGCTATATATATAGGATGGGCCTTTAGTACCGGTTCGTGGCTACAACCGGTACTAAAGGCCTATTTTCGCCAGGCCAAGCGGCGGGAAACGAAGGCCTTTAGTACCGGTTGGAGCCACGAACCGGTACTAAAGACCCCCCTTTAGTACCGGTTGGAGCCACCAACCGGTACTAAAGGCCTTGCGCTGCCACCCCAAAATTTAGTCCCACCTCGCCTGGCGAAGGGCAGCCGCACTGGTTTATAAACCCAGCCGCGGCTACCTCTTCGAACTCCTCTATATAGCAGGCTTCTCGGCCTAATTAATTAGGGCACGCTGCCCTGTGAGCCTGCTGGCCCTTCAGGGCCTGCATTTGCACTCCCTAGGTCTGGCAGGCCCACTGGACAGTGTGCCAACAATTTTTTTATATAGTTTTTTTCTTTTCTGCATTATTTATTTTCTTCTATTTATTTTTTAGTGCTTTTTTATATAGTTTTTTCTTTTCTGCATTATTTATTTTCTTCTATTTATTTTTGAGTAATTTTTTTGTATAGTTTTTTTATTTTCTGCATTATTTATTTTCTTCTGGAAATTGAATGCTGCATATTGAACAATTAGGTAAATGACCGAAAAACAACAAATGATGTCAGAACATGTTGGAAATTGATGACGTCGCTTTAAATGCTGCATACTGAACACAAAAAAAGTCTGGAGTTTAAATAAGTTATTAAAAATAAAAAAGAGGTGCAATGCACATAGCTCAGTGCAATCTATGCTATTCCGCAAGGCTTAAAGCTAATCAACATGTAGATGAGCATTGCAACTCTTCGTCATTGTCTGTGCACTCACGGCTTATAAACCGCTCATATTGCCTCTCTCTTGGCGAAGATCACAAGATAGTTTGGTTAAATTGCATTACTTGTAAGTCCAGTTAACATGGATGCTTATGATGCAAGAGCAACAGCAAAAGTGAAAATTTGGCACAAATAGGTAGTTGTGTAACTAAAATAGGTAGGAGGAGAGATAGCTCTTATGTCACAAAAAAGAAGTTGTATCAAACATTTTATGTCGGATCTAGAACAAACCAATCGGTATCGCCATCATACAGCCCAACCGTGGCTCGTGATGCATATATATGCATATCAAATGCACGGTTGGATGTATGATGGCGAATCCGAATGATTTGTATTCAGTCGATGAACTGGTAGATGTATGCAGTCGATGAACTGGTAGATGTATGTAGTCGATGAACTGAAAGACTTATGCAGGGAAGGCGAGAGGTGGGCTATATATAGGGTCGTCTGGCTCACAAAGTGATTGTGGTAGTTTCGATCCAACGACTCACATGAGCTAGGAAGAAACACACCCTTGATCCAACGACTCGCAAGAGCTAGAAAGAAACACACGAACCGTGTGATTCTTCCTGATTGGTGGGATGCACATTAGTACCCACTCCGGACTCCGAAACCCTGATACTCGGAAAGAGTTTGTCCAGTTTGTACACGAAATGCGTCCAGTTTTTGCCGTGACCCTCTCTACTCTTTCGCGCGTGCTATGCGGGTGATATGATGATACCATGCCAAGTTTCAACATTTTCAAGATTCATTTTGTAGTGATTTTCAATTTCACGGTCATTTAGCTCTCTAAACAATTAGGTAAATAACCGAAAAACAATTATATATGTCAGAACATGTTGGAAATTGATGACGTCGCTTTAAATGCTGCATACTAAACACAAAAGAAGTCCGGAGTTCAAATAAGTTTAAAAAACATTGAAGTGGCCATGTAACAGATGAGTTCTCGTCCGAAACCCTGATACTCGGAAAGAGTATGTCCAGTTTGTACACGAAGTGCGTCCAGTTTTTCCCGTGACCCTCTCTACTCTTTCGCGCATGCTATGCGGGTGATGTGATGATACCATGCCAAGTTTCAACATTTTCAAGATTCATTTTGCAGTGATTTTCAATTTCACGGTCATTTAGCTCTCTAAACAATTAGGTAAATGACCGAAAAATAACAAATGATGTCAGAACATGTTGGAAATTGATGATGTCGCTTTGAATGCTGCATACTGAACACAAAAGAAGTCCGGAGTTTAAATAAGTTATTAAAAATAAAAAAGAGGTGCAATGCTGGTTAATTTGCTTCAAGCCATTCGGAATAGTATAGATTGCACTAAGCCACTGCACATAGCTCAGTGCAATCTATACTATTCCGCAAGGCTTGAAGCTAATCAACATGTAGGTGAGCATTGCAACTCTTCATCATTGTCTGTGCACTCACGGCTTATAAACCGCTCATACTGCCTCTCTCTTGGCGAGGTGGGACTAAAAACAGCTTGCCATAACCTCATTAGTACCGGTTCGTGGTACGAACCGGCACTAAATGGTGATGGTGGGGCCATAACCTGACCGCAGGCTGACACGGCCTCTTTAGTACCAGTTCGTGGCATGAACCGGTACTAAAGGTTCGCCACGAACCGATACTATTGATCGCCGCCATGAACCGGCACTAATGTACACATTAGTGTCGGCTCTAATTCAAACCGGCACTAATGTGCTTCACGTTTGACCCTTTTTCTACTAGTGAGATTATCTTGGGGGTGCCATGGGCATCCCCAATCTTAGGCTCTTGCCACTCCTTGTTCCATAATCCATCAAATTTTTCACCCAAAACTTGAAAAATTCATAACACAAAACTTAACAGAAAATCTCGTGAGCTCCATTAGCGAAAGAAAACAAAAGACCACTTCAAGGTACTGTAATGAACTCATTCTTTATTTATATTGGTGTTAAACCTACTGTATTCCAACTTCTTTATGAATTATAAACTATTTTACTAGCCATAGATTCATTAAAATAAGCAAACAACACACGAAAACAGAATCTGTCAAAAACAGAACAGTCTGTAGTAATCTGTTACTAACGCAAACTTCTGGAACTCCAAAAAATCAGCCAAAATAGGACGACCTAGACAATTTGTTTATTGATCAGCAGCAATTGTAATCAATATTTTATCATGTTCTCGTGATTTTTAACAATTATTTTCATGAACAGAAAGTTTCTGGAAATTTCTGCAAGATCAAATAACTATCATCCAAGAAGATCCTATAGGTTTAAATTGGCACAAACACTAATAAAAACACATCTAACCAGAGGCTAGAACAAATATTTATTCGTAAACAGAAGCAAAACCCAAAAAAATTGGGTTGCCTCCCAACAAGCGCTATCGTTTAACGCCCCTAGCTAGGCATAAAAGTAAGGATAGATCTAGGTATTGCTATCTTTGGTAGGCAATCCATAAGTGGCTCTCATAATAGATTCATAAGGTAATTTTATTTTCTTCCTAGGGAAGTGTTCCATGCCTTTCTTTAATGGAAATTGGAATCTAATATTCCCTTCCTTCATATCATAATTGCACCAATCGTTCTAAGGAAAGGTCTACCAAGAATAATAGGACATGAAGGATTGCAATCTATATCAAGAACAATAAAATCTACGGGCGCAAAATTCCTATTTGCAATAATAAGAACATCATTAATTCTTCCCATAGGTTTCTTAATAGTGGAATCCGCGAGGTGCAAGTTTAGAGAGCAATCATCAAAATCACGGAAACCTAGCAAATCACATAAAGTCTTTGGAATCGTGGAAACACTAGCACCCAAATCACACAAAGCATAGCATTCATGCTCTTTAATTTTAATTTTAATAGTAGGTTCCCACTCATCATAAAGTTTTCCAGGGATAGAAACTTCCAACTCAAGTTTTTCTTCATAAGATTGCATCAAAGCATCAAAGATATGTTTGGTAAAGGCTTTATTTTGACTATAAGCATGAGGAGAATTTAGCACGGATTGCAACAAGGAAATACAATCTATCAAAGAGCAACTATCATAATTAAATTCCTTGAAATCCAAAATAGTAGGTTCATTAACATCTAGAGTTTTGATCTCTTCAATCCCACTTTTATCAATTTTAGCATCAAGATCTAAAAACTCCGAATTTTTGGAACGCCTTCTAGGTAAAGGTGGATCATATTCAGTCCCATCATTATCAAGATTCATATTGCAAAACAAAGATGTAATAGGGGACACATCAATAACTTTTAGATCTTCATCTTTATTTTCAAAGTTTTCCGGCTTAGCGGCCATCTTATTAACTAAGGTGGCCTGCTTATCCGAAATTTCAGCTATTAACTTCTCAAGACAAGCAATTTGGGATCTCAAACCATCAAATTCTTTAGACATATCATTGAGCTCTTTATTCATATAAATCATAAAGCTTTTTGTTCCTTAAGCTCGTTTCTAAAGAAATTATTATGCTCAAATTGTAAGACCATAAAACTCCTATTGTTGCTTTCGATTTCTTCTAACCTTTTAAGGTGAAGATCACCAAATCTGGGAAGAGCCATCGTGACAAACAAGCAATCCAACACACGAGCAAATAAGAAGCAAGCGAAAAAGGAGAACGGAAAAGAGAGGACGAATAAAACGGCAAGGGTGAAGTGGGGAAGAGGAAAACGAGAGGCAAATGGAAAATAATGTAATGCGGGAGATAAGGGTTTGTGATGGGTACTTGGTATGTTGACTTTTGCATAGACCTCCCCGGCAACGGCGCTAGAAATCCTTCTTGCTGCCTCTTGAGCACTGCGTTGGTTTTCCCTTGAAGAGGAATGGTGATGCAGCAAAGTAGCGTAAGTATTTCCCTCAGTTTTTGAGAACCAAGGTATCAATCCAGTAGGAGACTACGCGCGAGTCCCTCGCACCTACACAAAACAAATAAATCCTCGCAACCAACGCGACAAGGGGTTGTCAATCCCTACACGGTCACTTACGAGAGTGAGATCTGATAGATATGATAAGATAATATTTTTGGTATTTTTATGATAAAGATGCAAGGTAAAATAAAAGGCAAAGAAAATAGCTAAGTGTTGGAAGATTAATATGATGGAAATAGACCCGGGGGCCATAGGTTTCACCAGTGGCTTCTCTCAAGAGCATAAGTATTTTATGGTGGGTGAACAAATTACTGTTGAGCAATTGACAGATTGAGCATAGTTATGAGAATATCTAGGTATGATCATGTATATAGGCATCACGTCCGAGACAAGTGGACCGACTCCTGCCTGCATCTACTACTATTACTCCACACATCGACCGCTATCCAGCATGCATCTAGAGTATTAAGTTCATAAGAACAGAGTAACGCTTTAAGCAAGATGACATGATGTAGAGGGATAAATTCATGCAATATGATAAAGACCCCATCTTGTTATCCTTGATGGAAACAATACAATACGTGCCTTGCTGCCCCTACTGTCACTGGGAAAGGACACCGCAAGATTGAACCCAAAGCTAAGCACTTCTGCCACTGCAAGAAAGATCAATCTAGTAGGCCAAACCAAACTAATAATTCAAAGAGACTTGCAAAGATAACCAATCATACATAAAAGAATTCAGAAGATTCAAATATTGTTCATAGATAAACTTGATCATAAACCCACAATTCATCGGTCTCAACAAACACACCGCAAAATAAGATTACATCGAATAGATCTCCACAAGAGAGGGAGAGAACATTGTATTGAGATCCAAAAAGATAGAAGAAGCCATCTAGCTAATAACTATGGACCCGAAGGTCTGAGGTAAACTACTCACACATCATCGGAGAGGCTATGGTGTTGATGTAGAAGCCCTCCGTGATCGATGCCCCCTCCGGCGGAGCTCCGGAATAGGCCCCAAGATGCGATCTCGTGGGTACAGAAGGTTGCGGCGGTGGAATTAGGTTTTTGGCTCCGTTTCTGATCGTTTGGGGGTACGTAGGTATATATAGGAGGAAGGAGTATGTCGGTGGAGCAACGAGGGGCCCATGAGGGTGGAGGGCGCGCCTGGGGGGTAGGCGTCCCCCCTACCTCGTGGCTTCCTCCTTGATTTCTTGACGTAGGGTCCAAGTCCTCTGGATCATGTTCGCTCCAAAAATCACGTTCCCGAAGGTTTCATTCCGTTTGGACTCCGTTTGATATTCTTTTTCTGCGAAACTCTGAAATAGGCAAAAAAACAGCAATTCTGGGCTGGGCCTCCGGTTAATATGTTAGTCCCAAAAATAATATAAAAGTGAATAATAAAGCCCAATAATTTCCAAAACAGAAGATAATATAGCATGGAGCAATCAAAAATTATAGATACGTTGGAGACGTATCAGTTCGTCACCGGCATTAATGTTATAGTCGTGTCGTTCCAAGGGTTTATTGCAGCGATTTGGCAGACTTCGGCGAGGTCGCGAAGTGCCATTTTGCGTTTGTAGTTTGAAGCGAATGTCTCGAAGACCGTCAATACTCTTGTGTCGTCGTTTTCTGGAGGGTGTTGTTCTGGGGTGTCCTTGATAAGGATGTCCTCGCCGCTCTTGGCTGCCTGCCGGAGTATCCAACATGCTCTAAGGCTGTGGGTTGCCACGGTATCTGGCATCGTGTGTATTTTGCATGGGCCATCGAGCCATCCCTCCAGAACGGTGCCATGCTGCGTAATGGGCTTATGTTTCTTGACTGTTGGACTGGGCGTGCCATGGGGGTGCGCCCTCGTTACCTGTAGGAGGAGTTGAGTTGGGACCGACGGTTCCCTGCAAGCTGCCTGGGTTTTCCACGCGCTTTCCATCGCGATGTACTTTTGTATGATAGTTGCTAAATTAGCGAACTTCAGTATGCGGCGGCGATTGATGGTGTTAAGGATACCTTCATCTGCGTAGTTGTTGCAGAACGCGGATATCGCGTCCTCGTCGTGGCAATCTTTTACCTTATCTTTGACAAGGAGGAATCTGGCCCAGAAGTGGTGGACCGTTTCCTGAGACTGTTGTTTGATGCTCGTGAGAGCGTCTACGTCCGGGTGGGTGGGTGGAATTAAATCCGAACCCTGACCCAACCGATTACCCGGAGTCTGGTTACCTTCCAGACTCAATAGTCTGGGTTCCGGAGTATCTTCTAATTGTTTAGGACTGCCGTCCGATTCTATGTTCGGAGGGCTAGTCACATCCTTTCGCTGGTGGGTATCCGATTCTTCCAGATCGGCGATCCGGACATAGTCCGGCTTTGATATAGAAGAAAACTCGCCGTCCTACTCCTCGACTACCGCTATCTGGTGGGTGACCGGTGGAGTTTTGATTTCTCCCTGATCTGTTTTAGGCCCGATCCGATCGTAATCTGTGGCGATTCCCAAAGCGGTGATACAATCTAGGAGCTCGTTTAAGGACGAAAACTCTGCCGGATCCATCTGTTTAGAGTGTTGGGGGTTGATGCGAAGGGGGTTTTCGATGGCCCGAGAGGTCATCGTCGGCTCATCGGCCGAACGGGCGATCATGGTAAAGTCACCCAGCCGGAGGGTTTGGCCTGGGGCCAGGACTCCCCCGGAGGTGATGTTGTCTTTAAGGACAAGGCGAGCCATCGAACCTTTCGTCGACGTCACAGTGGAACTCTCAATGAAAGCACCAATGTCGGTGTCAAAACCGACGGATCTCGGGTAGGGGGTCCTGAACTGTGCGTCTAAGGTCGATGGTTGCAGGAGACGGGGGACACGATGTTTACCCAGGTTCGGGCCCTCTCTATGGAGGTAATACCCTACTTCCTGCTTGATTGATCTTGATGAATATGAGTGTTACAAGAGTTGATCTACCACGAGATCGTAATGGCTAAACCCTAGAAGCCTAGCATGTATGACTATGCTAATGAGTATATCCTTTCCGAACTACACCCTTCGGTTTATATAGACACCGGGGGGATCTAGGGTTACATGGGGTCGATTACATAAGAAGGAAGCTTCATAGTTGATCGCCAAGCTTGCCTTCCACGCCAAGGAGAGCCCAATCCGGACACGGGTAGAGTCTTTGGCCTTCATGTCTTCACAGCCCACCAGTCCGACCCATGGATAACATGCCGGACGCCCGAGGACCCCTTAGTCCAGGACTCCCTCACTGCTCGCGGCCAATAGTTTAGTCCCATCTCGCTAGTTGAGAGGGGTTGAGAGTGGTTTATAAGCCCCACTACGGCTGCCCTCTCGAGCTCCTCTCAAATGCAGGCTTACAGGCCTAATCTCACACTACGCTGCCTGTGGGCCTACTGGGCCTTCTGCGGGCCTGAATCCTGGCCCATGGTTGGGTTTCTAGTCGTATTCAGGCCGTGGTGGCCCAGTAGGTGGCATTTTTTATTTTTTCCAGTTTTTTGTTTTATTTTTTGCTTTATTTATTTTATTTTGTTTCTACTTACAGCAAAATACTTACTGTTTTTCAGTGATTCTTTTTTGCTTTTAGGAAATAAAAATTATAAACTTTCTGTTAGTGCCATTAGTTTTCCAATTTGAATAGTTTAAATTTGATTTTTTTTGAAATTTGTGTGAAACACTAGTTTGTGAATAACTTTAGTATAAAAATAAATTTTTGAGTGATTCTTTTTCCTGCTATTTAATATTACTGTGTTTTATTATTATATTCAATTTGGTAATTTTTAGGTTATTTGAAATGTCTGATTTAATCAAAAACAAATTTTGTTATTTTATTTTGCTATTAAAGCTTCAAACAAAAAAATTATTTATGAAAATTCTTTTTACTATTAATGTTTTGAACAAAAAATATTTTGATAATTTTAGTTGCGTAAATTTTATATAGTTTTAGTTTCAAAAATACTAGAGGTTTATAAAAGCTTTTTAGTCGATTCCTTTTGCTATTAGAGTTTCATTAAAGTTTTCTAGTTCATTCTTTTTGCTATTAGAGTCTCATTAAAGTTTTCTTGTTCATTATTTTTGCTATTAAAGTTTCATAAAAGTTTTCTAGTTCATTCTTTTTTTTATTAGTTCATTCTTTGAGCTAAATGGCCCTGAAATTGAAAGGCACTTCAAATGAACTCTGAAGAGGTTGAAAATTGGCATGGTATCATCATTTCACCCACATAGCTTGTGCTAAAAAGTTGAGAGGATTACGGCAAAAACTGGATGCACTTCGTGTACAAAATGGACAATCTCTTTCGAAGTATCAGGGTTTCAAACGGAAACTCATCTGTTACAAAGGGATTTCATTTTTTTGAATTTATTTGAACTCCAGAGTTTTTGTGTGTTCAAAATGCACCATTCAAAGCCACGTCATCAATTTTCAACCCTTTATGACTTCATTTGTTATTTTTCATGCATTTACTGATTTTTTGAGCTATATGACCCTAAAATTGAAAAGCACTACAAATGAACTCTGAAAAGGTTGAAAGTTGGCATGGTATCATCATTTCACCCACATAGCATGTGCTAAAAAGTTGAGAGGATTATGGCAAAAACTGGATGCACTTCGTGTACAAAATGGACAATCTCTTTCGAAGTATCAGGGTTTCGAACGGAAACTCATCTGTTACAAAGGGATTTCATTTTTTTGAATTTATTTGAACTCCAGAGTTTTTGTGTGTTCAAAATGCACCATTCAAAGCCATGTCATCAATTTTCAACCCTTTATGACTTCATTTGTTATTTTTCATGCATTTACTGATTTTTTGAGCTATATGACCCTGAAATTGAAAAGCACTACAAATGAACTTTGAAAAGGTTGAAAGTTGGCATGGTATCATCATTTCACCCACATAGCATATGCTAAAAAGTTGAGAGGGTTACGGCAAAAACTAGATGCACTTCATGTACAAAGTGGACAATCTCTTTTGAAGTATCAGGGTTCCGGACGGAAACTCATCTGTTACAAAGGGATTTCATTTTTTGGAACTTATTTAAACTCCAGACTTTTTGTGTGTTCAAAATGCACCATTCAAAGCCACAACATTAATTTTCAACCCTTTCCGACTTCATTTGTTATTTTTCATGCATTTACTGATTTTTTGAGTTAATATGACCTTGAAATTGAAAAGCACTACAAATGAACTCTGAAAAGGTTGAAAGTTGGCATGGTATCATCATTTCACCCACATAGCATGTGCTATAAAGTTGAGAGGGTTATGGCAAAAACTTGATACACTTCATGTACAAAATGGACAATCTCTTTCGAAGCATCAGGGTTTCATATGGAAGCTCATCTGTTACAAAAGGCATTTCATTTCTTCACATGTAACTGCAGTGATATTCTCGATCAAAGGCATCATCATAATAGTTGTGGAGAGGAAGTCTTTACTTTTTCTTCGCTTGTGTCCTTTGCTTATTGCGCCGTAACCATGGATAATCTTCATCGTTTAACAGGGTGCTTCGGTCAGCCTTGACTTTGAAGGGAGGAATTTCATGAAGCTTTTGATAATCTTCAGACATGTTTGTCTTGCCCTCCAATCCCACGATGTCTCTTTTTCCTGATAGAACTATGTGGCGCTTTGGCTCATCGTATAATGTATTCGCTTCCTTATCTTTTCTTTTTCTCGGTTTGGTAGACATGTCCTTCATATAGAAAACCTGTGCCACATCATTGGCTAGGATGAATGGTCCGTCTGTGTACCCAAGAATGTTCAGATCCACTGTTGTCATTCCGTACTATGGGTCTACCTGTACCCCGCCTCCTGACAGATTGACCCATTTGCACTGAAACAAAGGACCTTAAAATCATGTCCGTAGTCAAGTTCCCATATGTCCACTATGTAACCATAATATGTGTCTGTTCCCCTCTTGGTTGCTGCATCAAAGTGGACACCGTTGTTTTGGTTGGTGCTCTTTTGATCTTGGGCGATCGTGTAAAATGTATTCCCATTTATCTCATACCCTTTGTAAGTCAATATAGTCGAAGATGGTCCCCTCGCCAACGAGTACAACTCATCAGAATCAATGTTGTCACCTCTGAGACGTGTTTGCAACCAACTGCCGAAAGCCCTGATGTGTTCACATGTAATCTAGTCGTCACACTGCTCCGGGTGTTTGAAGCGTAGAATGTTCTTGTGTTCATCGACATACGCGGTCACCAAGGTAGAGTTCTGTAGAACTGTGTAGTGTGCTTGAGACCAGGAATGCCCGTCCTTACATATTATTGAGTACCCTCCTAGCGTGCCTTTTCAGTTAGTCTCCCCTCGTATCGCGATTGAGGGAGACCAGTCTTCTTAAGGTCAGGAATGAAGTCAACACAAAACCCAATGACATCCTCTGTTTGATGGCCCATGGAGATGCTTCCTTCTGGCCTAGCGCGGTCATGGACATATTTCTTTAGGACTCCCATGAACCTCTCAAAGGGAAACATATTGTGTAGAAATACATGGCCCAGAACGACAATCTCGTCAACCAGATGAACTAGGACGTGTGTCATGATATTGAAGAAGGATGGTGGGAAAATCAACTCGAAACTGACAAGACATTGCGCCACATCACTCCTTAACCTTGGTAGGATTTCTGGATTGATCACCTCTGAGAGATTGCATTAAGGAATGCACATAGCTTCACAATGGCTAATCAAACGTTTTCCGGTAGGAGCCCCCTCAATGCAACCGGAAGTAGTTGCGTCATAATCATGTGGCAGTCATGAGACTTTAGGTTCTGAAACTTTTTCTCTGCCATATTTATTATTCCCTTTATATTCGACGAGAAGCCAAACGGGAGCTTCATACTGTGCAGGCATTCAAAGAAGATTTCCTTCTCTTCTTTGGTAAGAGCGTAGCTGGCAGGACGTTCATACTGCTTTGGAGGCATGCCGTCTTTTTCGTGCACACGTTGCTGGTCCTCCCGTGCCTCCGGTGTATCTTTTGTCTTCCCATACACGCCCAAGAAGCCTAGCAGGTTCACGCAAAGGTTCTTCGTCACGTGTATCACGTCGATTGAAGAGCGGACCTCTAGGTCTTTCCAGTAGGGTAGGTCCCAAAATATAGATTTCTTCTTCCACATGGGTGCGCGTCCCTCAGCGTCATTCAAAACAGATAGTCCGCCGGGACCCTTTGCAAAGATTACTTGTAAATCATTGACCATAGCAAGTATGTGATCATCGGTACGGATGGCGGACTTCTTCCGGTGATCTGCCTCGCCTTTGAAATGCTTCCCTTTCTTTCGACATTGATGGTTGGTCGGAAGAAATCAACGATGCCCCAAGTACACATTCTTCCTACATTTGTCCAGGTATATACTTTCGGTGTCATCTAAATTGTGCGTGCATGCGTGGTATCCCTTATTTGTCTGTCCTGAAAGGTTACTGAGAGCAGGCCAATCATTGATGGTTACAAACAGCAACACATGCAGGTCAAATTCCTGCTGTTTGTGCTCATCCCACACACGAGAGCTCGCCGTCCGCCCAGAAGAAAATTTTGAACTGTGTCGTCCAGGAGAAAGTTTTTTACATGGAAAGTCTTGATTGTTCGTCCAGGAGAAAGTTTTGTATGAAAAGAACTATGGAAAGTCTTGATTGGGGCTGATCAGTGCTGATTGGTGGTGTATCTTTTATATGCTTGTTCAATATCTTTTATATGCTTGTTTGATTGATGTTTTCTTTTATCGATTACATGGAGAGTATCACTGACTGGTGTTGATCGGTAATTGATGTTTTCTTTTATCGATTATATGGAACATGCGCTGGAAAACTCGGTGGGGATTGATGTTTTGTTTTATCGATTATATGGACAGTATCGCTGGTTGTTTATTGATGTTTTCTTGTATCAATTATATATGGAAAGTGCGCTAGAAAAAACGGTGGGGGAGGGGCCTTCGATCCTGCCAGGGGGGGAGGGAGGATGAAGTGACGAGACGACCTACCAACTACTACATTAGGAGTAGAGATTCATGGGCACAAATTGATGATCATTTATTTACACAATAGCATTATTATAGACAAGCAAATCATAAGCCGACGTACTAGAAAATTTATATCCCGTTTGCAACGCACGGGCATTGTTCTAGTTTCTTGAAAAAGGTTTCAGAAGTATACAATGGGATGGTGTGTACTATTTCTACCCTCAATAGAGAACTTAGAGATATAGATTTAGATTTCCATCACGCAATCTAATTGTAGAAAAACTGAATTATTTGTGATTATATTTATCTTGGATTTTGTTATAGCCATATATGCAGGGACATTTTGGTATGATAATTTACTACTCCCCCTGTCAACAAATATAAGATATTTTTTGTGAGAAAAACAAATATAAGATATTTTAGATTACTAATTAAAATAATATTGTTTTGTACATTTAGACTATGGCCATATAATCGATAATAATGCTATATAAGATATTTACTACTTCTCCTCAGCCTTCTCAAAAGCACACACGACGCAACCATCGACCTTGCAGCAGCGTTGCCCCGTCGCCGACGACCATGCCGCCGCAGCTCGCTCGCTATACATGCATTAGTGACGACGACCTTGCAGCAGAAGTGGTGCTGCAAAACAGCATCAGCGCCACCGCAACAACCGTACAACTGCTGTCACAGAAGCACCGCCTCATGGTCCTTGTAGTCAAAACATTTCAACCCCGCGTGGTCTAAACTAGTTATATACAAATGTACAAGGGGAGAACAAACGGCGGCTAAGGATTGTATCAGCTACTGTTTTATCTACTTATTAAACGAACGATTGGCTGAAATACACACAGAGGTCGGGGCCCCTAATCAGGATGGGCCCTAGGCTATGGCACTTCCTACCCCTACCCAGGGCAGGCCCTGACAGAAGCACCACCTCATGGTCGTTGCAGTAAAAAAAATTCAACTCCCGCGTGGTCTAAACTAGTTATGTACAAATAGTATGGCAAGGGAAGAGCCAAGAAGTCCATTTATTTGGTTCAATAATGGTCATGCATATGAGATAATTTTCACGTGTTGGTTTTACTCTTTCAATTTGACCATTTGCCTGTGAATGATAATTTATGTTTGTATCTTAGTTGACGCATCATGCTTTTGTTTGTCTCGATTGCTATAGTTGTTGTGAGCTTGTGAGTACATTCAAAATACTCACTTGACGCATCATGTCAGATGCAGGAGAAGCGTGCATTTTGGACTCATCATCAGCATCGTCGGTTGTCGTCTCTTGTTGCAACGTCCAATCGACAAGATCCATAATAGCAACACATGCATACCACCGCCCACCCGAAGAACCCTTGAGACGTTGCCTTGCAGCGGCATGGTGAGCGGTGCCCCTGCCTAAAAGCACTAGCAGTCCCTCCTCTCTGCAGCAATTGCGGTGTTTCAAAGCAACACCACCAGACCTGTTGCAAATAGGGGGCGCATCAGCGGTAATGCCGACCACCATGCGCATAAGTGGCAGTCGTTCGTTGTAGTGCTTGCAGCTCTCCTCAGCCTTCTCAAAAGCACACACGACGCAACCATCGACCTTGCAGCAGCGTTGCCCCGTCGCCGACGACCATGCCGCCGCAGCTCGCTCGCTATACACGCACTAATGATGACTACCTTGCAGCAAAAGTGGTGCTGCAAAACAGCATCAGCGCCACCGCAGCAACAGTACAACTGCTGTCACCGAAGCACCACCTCATGGTCCTTGTAGTCAAAACATTTCAACCCCTGCGTGGTCTAAACTAGTTATATACAAATGGACGAGGGGAGAACAAACGACGGCTAAGGATTGTATCAGCTACTGTTTTATCTACTTAAACTAAAATACACACAGAGGTCGGGGCCCTAATCAGGCTGGCCCCTAGGCCGTCGCACTTCCTGGCCCTACCCAGGGCCGGCCCTGACAGAAGCACCGCCTCATGGTCGTTGCAGTCAAAAGATTTCAACCCCCGCGTGGTCTAAACTAGTAATGTACAAATTGTATGACAAGGGAAGAGCAAAGAAGTCCATTTATTTGGTTCAATAATGGATGCATATGAGATAATTTTCAAGTGTTGGTTTTATTGTTTCAATTTGACCATTTGCGTGTGAATGACGAGTTATGTTTGTATCTTAGTTGAACATTCATTCATAGCTTTAAAGATGTCATTTCACATGTGACTTTTATACATGATGCCCAAAGATGATCATCAAAGGCTTACATGAAGCTTATTATGACCAATCGTTTTCTTCCAAGCCTTTCAACCAATCAATGCGACCTCGTAGGGCACCTTTTGCTAAAACTCGAGTAGTTTCTTGAATACTTGCTTCAGATATGAAACTTTGGGTATCTAGGGAAGCCCTTGCCAATAAGATTGTCCGATATTAGATCGATTCATCGAAAGCCCTGCTCGTTCTGTTCACTATAGTTCGATTAATTCCCCAGGCAAAAAACATTAGACATTCCATATTCGGAAACCAACACTTTTGAGGGAATGTATCCGGTGCTACCGGTGCACCGGATGTTGTAGAACATTTTTTAAAATCTAGAAAAAATAAAACAGTGACACAACATCATTGTATGTTGTCAAAAAGTATTCGTAGCAAAATTTGAAACATTTCTTTAGATGCAAAAATGACAAATTTGACATCAATGTGATAATGGGGCGAATCTAAAGCCCAACTTATGTTATGTACTATTAAGTGTTGAACTTGTCATTTTCGTTTCTCGAGTGATGATTTGAATTTTGACTTCAAATTTTGTGACAACCTATGATTTTTGTCTCCATGTCCATGTGATAATAATTATTTTATCTGAATTTTCAGAATATTTTAAAATGTGCAACATAAGTTCGGTGCACCGGTAGCGCCATAAGCACCGGTGCACTAGATATTCTCCGCCACTTTTGATCCCCTCCCCCTAAAATAAAGGGGGGGAAATCTGGTTTGCAATAAATGCCATGCTTCAATAGGTATGGCCCAAGTTGCTGGATCCAGGTTTCTTGGCCCACAATCCTGAAGCAAGGGTTTGGTAGCCTGTAAAGTGGGTTTCTTGGCCCACAATCAATCCTGCACAAAATCAGTTCCAGGGCCCTCGAGAAGGTTCGATCATATGGACCCGGATGCGTTAGCGAATGGGATCCGCATCCGACAAGGGAACTTGAGTGGAGAGTAAAGAACTTTCTCAAAAAAAAAAAAAAAGAGTGGAGAGTAAAGAAAGACCGGGCGCGTGGGTGTAGCCCGAGCCCGAGACGGCGACAGGATCCGATCCGATGCAGAAACTCTAGGGTTCGCGAGGCTATTTATACGCGAGACCGTGGTCTCCTTCTGACTCGGTCCCAACGCTTTGAACAGCCGCCGCCGCCGCCGCCGCCACCACCACTAGCATCCAGCGAAGAAAGCCAAGGGTTTGGGAGGGAGCGATGGAGGAAGTATCGGGCGAGTGGGAGTGGGTGGAGGTCAGGACGCAGAGGGTTAGGAAGGCGGCGGCGGGCGCCAGGGACAAGGCCAAGGCGGAGAGGGTGGCGGCGCCTAAAGAAAAGGCCAAGGCGGAGATGTCGGCGGCGGCGGCCGCGTACCTCAAGGCCAAGGCGGCAGCGGCGGCAAAGAAGGCGGCGGCGGCTGGTGGTGCGGCATCCCACCCGTGGTTGAGGTTCGACCTGTATGTGGAGGGGTATCCTATCAAGAAGCAGAAGACGGTGAAGTTGGACCATCGGAACAGCTACATCAAGTGGCTGCTCGAGTGGGACAAGAAGCCTCGCCGTCCCCTGCCCAACTTCCCGGAGAGGCTCCGCAAGGTCACGGACGCCATCAAGGCCGACCGCGACGAGAACGAGAGGGTCCTCGCCGACTTCAAGCGCCTCGGCTACGCCTTCGTCCAGGTCGACGTCTTCAACGACGACGACCCAAGGGCCAACCTCCCCGACCACCACTACGACATCATCCACCACGACAGCGACGAAGAAGCTTGATCTACTGAGCAACATCTCTCTCTCTTTATCTATCTATCTATCTATCTAATGTCTGCTATGGATTAGTGTATGATTCCTCCTGGCGATGTACTGCGTCTTAGGCTTATGTCTGCAATTGATGATGATGTTGTATCGTAAGCTATGTAGTGTGTCCTCTGCCTTTGTAACCCAGCAAGCTACTATTCTCCTAGTGTTATTTATGTGCCCCTCGTGTTGTTGAATCCCTCTGTTATGTTGCTCTTCAATTCGGGGTTCGCAATTGTAACTAATCTTGGCAGGGCTGGTTGGTCCAACTGTTTTAGAATTGCATCTTAGAAAATGCTTGCAGTAAAGTCATAATTGTCCTTGGTTTAACTGTTTGAAAATTGCAGTTGCAGGAAGGATATCTGACAAGTGAGGCTCTTTTTGAGCAAAATTATACTGATGTGCTGCTGTTTGGCAATAGTAGTATGTGTTACTAGCTGTTTGTTTTCCGTATAAAGTTTAGATGTGTCAATCTTAATAGTTAGTTGCTGCTCTATGTTTGTGGCTGAACTTATAAACTTTATGGAATTTGATTGGCTAGTTCAAGGGCTGAAGATAGCTGCAGGATATTTTTCAGAATGAATAGCCACATGTCGTATCAAACTCTAGACCAGGACATGCACTTGTATGGTACTCCATCCGTTCCTAAATACTCCCTCCGTTCCAAAATATAGCGCGTCCTCGGTTTCCGTGCTTCAACTTTGACCATTAATTTAATCAACAAGACCGACTGCGGCGGGCGAAAAAATTATACCAATGAATTCATATTCAAAAAAAGTTTTTAATTATATAATTTTTGATCCCGCCGCAGTCGGTCTCGTGGGTTAAATTTATGGTCAAAGTTAAACCTCGAAAAGCGTGGGCGCGCTATATTTTGGAACGGAGGGAGTATAAGTCTTTGTAGAGATTTTAATATTATTTACATATGGATGTAAATAGACATATTTTACAGTGTAGACTGTAGATTCACTCGTTTTGCTCTGTATGTAGTCTATATTGGAATCTCTAAAAAAACTTATACTCTCTCCGTCCGGAAAAACTTGCCCCTCAAATGGATGTATCTAGCACCAAGTTAGTGCTAGATACATTCATTTGAGAGACAAGTTTGGGACAAGCTTTTTCGGATGAAAGGAGTATCTAGGAATGGAGTAAGTTGTTGATTATGTCATTTTGACCACACTAGTAAGATGCCCGTGCTACGCTACGGAATCACAAATAATCAAGTAGACATTGTTTACTTAGGAGCATATAGTGGACAAAAAAGATGTATCATAACATTGATCACAGTGATGCTATATTGTTGATGTGTACGCAACTTATGGTTTTTGATCGATGACCCCCTTGTCAAGCCAAATATTTTCTTCTCCATTTTTACCTTGGCGAAGATTTGTTGTTCTCTCCACCCAGCTTTCTCATTACTCTCCAAATTGAGGGGACAGAGCATGTGACAAATAGAAAATCTGTCCACACACATTTGGGAAGTGTTACAATACCAATCTGCTTTTGGTTAACACAGGCTCCACCTCCAGCCCACACAATTAATATATCCAAATAACATACTTACTGTTGCTTGAGCACACTTTCAAGAACAAACAAGAATGAAGTAGAAGTGTTCAACTGGATACTGTGATAAATATGCACAAGCATGCTGCATGCAATAGCACCATGAAGAGAAAAAAAAATGATTCATGCTTAGTTACATATAGGGTGAATTCCATATATGCCACTCAAAACTTGCCCGTATACCCATCTGCCATTGGAAATTTCCCTCTCCCATATATGCCACTGAAAATTTGCACCGCATACAGATATGCCACTATGGTCAGTTTGACCGTTAGTTGACTGTCAAGCAGCACTTGGAAAGACGATTTTGCCCCTGGTACTGTAGCGACAATACACTGTAGCATTCCGAACAAGTTTGGTCACTTCTGAAATTGCGGGCAAACATACTGTAGCGTCCACTTTTAAAAAAAAAATCAGTTTTTAAAATTGCGAACAATTGTTTCAAAAAAAGTGTTAGGAATTCAGAATTTGAAATTACGGAGATTTATTTTGAAATTCAAAAAAATTGTTCGAATTTCAAATCTGTTCGTATGCTACAGTATAACATCGCTACAGTACGTCCGCCCCGCAATTTGAGATTGGGAATGCTACAGTATATCACCGCTACAGTATCAGGGGCAAAGTCGTCTTTTCACATGCCACTTGACAGTCAACTAACGGTCAAACTGGCCATAGTGGCATATCTGTACACGGTGCAAATTTTCAATGGCATATTTGGGAGAGGGAAATTTCCAATGGCAGATGAGGGTACGGGCAAGTTTTGAGTGGCATATATGGAATTCACCCTTACATATACCATAGGCATATATGAGGCCGTGGAATCATTTTCCATCTGCAAAGCATAGTATACCCTTCTTTTAGTTGTTTGCTCAAAACATTTGTGCCAACAATATTAGCTCTCGAACTCCAACTTAATCTATCTTCTCACCTAGAAGGACATTAGGCAATCAGTACTGCATATATATAAACGGTCTGTAGTATATTTACACAAAGGAAAAAAATAAGGAGCCTGTAGAGGATCTGTGGTATATTTAGACCAAGGAAAAAAATCATAGACTGCACTACATTTTGTACTGAGCAAATAAACAAAAAATAAAGTAAAAGATGCTTTTTGAACCATTATATGTATATAAAAGGGGTGAGTGCACAAGTACATACATACGAAAATATTAGTACTGGACTACTGGTAACTTCCTTAACCAGGTTTCTGCAAAGAAAAATGCTGATGACAGACAACAAGGAAACAAATATTCAGGTTGTGGCCTGAAAATTTTGAGTGGAGAAGTGAAAACATTGGGGAGCTGCATCTCATATTCTCTGTCCCATGAACATACCATGCGGCAAGGTGATCAGATGGCAAGCATAATTTTGTCGCACAGAGACTTCAGGTGCCGGAAGTTGGACGACAAGGGGTGTCAATTGTGACCTCACTTCTAGGTCGGTTGCCAAGGAGAATGGCTTGTTATGCACTATGTTCTAAACCTGAGGGCAATCATACATGCTTCTCCACATATGCACAATCTGAAGTCAACAGAAGCAATGAACATAGAAAACATAAGATATAACTAACACAGAATTAACACTTTATGAGAAAAGAGAGGAATGCAAAATTAACAAGACAAATACTGCAACCACAAAATTTTGCAATGATATTTTGGTAATGCATCTATCAACGATGAAAATGATACAAGAGGCATGCGACACAACTACATTCTGACACAAAGAGGCAAATACTAGTTCCTCTCTGTAGGGCATAGGCCAGGCATGAACGGCAATAGAGTTGCCGTACTTGGGTGCTTGCGAAGAAATTATATAGCTATTGGAACCAAGGACACAGATAAATAAAACTTGACGAAGTGCATTACTTGTATCATGAATTTAAAACAGAGACCATCCACCTAAATACTGACAGTGAAGTAGTAGCTCTGAACTATTGAAAATGCTAGTTTACAAAATTTTGAAGCTCACTTTGCAGATAATACGAATAACCCGAGGATATAATTACTCATGCATGATCTTTGACATGGTCAAGCATGTCCAGCATACAAATTTCCTCTAAAGGTATTGTCCAAGTTTGCAATTCTATTATCTGGAACTTTATGTACATTTTCTCTGAATTCTAACCATGCAGCTATGAGCTGTACTTATGTATTGGACTACATGAAAACAATAACCAACAATCATAGAAGAGAACCTGATTGTCTACTGTGATCCAAATTCTGATCATAGGCAAGAAAAAAAATATACAAGTATATGTACCAAATATGTAGAGATCCATGATGTTGTTCAACATGTAGCCATAGATGAGTGGATATCCACTCGTCGCCTTCATTGCAGTACGCAAGGAGGCGAACAAGGTTGCAGTGGCAGAGCCTCGCCATCACCACTTCTCTTGTGAAATTACCTTTGCATTTCCTTGTGAGAGCAGACTGCCTAAGGCTCTTCAAGCAATCGTTCTCCCCGTCTGGTTGTCTCCCATCAGGTAATTGGCCTGATAAATTATAAATTGTTAAGCTAGGGATTAGCCTATATCTCTAAGATGAGCTGATTAAACTACTGCAGGACCGAAGTTCATCAAATAAGCAAATCTCATACGCATGCAAAATTGGGGATGAAATAAATGTGCACGTACCTCCCAGCGGATAGAATCACAGCGGCGAAGTGAGGAGGTCGAATACGACAGCAGCGCCGTGGCAATCGTTGAGGAAGACAATGCGACGCGCTGTGCCGGTGATTGCGCTGCCATCGGATAAACACGGGAATACCCGGCGTACACCTGCATTGGGCACGCCGCGCCAGCGGAGCGCCCGCAGCTTGATGCATCGGCAAAGGCAACCTAGACCTCCTGCCGGGTGGCCGGGATCGCTGGCCTGGACGAACACGGCCATCTTTCCCCGTAGGATGATGCGGCATAGAGGAAACGAAGGATCGCGCCCGATCGTGCGGGGGATGGGCTCATCTCAGTTTTGGGGTGATAGTTCTCATGGGGAGTAGAAAGACAGGAGAGTGAGGAACTTGGACAAGGAAGCAACCGCCGCCATGTCTCCCTCTCCGACGGTCTGCACGGCCAGATCTGGAAGGAGAGACGCCGGGGAAAGCTCAAACCAAATCAGATTTATCAAGACCTTAACTACAAATACAGCTATACAGGAGACGGGACCCTCGCCCAACTCAACTCCGGCGGTCGCCGGGAAAAGACGCTAGGAAAGAGAGGGTAGGGGCCGGCAGCGAGGAATTGTGGAGAGGGTTCTCGAAGAATCTGCTTGGCGAGAGAAACCTCCATGCTATCCGTGCTCTTGTTCAGATGATGGCACAAAGTCTCAATCCCAGCCTCAGATACCAGATCGAACGGTATAGATTGCACCAAGGCAGACACACCATCATCACCAACTCCCATTTTTATAGGAGCAGAGATAGTAGACCTATATTTATATGAATTCAAAGGTAATGCCATCTGCATCTATAATTTGGCAACTACTGAACACATCAATTTACTGCCTCATTTTTCTACATGCAAATGATGCCCGAGGGTTTTCAACAGATCTTGCTCTGCTATTATAGCCAAACCTTTTAACTTCATTCTCTTTACTATTCTCCTAGTGTTATTTGTGTGTCACTCATGTTATTGAATCCCTCTGTTACGTTGCTCTTCAATTCCGGGTTCGCAATCATCACAGATCGTGGCACGGCTGGTTGGTTTAACTGTTTTAGGATTGCATCCTAGGAAATGCTGGCATTAGATTCATAATTATCCTTGGTTTAACTGTTTGAAAATTGCAGTTGCAGGCAGGATATCTGACAAGTGAGGCTCTTTATGAGCAAAGTTATACTATCGTGCTGCTGTTGGCAATAGTAGTATGTCTGAATGTGTTACTAGTCTGTATTGACTTTCTATAAGTTAATGCCAAATCTGATTCTTTTTGGAGGTCTAAGATAGGTTCTACTGCAGAACATTTACATGAGCCTGGCCACAATCTGGATGATAGCTCAGAAGCTGGTGAAGCTCAATCTGAAGTCATAACACTAAGGTGTGATTACCTCCACTATCACTAATAAGTCCACTTCCTTCTGTTTTCTCATTCATACGAACTAAATACATGGTGTTATCTTGTCATGTGGTGATGCAAGGGTTTCTTTTGTGTGTGTGTGTGTGTGTGTGTGTGTGTGTGTGTGTGTGTGTTTGTAACAAAAGCACATGCATGCTGTTGATTTGTTATTGCCTGATTGTTGACTGGTTTGTTGTCATAGTTTTTCTTGTTTATTTGGTACGTGGGATTGATGCAGTCCTGCCTATTTTTGTGGCTACAGGGTTCGCCTTACCATTGTACTTAATCGCCATGATACTTAAGCTCATAGCCCGAGTCTTACAATCCATGTTTCCTTCCTACTCCCTCCGTCCGCGAATAAGTGTAGTTCTAGCTTTTGTCTTAAGTCAAAGTTTTCAAATTTTGACCAACTTTATAGGGAAAAGTAGCAGCATTTATGGCACTAAATTAGTATCACTAGATCCGTTTTGAAATGTACTTTCATAATATACCAATTTGATGTCATATATGTCACTGCTCTTTTCTATAAAGTTGGTCAAATTTTGAAAACTTTGACCTAGGACAAAAGGTAGATGTACACTTGTTCGTGGACGGAGGGAGTATGATCCCAGAAGTAGAGTCGGTCATTCTTTATCATTTTGTCATGCTTTTTTGTTGTCCTATAAGTTTATAGGTGTCAATCTTCATAGTTGCTGCTCTATGTTTGTGGCTGCACTTATAAACCTTTATGGAATTACATTGCCATGTTCAAGGGGTGAAGATAGCTGAAAGATATTTTCAGAATGAATAGTCAAATGTTGAATGAAACTTTACACCATGACATGCACTTGTATGGTAGTTGATTTTGTCATTTTGACCACAAAGACCTATATTTATGTGAATTCATAAGTGATGTCATCTGTATCTATAATTTTGCAACAAATAAACACATCGATTTACTCCCTCGTTTTTCTACATGGAAAAGATTGTTGGGGAACGTAGCAGAAATTCAAAATTTTCCTACGTGTCACCAAGATCTATCTATGGAGAGACTAGCAACAAGGGGAAGGAGAGTGCATCTACATACCCTTGTAGATCGCTAAGCGAAAGCGTTCAAGTGAACGGGGTTGATGGAGTCGTACTCGTCGTGATCCAAATCACCGATGACCAAGTGCCGAACGGACGGCACCTCCGCGTTCAACACACGTACAGCCCGAAGACGTCTCCCATGCCTTGATCCAGCAAGGAGAGAGGGAGAGGTTGAGGAAGACTCCGTCCAGCAGCAGCACAACGGCGTGGTGGTGATGGAGGAGCGTGGCAATCCTGCAGGGCTTCGCCAAGCACCACAGAAGAGGAGGAAGAGAGGGATGCAGGGCTGCACCAACGAGAGATCGAATCGTGTGTCTTATGGGCAGCCCTAGGCCTCATATATATAGGGGAAGGGGAGGGGCTGCGCCCCCTCTAGGGTTCCCACCCCTAGGGGGGAGGCAGCCCTAGATGGGGAGCAAGGGGGCGGCCAAGAGGGGGAAAGAGGGAGGCGCCCCCTAGGGTGGGCCTTAGGCCCATCTAAGCCTAGGGTTTCCCCCTTTTTTTCCTCCTAGCTGCCCCTTGGGCTTTGTGGGAGGCGCACCAGCCCACTTAGGGGCTGATCCCTCACCACCCTTGGCCCATGCAAACCTCCGGGGCACGTGGCCCCACTTGGTGGACCCCCGGGACCCTCCCGGTGGTCCCGGTACATTACCGATAAACCCCGAAACTCTTCCGGTGACCAAAACAGGACTTCCCATATATAAATCTTTACCTCCGGACCATTTTGGAACTCCTCGTGACGTCCGGGATCTCATCCGGGACTCCGAACAACATTCGGTAACCACATACAAACTTCCTTTATAACCCTAGCGTCATCGAACCTTAAGTGTGTAGACCCTACGGGTTCGGGAGACATGCAGACATGACCGAGACGTTCTCCGGTCAATAACCAACAGCGGGATCTGGATACCCATGTTGGCTCCCACATGTTCCACGATGATCTCATCGGATGAACCACGATGTCAAGGACTTAATCAATCCCGTATACAATTCCCTTTGTCTAGCGGTATTGTACTTGCCCGAGATTCGATCATCGGTATCCCTATACCTTGTTCAATCTTGTTACCGGCAAGTCTCTTTACTCGTTCCGTAACACATCATCCCGTGATCAACTCCTTGATCACATTGTGCACATTCTGATGATGTCCTACCGAGTGGGCCCAGAGATACCTCTCCGCTTACACGGAGTGACAAATCCCAGTCTTGATTCGTGCCAACCCAACAGACACTTTCGGAGATACCTGTAATGCACCTTTATAGTCACCCAGTTACGTTGTGACGTTTGGCACACCCAAAGCACTCCTACGGTATCCGGGAGTTGCACAATCTCATGGTCTAAGGAAATGATACTTGACATTAGAAAAACTTTAGCATACAAACTACACGATCTAGTGCTATGCTTAGGATTGGGTCTTGTCCATCACATCATTCTCCTAATGATGTGATCCCGTTATCAATGACATTCAATGTCCATGGTCAGGAAACCGTAACCATCTATTGATCAACGAGCTAGTCAACTAGAGGCTTACTAGGGACATGGTGTTGTCTATGTATCCACACATGTATCTGAGTTTCCTATCAATACAATTATAGCATGGATAATAAATGATTATCATGAACAAGGAAATATAATAATAACTAATTTATTATTGCCTCTAGGGCATATTTCCAACAGTCTCCCACTTGCACTAGAGTCAGTAATCTAGTTCACATCGCCATGTGATTAACACTCACAGGTCACATCGCCATGTAACCAACATCCAAAGAGTTTACTAGAGTCAATAATCTAGTTCACATCACTATGTGATTAGCACTCAATGAGTTCTGGGTTTGATCATGTTGCTTGTGAGAGAGGTTATAGTCAACGGGTCTGGACCTTTCAGATCCGTGTGTGCTTTACAAATCTCTATGTCATCTCCTAGATGCAGCTACCACGCTCTATTTGGAGCTATTCCAAATAATTGTTCTACTTGGAGCTATTCTAAATTGTTGCTCCATTATACGTATCTGGTATCTCTACTCAGAGCTATCCGGATAGGTGTTAAGCTTGCATCGACGTAACCCTTTACGACGAACTCTTTTACCACCTCCATAATCGAGAAAATTCCTTAGTCCACTAGTTACTAAGGATAACTTTGACCGCTGTCCTGTGATCCATTCATGGATCACTCTTGTACCCCTTGACTGACTCATGGCAAGGCACACTTCAGGTGCGGTACACAGCATAGCATACTGAAGAGCCTACGTCTTAAGCATAGGGGACGACCTTCGTCCTTTCTCTCTATTCTGCCGTGGTCGAGCTTTAAGTCTTAACTTCATACCTTACAACTCAGGCAAGAACTCCTTCTTTGACTGATCCATCTTGAACACCTTCAAGATCATATCAAGGTATGTGCTCATTTGAAAGTACCATTAAACGTTTTGATCTATCCTTATAGATCTTGATGCTCAATGTTCAAGTAGCTTAATCCAGGCTTTCCATTGAAAAACACTTTCCAAATAACCCTATATGCTTTCCAGAAATTCTACGTCATTCTGATCAACAATATGTCAACAACATATACTCATCAGAAATTCTATAGTGCTCCCACTCACTTCTTTGGAAATACAAGTTTCTCATAAACTTTGTACAAACCCAAAATCTTTGATCATCATCAAAGCATACATTCCAACTCCGAGATGCTCACTCCAGTCCTTAGAAGGATTGCTGGAGCTTTGCATACTTATTAGCATCTTTCAGGATTGACAAAACCTTCCGGTTGTATCACATACAACCTTTCCTCAAGAAAATCGTCGAGGAAACAATGTTTTGACATCCTATCTGCAAGATTTCATAAATAATGCAGTAACGGTAATATAATTCCAACAGACTCTTAGCATCGCTACGAGTGAGAAAGTCTCACCGTAGTCAACTCCTTGAACTTGTCAGAAAACATCTTAACGACAAGTCGGGCTTTCTTAATGGTGACATTTACCATCATCGTCCGTCTTCCTTTTAAAATCCATCTGTACCTAATAGCCTTACGACCATCAAGTAGTTCTTCCAAAGTCTACACTTCATTTTCATACATGGATCCTCTCTCGGATTTTATGGCCTTGAGCCATTTATCGGAATCCAGGCCCACCATCGCTTCTCCATAGCTCGTAGGTTCATTGTTGTCTAGCAACATGACTTCCAAGAAAGGATTACGTACCACTCTGAAGTAGTACGCATCCTTGTCATCCTACGAGGTTTGGGAGTGGCTTGATCCGAAGTCTCATGATCAATATCATAAGCTTCCACTTCAATTGGTGTAGGTGCCACAGGAACAACTTCTTGTGCCCTGCCACACACTAGTTGAAGAGACGGTTCAATAACCTCATCAAGTCTCCACCATCCTCCCACTCAATTCTTTCTAGAGAAACTTTTCATCGAGAAAGGACCCGATTCCAGAAACAATTGCTTTCGGATCTGAGACAGGAGGTATACCCAACTATTTTGGGTGTCCTATGAAGATGCATTTATCCGCTTTGGGTTTGAGCTTATCAGCCTGAAACTTTTCCACATAAGTGTCGCAGCCCCAAACTTTTAAGAAATGACAGCTTAGGTTTCTCTAAACCATAGTTCATACGGTGTCATCTCATCGGAATTACGTGGTGCCCCTTTTAAAGTGAATGTGATTGTCTCTAATGCCTAACCCATAAACTATCGTGGTAATTTGATAAGAGACATCATGGTATGCATCATATCCAATAGGGTGCAGTTATGATGTTCAGACACACCATCACACTATGGTGTTCCAGGCTGTATTAGTTGTGAAACAATTTCCACAATGTCTTAATTCTGTGCCAAACTCGTAATTTAGATATTCATCTCTATGATCATATCATAGATCTTTTATCCTCTTGTCATGACGATCTTTCAACTTCACCCTGAAATTACTTGAACCTTTCAATAATTCAGACTCGTGATTCATCAAGTAAATATACTCAACATTTACTCAAATCATCTGTGAAGTAAGAACATAACGATATCCACTACATGCCTCAGCACTCATTGGACTGCACACATCAAAATGTATTACTTCCAACAAGTTGCTTTCTAGTTCCATTTTACTGAAAAAGAGGCTTTCAATCATTTTGCCCATGTGGTATGATTTGCATGTCTCAAGTGATTCAAAATCAAGTGAGTCCAAACGGTCCATTTGCATGGAGTTTCTTCATGCATATACACCAATAGACATGGTTCGCATGTCTCAAACTTTTCAAAAACGAGTGAGCCCAAAGATCCATCAACATGGAGCTTCTTCATGCGTTTTATACCGATATGACTTAAGTGGCAGTGCCACAAGTAGGTGGTACTATCATTACTATCTTTTGGCATGAACATGTGTATCACTACGATCGAGATTCAATGAACCATTCATTTTAGGTGCAAGACCATTGAAGGTATTATTCAAATAAACAGAGTAACCGTTATTCTCCTTAAATGAATAACCGTATTGTGATAGGCATAATCCAATCATGTCTATGCTCAACGCAAACACCAATCTCGATGGTAGAGGGAGCGTGCGATGCTTGATCATATCAACATTGGAAACACTTCCAACACATATCATCAGCTCACCTTTAGCTAATCTCCGTTTATTCCGTAGCTTTTATTTCGAGTTACTAACACTTAGCAACCGAACCGGTATCTAATACCCTGGTGCTACTAAGAGTACTAGTAAAGTACACATCAACGCAATGTATATCCAATATACTTCTATCGACCTTGCCAGCCTTCTAATCTACCAAGTATCTAGGGTAATTCCGCTACAGTGGCTGTTCCCCTTATTATAGAAGCACTTAGTCTCGGGTTTGGGTTCAACCTTGGGTTTCTTCACTAGAGCAGCAGCTGAATTGCCGTTTCATGAAGTATCCCTTCTTGCCCTTGCCCTTCTTGATACTAGTGGTTTCATAAACCATCAACAATTGATGCTCCTTCTTGATTTCTACTTTTGTGGTGTCAAACATCGCAAATATCTCAAGGATCATCATATATGTCCCCGACATATTATAGTTCATCACGAAGCTCTAGCAGCTTGGTGGTAATGACTTCGGAGAAACATCACTATCTCATCTGGAAGATCAACTCCCACTCGATTCAAATGATTGTTGTACTCAGACAATCTGAGCACAAGCTCAACAATTGAGCTTTTCTCCCTTAGTTTGTAGGTTAAGAAAATCGTCGGAGGTCTTATACCTCTTGATGTGGGCACGAGCCTGAAATCCCAATTTCAGCCCTCGAAACATCTCATATGTTTCGCGACGTTTCAAAACGTCTTCGGTGCCTCAATTCTAAACCATTTAACTGAACTATCACGTAGTTATCAAAATGTGTATGTCAGATGTTCGCAACATCTATAGGCAACGTTCGAGGTTCAGCACACTGAGGGTGCATTAAGGACATGTGCCTTCTATGAAGCAATGAGGACAATCCTCAGTTTACGGACCTAGCCCGCATAATTGCTACTATCAACTTTCAACTAAATTTTCTCTAGGAATATATCTAAACAGTAGAACTGGAGCGCGAGCTACGACATAATTTGCAAAATTCTTTTGACTATGTTCAGGATAAACAAGTTCATCTTATGAACTCCCACTCAGATAGACATCCCTCTAGTCATCTAAGTGATTACATGATCCGAGTCAACTAGGCCGTGTCCGATCATCACGTGAGACGGACTAGTCAACATCGGTGAACATCTTCATGCTGATTGTATCTTCTATACGACTCATGCTCGACCTTTCGGTCTTTTGTGTTCCGAGGACATGTCTGTACATGCTAGGCTCGTCAAGTCAACCTAAGTGTTTGCATGTGTAAATCTGTCTTACACCCGTTGTATGTAAACGTCTGAATCAAACACCCGATCATCACGTGGTGCATTGAAACAATGAACTGTCGCAATGGTGCACAGTTAGGGGGAACACTTTCTTGAAATTTTAATGAGGGATCATCTTATTTACTACCGTCGTTCTAAGCAAATAAGATGTATAAACATGATAAACATCACATGCAATCAAATAGTGACATGATATGACCAATATCATAGTGCTCCTTTTGATCTCCATCTTCGGGGCTCCATGATCATCTTGTCACCGGCATGACACCATGATCTCCATCATCATGATCTCCATCATCATGATCTCCATCATCGTGTCTTCATGAAGTTGTCACGTCATCTATTACTTCTACTACCATGGGTAATGCTTTAGCAATAAAGTAAAGTAATTACATGACGTTTAAGTTGACACGCAGGTCATAAATAAATAAAGACAACTCCTATGGCTCCTGCCGGTTGTCATACTCATCGACATGCAAGTCGTGATTCCTATTACAAGAACATGATCAATCTCATACATCACATATATCATTCATCAGATCCTTTGGCCATATCACATCACATAGCATACCCTGCAAAAACAAGTTAGATGTCCTCTAATTGTTGTTTGCATGTTTTACGTGGCTGCTATGGGTTTCTAGCAAGAACGTTTCTTACCTACGCAAAGACCACAACGTGATATGCCAATTGCTATTTACCCTTCATAAGGACCCTTTTCATCGAATCCGATCCGACTAAAGTGGGAGAGACAGACACCCGCCAGCCACCTTATGCAACTAGTGCATGTCAGTCGGTGGAACCGGTCTCACGTAAGAGTACGTGTAAGGTCGGTCCGGGCCGCTTCATCCCACGATGCCGCCGAATCAAGATAAGACTAGTAACGGCAAGCATATTGAACAAAATCAACGCCCACAACTACTTTGTGTTCTACTCATGCATAGAATCTACGCATAAACCTAGCTCATGATGCCACTGTTGGGGAACGTAGCAGAAATTCAAAATTTTCCTACGTGTCACCAAGATCTATCTATGGAGAGACTAGCAACGAGGGGAAGGAGAGTGCATCTACATACCCTTGTAGATTGCTAAGCGGAAGCATTCAAGTGAACGGGGTTGATGGAGTCGTACTCGTCGTGATCCAAATCACCGATGACCAAGTGCCGAACGGACGGCACCTCCGCGTTCAACACACGTACAGCCCGAAGACGTCTCCCATGCCTTGATCCAGCAAGGAGAGAGGGAGAGGTTGAGGAAGACTCCGTCCAGCAGCAGCACAACGGCGTGGTGGTGATGGAGGAGCGTGGCAATCCTGCAGGGCTTCGCCAAGCACCACAGAAGAGGAGGAAGAGAGGGATGCAGGGCTGCAACAACGAGAGATCGAATCGTGTGTCTTATGGGCAGCCCTAGGCCTCATATATATAGGGGAAGGGGAGGGGCTGCACCCCCTCTAGGGTTCCCACCCCTAGGGGGGCGGCAGCCCTAGATGGGGAGCAAGGGGGCGGCCAAGAGGGGGAGAGAGGGAGGCGCCCCCTAGGGTGGGCCTTAGGCCCATCTAAGCCTAGGGTTTCCCCCTTTTTTCCTCCTAGCTGCCCCTTGGGCTTTGTGGGAGGCGCACCAGCCCACTTAGGGGCTGATCCCTCACCACCCTTGGCCCATGCAAACCTCTGGGGCAGGTGGCCCCACTTGGTGGACCCCCGGGATCCTCCCGGTGGTCCCGGTACATTACCGATAAACCCCGAAACTCTTCCGGTGACCAAAACAGGACTTCCCATATATAAATTTTTACCTCCGGACCATTCCGGAACTCCTCGTGACGTCCAAGATCTCATCCGGGACTCCGAACAACATTCGGTAACCACATACAAACTTCCTTTATAACCCTAGCGTCATCGAACCTTAAGTGTGTAGACCCTACGGGTTTGGGAGACATGCAGACATGACCGAGACGTTCTCCGGTGAATAACCAACAGCGGGATCTGGATACCCATGTTGGATCCCACATGTTCCACGATGATCTCATCGGATGAACCACGATGTCAAGGACTTAATCAATCCCGTATACAATTCCCTTTGTCTAGCGGTATTGTACTTGCCCGAGATTCGATCGTCGGTATCCCTATACCTTGTTCAATCTCGTTACCGGCAAGTCTCTTTACTCGTTCCATAACACATCATCCCGTGATCAACTCCTTGATCACATTGTGCACATTCTGATGATGTCCTACCGAGTGGGCCCAGAGATACCTCTCCGCTTACACGGAGTGACAAATCCCAGTCTCGATTCGTGCCAACCCAACAGACACTTTCGGAGATACCTGTAATGCACCTTTATAGTCACCCAGTTACGTTGTGACGTTTGGCACACCCAAAGCACTCCTACGGTATCCGGGAGTTGCACAATCTCATGGTCTAAGGAAATGATACTTGACATTAGAAAAGCTTTAGCATACGAACTACACGATCTAGTGCTATGCTTAGGATTGGGTCTTGTCCATCACATCATTCTCCTAATGATGTGATCCCGTTATCAATGACATTCAATGTCCATGGTCAGGAAACCGTAACCATCTATTGATCAACGAGCTAGTCAACTAGAGGCTTACTAGGGACATGGTGTTGTCTATGTATCCACACATGTATCTGAGTTTCCTATCAATACAATTATAGCATGGATAATAAACGATTATCATGAACAAGGAAATATAATAATAACTAATTTATTATTGCCTCTAGGGCATATTTCCAACAAAGATGTCCTAGTGTTTTAAACGGATCTTGCTCTGCTATTATAGCCATACCTTTTAACTTAATTCTCTTTACTATTCTCCTAGTGTTATTTTTATGCCACTCATGTTATTGAATCTCTCTGTTATGTTGCTCTTCGATTCGGGGTATCACATTGGTCACAAATCTTGGCAGGGCCAGTTGGCTGAAATAGAAAATATATCATAGGCAATGTACTAAGCAGGCTCATTGTGAGCAAGAGTATAGATCAAAATTTGTTCCTGTGCAGCTTTTGGCAATAGTAGTATGTGTTACTAGCCTGTGTTGACGTTGTACAGTTTCATGCCAAATCTGAATCTTTTTGGAGGTCTAAGATATCTTCTACTGCAGGAACCTGGCCACAATCTGGATTATACCTCAGATGCTTTTGAGGCTCATTGTGAACTCATAACACTAAGGGTGTGATTACCTCCACTATCACAAATAAGTCCACTTACCTTCTATTCTCTCATTCATGGCTTTAACTACACACTACATACATGGTATCTTGTCATGTGGTGAAGCAAGATTTTGTGTGTGTATGTGTAATAATAAAAGCATATGCATGCTGTTGATTTGTAATTGCCTGATTGCTGACTGGTTTGCTGTCGTAGATTTTCATGTTTGTTTGGTATGGGGGATTGACGCAGACCTGCCTATTTTTGTGGCTATGAGGTTCGTCCTACTATTGTACTTAATCGCCATGACGCTTAAGCTCATAGCATGAGCCTTAGAATCCATGTTTCCTTTGTATGATCCCAGAAGCAAAATCAGTTGATGCTTATTTATCCTCTTCATTTTTTGTGGCTAAACTTATAAACTTCATGGAATTTGATTGGCGAGTTCAAGGGCTAAAGATAGCGGCAGGATATTTTTGAGAATGAATAACCAACATGTTGTATGAAACTTTACAGCATATGACATGCACTTGTTTGGTAGTTGATTTTGTCATTTTTTACCACATAGACCTATATTTATGTGAATTCAAAGGTAATACCATCTGCATCTATAATGTTGCAACAACTGAACACATTGATTAACTGCCTCAATTTTCTACATGCAAAGGATGTCCAAGGGTTTTCGACCTATCTTGCTTTGCTGTTATAGGCAAACCTTTTAACTTCATTCTTCATAACACGAAGGTGTGATTACCTCCACTATCACGAATAAGTCCACTTACCCTTCTGTTTTCTTATTGCCTGTTTACTGTGACTGGTTTGCTATCAATAGTTTTTCATGTTCATTTGGTATGTGGGATTGAAGCAGTCCTGCCTGTTTTTGTGGCCACTGGGTTCGTCTTACTATTGTACTTAATGGGCATGATACTTAAGCTTATAGCACGAGCCTTAGAATCCATGTTTCCTTTGTATGATCCCAGAAGTAAAATTGTTTGATGCATTTTTTATCCTTTTGTCATGTGTTTGGTGTCAACTGATTGTTGTCCGTAAAGTTTAGAGGTGACAATCTTCACAGTTTCTGCTCTATTTTTGTGACTGAACTTATAAACTTCATGGAATTTGATTGGCAAGTTCAGGGGGTGAATATAACTGCAGGATATTTTTCAGAATGAATAACCACATGTTGTATGAAACTTTACACCATGATTTGCACTTGTACGATAGTTTATTTTGATCAGAAATACCTATAATAATTATGTGAATCCATAAGTAATACCACCTTCTATAAATCCAACAACTGAACACATTGATTAACCTTATCATTTTTCTACGTGCAAAAGATGTTCTAGGGAAAACCTTTTAACTTCATTCTTTGTATGACAATATTTCAGTCAACCTGCCCTGCAAAGTTGTGATGAATGTGGTTCTCCATGTTTACGATGCATAGTGCCAAAGTGATGTACCATGAGTCTAGGGATCTGATGTAATTATCTTGAGCAATCTTTAATCTGTTGTTGCACTGCATCTTGTCATCCTATGTAGTTTACTTTTCCTTGCTCATCTTGCTTGTTCAGATTATGCACATATCTTGTGATCATATCTAATTTCTGCTAAATAAAGTATTAAGATTTTCCTTTGGCTTTTGGCCATGTAATCTGAACGATAACTCTGCATGTTTTATTTAGCTGAAATTGAATTGGCATTACTGGTTTTCAACAAATGGAATTTATGCCCTTCTCCAATTAAAATTTGGATCGTCTTTGTTTATTTGTTGGTTTAGTTGCAACTTTTTGATTATGTGCAGTAACATGCTTACTTGTTCTAACGACATAAAATACAGCAACTTAGGGCACCCATCCTCACTGCCTTTGATTGGTTGCTCTTGCTAGCAGATATCCATTGACATATTTTGGTCATTGTGCAAATGTTTAGTATGAAACAAACAAGTCTTGGTTTTTTGTGTTTGCAGTCGAATGGTGTTGTTCTGGGTTGACTT
The DNA here is from genome assembly GCF_002162155.2 of Triticum dicoccoides. NCBI lineage: Eukaryota > Viridiplantae > Streptophyta > Magnoliopsida > Poales > Poaceae > Triticum > Triticum dicoccoides. Next base: position 585,396,676 of record NC_041392.1, on the reverse strand, counting down.
GAAATTTGTTCAGACGACTGTGACATTATTGGGATGGATGGCGGTGTGCCGATGTGTATCCAAAAGTAAAAAAAGAAAAAGAAAGGTTTCACAGCTTTGTCTTTCGTCTTGCTTTATATATAAAGCAATGATCATCAACAACCCGAAACAAACACATGTCACCAGAACACACACACATGTGATACAAAGGAGCTGAGCGCAACAACATCACCCCTACCACAACAAGAGCTACCAGGGTTCTCAACCAGGGACACACCATCGCAAAGAGACGAAGCCGCATACGATGAACTGTGAGCTCCAAGACGACACCTTCAGAAAGGTCACGAACACCGGAGCGCCACCATCGCCTCATCTGAGGATCAGGGTTTGGAGCACGACTAGCAATGAGAGCCACGACGACGCCTTCAAGAAGGGGACAAACTTCGTTGCTGCAAGTCTACCCAAAGACAGAACATGTTTTCACCCCGGCCAACACTCACTGTCACCGGCATATGGTACAGACGCCATAGGGGAGCTCATCGCGTACCCAGTGTTAGAATTAATTACAATTTGTAACTAGGGGAAAATCCCCCCTTGCCCAAACCGTCGTGCGGTTTGTCCCGCACAGACACCTTCTTGCTCCTGCCCTCTAGAACTGACGCCTCCCTTCGATCGCGTCTCTCCAGATGGTATAAGTAGCGCTTGTAACCATCAATCGATACAGAGATTTCACTTTCGATCTCAAACACGTTATCACGCACGTAGAACAACCAGCGAAGAGCGAAAGAGAAAAGAAAGGGAGGGAAAGAGCACTCGCCGCCGGTGAGATGCCGAGCCTCGTCTCCTTCCTCCGCTTGATCCATGAGGATGGCCGTCGCTACGGTCACCGTTTCCACGGACTGGGTAGACTCCGATGATTCCGTCGCCAGGCTATCTATCGCGCCGCTGGATGCGACCACCGTGGCGCTAGGAGAGGTGCCTATGGTGCTCACCACGTCCCGAGACAGGGTCGCCACGCCACAGGACGTGGCCATTGCGGTGCTCCCCACGCCCATGGCCATGCGCACATGGGGCTCGATCCTCGGATGGTGGTTGGCCCGAGCGCCCCGATAATGAACGGGGCCGCCGTTGTGCCTGGATCGCCCCCCGGATCTCCGCCTCCACCTCCTCCTCCACCGGCCTGAGCCGTGGGTTACGCGCCCATCCCGATGCGCGCCATTGTGGACGAAGAGGCCGCGCTTGGCTTCGTGTCAGCGCCCACTGGAGCCTCCGGCGTCATCCGCCTTGGAGTAGGGATGGAACGTGCCGGCCTCAACTCTCCACCACCACTGGAGGCTACTGCGGGCCCGAGCATCCGCGCGGAGTAGCACTTCGGCCGCCTCTTCGGGCGCGCCGTCGCGGCCCTCGACCGCTGCTGCACCCGCCGCCCAGGCTCATGGGCTCCGGCGAACCTCGGATTCGCCACCACTCCACTGCGCCAGGCCTCCACCATCACCGTCTCCTCTTCGGATGAGGAGGGCTCGTCAGCGACGAGCCGGTGACCACTAGAGATCAATGGGTGCGGCGGCGGCCGCTCCCCCCGCTGGTAGCGCCGTGTCGGAGGAGGGGATCGAGTGGTGGTGCGGGCATCGAATTATCCGACCCGTATCCGTAACCCCCCTCTCCCCCTCTGCCTTATGCGGTGCGACGGCGGTTGGGCCCGCCAAAGGCCGTGCAGGCGCCTGCGGGTCCTCCGGCTGCCTCTTGTTGGCCGTGGACTTCATTTTTCTCTCTCTATTTTTATTAGTCTAGTACTAATTATTGTATATGGTGCAGTTTTAGACTCTGTTTAGTACCTAGTTTGAATGCTACTTACATACTAGTCCAGTCCTAGATTACATCGGACTAGGACTTGTGTAATTATTAGTGTGTTTATATTATATAATGGATTTATAATATAAATAAAGTACTTTATCTGGGAAGAATGACATGTTCCATGTGTTTACCACATCTCATTTTTATTGAACATATTTTTGCGATTGAGACCTTCTCTCACATATCAAACTTGCAAATTTTTAAATATTTCTCCCTCATATTATTTGGAATCACAAGGTAATGAGTTGTGATCTACTACATATTTGCAGACTATCCTCTCTTACTATGAGGTCTACGCTTTATCAATCCCGACAAACGATCATCTTCAATGTGTGTTCCTTATATCTAAATTGTAGCATACACAAGGTAATGACCATGCAACCTATTACTGTGAGATCTAATTGATCTTCAAAGTGTTATGTTCACACAATTGAGGTTGAGAATTTTTCAAGTTTACACTTAAGTATCAAATTTTTGCATTTTTATTACACAACCATGATGGTTTTTAATTTACCATCCGTAAATTAATTATCTCTAGTTTCCCATGTAGGCGAAGATGACTGCCAAAGAGTTTGAGGAGCTTGCCCTTAATAGCCACAATTACCCTACATGGGCTATGGACATCAAGATCAGTCTTGCGTCCCGTGGGATAGCACGTGCAATACAACCCCCGGAGACTCCTCTCCCGGCTGGGGCCACGCCGTTGACAGAACAGCAAAACTATACTGCTTTATTCATCATAAGGCACCATATTCATCCAGATCTCAAGTCTGAGTATTTACTGGAGGAATATCCTAGTACTCTGTTTCTGGCCCTCAAAACGAGGTAAGGCAGTAGTCCTGCCAGAAGCACTCCATGATTGGACTCATCTCCGTCTTCAGGATTTCAAGTTCATTGGTGAGTATAATCATGCTGTTCATAAGATATATTTCAAACTGCGCTTTTGTGAGAAGGAACCTACTGAGGGGGAGAAGATAGAGAAAACTTTGTCTATTATGCTCCCTTCAGATAGGATTCTCCAACAGCAATACCGTGCTCGTAACTACACTGTCTATTCCAAGCTTATTCACATGTTACTTCAGGCTGAAAAGCATGATGAGCTACTCGCTAAGAATGACTCTCAGCGTCCAGTTGGGGCACAACCTTTACCTGAAATCCATCTGAATGTTGCAAAATTTTGAGTCGCCAACGCGGCCCATTGCAAAATTGTGGAGCCAGCCTATTTAACCCACGGTCAATGCCCCATCTAACCCATACCTGGCTAGACGGGCCGGCCCGGCACGGCACGGCACGACCTGTGCTAATCGTGCCTGGCCCGGCACGGCCCGCCGTGGCACGTTTAATAGCCGGGCCGTGCCGTGCCGGCCCACGGGCGCAGCTCGTTGGCCCAAGCACGGCCTGATTAGTAAACGGGCCGGCCCGATGGCCTGTTTAGCACACTGGGCTGCATATTTTCACTCTGTTGGGCTGGTTTTTAGGCCTATTGGCTATATTTTACGTATACATCTATAAAAAAAATCTGAAATATATATATATAAATTAAACGGGCCGTGCCGTGCCCAGGCTCCAGGCCCAGACACGGCCCAAGGCGTGCCGCGTGCCAGGCACGGCCCGTTTAGCCCGTGCCGTGCCGGCGTGCTTGCGGGCTGGCCTGTTTGGCCCGGCCCATTTAGCCAGCTATAATCTAACCTAATCCCCATTCTCTCCTCCGTTCCCTCAGCCGCCACAAACTGCCCACTCCAGATTCCGGCGATTCCGGCGGCTATCGCCGGCGCGGTGCACACCGCCGAGCTCGCCTCGCTCGGCTCCATCCTCCCCTCCGGCAAGATTCTCCCTTCCCGGCCTCTACGGCTCGCCAATAACCCACACCCGTGCTAGGGTTTCGGCCTCTAGCATCGTCCTCCTCGTCGGCGCATCTCCGGCGACTCTTCTCCTTTGCCTACAGCGCCCCCACGCGCGCCCTCGCTTCCTGATGGCCCACCTCCAGCAGGGCGGCGCGGAGGACCTCCTCCCGCAGGATCCACGGACGCGGCGCACCTTGCGGACGCTGGTCCCGGACGAGGGCGGGCACGGTGGCCTTGTCCTACTCGACGACGGTGGGGGCGAACGCCGGTGCTCCTCCTCCTCGACCTCCAAGGGGGAGCACCGGTACAACACAAGCACGCCCAGCCCCTGAACCCCCGTTCTTCACCCATCCAGTGGCGTACATGATGTGCTCCTCGATGCGGCTGTTCCCAACGAACTCTCTTCGCCGGAGGAGGCGGAGCAGCAAGTCCAGCACCCTCTTGCCCCCCTATCCTGTAGCGCATGGACGACCTCACCGTCGGCTGCATTCTACCCTCCTAGCACGGTGAGCTTCTCCCATCTCCCCCTTTTACGCCCAAATCTAGATGATTCTTGCACTCTGAATACGAATCATGTTTTTTGTTCAGTTTAGAGGTGGATTCAATTGCTGAGATGAACATGTGAGCATGATTAGTTGCTGTTGTGGATCTGGTTCTCTTTCACTATTACACATACTTTAATCTGGGCAAGTTAGTGCTAATCCATACAGTATGATATATCTATTTTTTTCTAACACGCACCAGTCTTCATGTTGCTTTGGTACAGATCTTTTGGTAATTCAACTGCTACTCTGTATCTCGCTAGAATGGACTTGTTTTGCATATGCGTGTATGTAGTACTTAAGAAAAAACCTAATTATTAATCAAAACAATGTCTAATTATTAACTGGAAATAGCTATAAACTTGGATGTCATATAAAGTGCGTAAATATCAAGAAACCACACATATTGTCAGAATGTGCAAGCCGTTTATCTGGATTATGTATCATTCTAAGTAATCGTATATATGTAGCGCCGTATCCATGTGTTAGTCTGTTTGATTTTTGCAAAATTGGAATTAACCTTCTCTGATATGATTCCCAAAAACATCCTTTTAATGCTACAGCAATAGCTCCAGAGTTGAAGATGATCTTTAGCCTGGTAAGATAAGACAGAAGTATGGCTAACTGGATGTTTAGCCTGGTGTGTGAATTAAAAAGATTTAATAGATGCTAAAACATTCATATATGTAGGTCAGATTATCTTACAAATATATGTAGGTCACCCTCATAGTATTTTCTTATTGAAAAGGGAGAAAAAGTACTACGTGATAAGTACGCCAGAACTAGAAAATTGCCAGTCGTTGTGTATTGCATATATCTTTTCGTTTGGATGCCAAAATTATCTTCTTTGTGGCTCGGTTAACTTCCCTTTTTTTCTTTCTGTTCAAGCCATTTTGAATGAGAATACTACCAGTTACAGATAGGATGGAAGGGGAAACAACGATTTACTGTAATTACATTGTCTTCACTTGGTTTGAAACAAGACACATATATCTATGAAAGAAACATACTTCCATGTATACTTCTTTCCGTTAGTGTTTTAGAAAGTTCACTTTGTAGTTCTTCTGTTTCTTACTTCTGATTAATCAAAGTATATAATTTATTTTTTAGTGTTAATGCAAGAAGATTTGTGTCAATAGTAACTCTATGAATTTTGTTATCCCCACGAGGATGCATCCAAGTGCCTTAGGAGTTCATATACACCAGCCTAACTAACATAATCTTGATAATATAAATTGTTCTTTTTCATGATTTCTGTCAGCTGATTTTATTGAGAGGTACGTTGGTGCTTGATTGCCTGCTAGCTTTCTTCTTAGTATATCATCTGCTGAAAGAGTAATCAATTTCCATATCTTGATTGTATAGTGGCCAAAGTAGTGATTTCTTCATTGATCATCCTCTGTCCTGTATAGTACTAGAGATGTTATAGCATGGAGTCTTGGTTGATAATGGACCAGATTTTTAATCCTCACATTGCCTCCTACAGCATGGAAAATCCCATCTACGCAGTCATCCAGTTTGCACACACGGCCATGAGGTATGAGTTTGGTAAGATTACCCTTCATAAGACTTCACAAACAACCATATATTTTTCCCAAAAGTTTTGTACTTCTGAACCTGTTGAATTTGAATCAAGAGATGTTGCACATTTCTGAACCTGCTGAATAAATCAAAAGATGTTACTCCTCTACCTGCTGAATCTAAATCGAAAGATCTCAAGAGAATTATGGTGCTACTTTTGGCAACGTGCCGCCGTGCTCAACCTCGCCCGGCCATCGTATGGCCTCTTGTGTTGTCTTCAATCTTCATTGGTACGTATGTGTTCTATAATTACTGTATACACATAGAGACAATGCTAGTTTTAGAGTTCAGAGAAAAACAGAGTAAGTGGAAGCACAAAGAAGAGGTAGCGGTATGTGTCTAGATTAATCATCATTGTATTCAGTGTAACTGCTAGCTTTAGAATTCAGTTTTTGTCTAGCTGAAAAGACACATATTCCATTAAGACATAATCATCATGGAATTGGTACATTCCTTTTTTACATTTTGAGAAAAGTGCCTAGAAATTCTCATCAATGCGCAATATTCAGCTGGGCTGCATTTCTTATCGAGTTTACTGTAGTGAAAGCGTAATATAAGCGCAACGGAGTTTACTACCAAATCTATTGATCTATACATGCTCATCATTCCTTTTTTTTGTGAGCTGTTGTTTCTTTTCACACTTCTGTTAATTTGTGGCATTACTTTGCATCCTGGGAGTGAAAAAAATGCAGAACTTGATAATGTGAAGTAAGATTAACCTACTGGCTGTAATATTTTATAACGCGGCATACTTTTCATCATGTGGCAGATATTGGTTATGGGAGCATTTTCAACAATAAAGACATGCGTTTTGACAACATTTGCGTGGATGGGTTGATTTGCTGCTATAAATGTTGGATGACCCCTGGTTGGTGTGTGGCGGCCGAACAAGAGTGGCCTCGCTTGATGGGGCCGGTGCTTGGCTGTAGAGTAGCATAGTGTTCTTCGAGACATGCTTGTAAAATTAATGTTTTTGGGTCTTCTCTTTTCGCTCCTCTACAGGTGTATTTTTGGATATGTTGTAATTTTCTTTTTCTAATGACAGGAGCATGTACTTTCACTCAAATCTTTATTGGTTCAAAATTTTCATGGAAAATGAGAGATGTGTGAATCTCTTGAACTGAAATGAATGAGCTTAAATTATAAATGGTTTGATTACTATATGGGCTACCACTCTTTGACTGGACTGAAATTTGGTGGGACAAAACTTAGATGGGCTGATTGCTACATGGGCTGACATGTCAGATCCATGTTAGATGATGATGTGGCACATAAGTTAACGCCGTTATGAGCATTGTAGTTAGGTGTTATCCATGACGGTCAAGATCCGTCATGGTCGGTGACGGCTTTGAATGATCCGTCATGGAGTGTACAGTGATCAAATTATGACGCGATATACATGACGGATTTTAAATCCGTCACATATACCCTTGCATGCCAGATTTGCATAGGTCCATGACGGATTAAAACTGTCATGTATTAACATGATTCTTGTAGTGGCCTGTCATTGTTGCTATAGTTGTTACCCTTACCTGCAATCCTAAATGCTTAGTATAGGATGCTAGTGTTTCATCAGTGGCCCTACACTCTTGTCCGTCTGCCATGCTATACTACTGGACCGTGATCATTTCGGGAGGTTATCACGGGCATATGCTATATACTTTATACTGTTACATTACTTATGATACTGTTCGGAGATGGGGGCTGAAGGGGCAGGTGGCTCCATCCCGGTAGAGGTGGGCCTGGGTTCCCGACGGCCCCCGACTGTTACTTTGTGACGGAGCGATAGTGCAGGTTGAGACCACCTAGGAGAGAGGTGGGCCTGACCCTGGTCGGCGTCCGCGGTTACTTCAAAATAACACACTTAACGAGATCTTGGTATTTGATCTGAGTTGGGTTGTTGACCCTATACGCACTAACCGCCACATGGGACAAGATATGGGCAACATGCGTCGTGGTATCAGCCGAAGCTCTTTTTGACGTCAGCGACTGAGCGGCGTGCGCCGGGTTGGACTGGAACGCCCGCTCTTGTGTAAGGGAGGCTAGGTCTGCTCACCGGCCGCGTACGCAACGTGCAGGTCTGCAATGGGCGATGGGCCCGGACCCCTGCGCGCATAGGATTTAGACCGGCGTGCTGACCTCTCTGTTGAGCGTAGGTGGGGCTGCGACATGTTGATCTCCTGAGGCCGGACATGACCCAGGAAAGTGTGCCCGGCCAGAGAGATCGAGCATGTCGGGTAATGTGGTGCATCCCTGCAGGGAAGTTGATCTATTCGAATAGTCGTGTCCACGGTAATAGGCGACCCGGAGTTGTACCTTGACCTTATGACAACTAGAACCGGATACTTAATAAAACACACCCTTCCAAGTGCCAAATATAACTCGGTGATCGCTCTCACACAGGGCGACGAGGGGAGGATCGCCGGGTAGATTATGCTATGCGATGATACTTGGTGAACTTACCATCTACTCTCTTCTACCTGCTGCAAGATGGAGGCTGCCAGAAGCGTAGTCTTCGATAGGATTAGCTATCCCCCTCTTATTCTGTCATTCTGCAGTTCAGTCCACCGATATTGCCCATTTACACAGATACCCATGCATATGTAGTGTAGATCCTTGCTTGCGAGTACTTTGGATGAGTACTCATGGTTTCTTTTCTCCCTCTTTTCCCCCTTTCCATTCTACCTAGTTGTTGCAACCAGATGCTGGAGCCCAGGAGCCAGACGCCATTGTCGACGACGACCCCTACTACACCGGAGGTGCCTACTACTACGTGCAGGCCGCTGATGACGACTAGGAGTAGTTTAGGAGGATCCCAGGCAGGAGGCCTGCGCCTCTTTCGATCTGTATCCCAGTTTGTGCTAGCCTTCTTAAGGCAAACTTGTTGAACTTATGTCTGTACTCAGATATTGTTGTTTCCGCTGACTCGTCTATGATCGAGCACTTGTATTCGAGCCCTCGAGGCCCCTGGCTTGTATTATGATGCTTGTATGACTTATTATATTTTTAGAGTTGTGTTGTGATATCTTCCCGTGAGTCCCTGATCAAGATCGTACACGTTTGTGTGTATGATTAGTGTATGATTTAATCGGGGGCGTCACACATGGCCAAGCAACAACTGTTGAACGACCTTGACATCAATGAGGAGATGAAAGAGCTTGTGAAGATAATGGAAAAAGTCGATGTGCTCTGTACGATGATTGTCTCTTTATTTGCAGTGTATGTAGCACTCGTGATGTATTCAGTGGCTATGACATGAGCACTTTGCTGAAACTAGTAATGAATGAAACCTGTGTAACAGGCTGGGCGTAATGTTGTGAACATCTAATGATTTCTATTAACGGAAATCAGGGGTATCCCCTTTTGCTCATAAATAAATAAATATCAGAGGCCCTTTTGGTAGTAAATAAATAATTTAGCAGAGGACCTGTCGGGTCAGCTTTGTTCTCATTCGAAGACGTCGAGCAAATTGCAGTCCAACAGCAAACTATGTCATCAAATTCAAGTTTCACAGCCAAATATGAGTACAACTAAACAACAATGTCATCTTGTTTTAGTCGTCATACAATCACCAAACACAAATCAGCATACATAACAAGTGATGTTCTCACAGGAAAATACATAACAACATGTTCATCAGGTTTCAGTTGTCATAGCAAACACAATTTCACATAGTAGATAAAAAACGTCTTCTGACAGGCAAATATAACAAAAGCAATGTAATCATCATCCGTAGCAGCAGCGTCAACATCTTCGCCATGTGTATCAGTCTGAATCGTAATTCCCCATGGTGTCATCTTCTTCTTCGTCCTCAACGTCCTTGAATGTTGGCTTCTTCTTGATCAACTCTTGTATGTCCACAACACGACAGACAATTTTTTTGTTCGCGTCATTGACGTGATGGTTCTCAAAGATATTAGGAACATCTGTGTTATCTTGTACATCAGGAGCAGTGTAAGCATCATCTTGTTGTGCAACTTCATTAAACGAATTCCTTTGCTCAAACCTTTGCAATACTCTCCAGTCATCGCTATGTGCAAATGTGTCTTCCAAGAAAAATATTTGTGTTGCTTGATTTGCCAAAATAAAAGCCTCGTTGGTCTGGTATGCCATCTTGACATTGATGGATTTGAAATAATCATTAGCTCTGGGTTTTGCGATCCTGAAAAACAGGTCATACCAACGACAGCACAACAGAACCACACACCGATGATCCTCGAAACTGGAGATATACTGCAACTGAACAATGTATGTTATGTTAGCATACATTTCAGTTGTCTCTTTGTCATACGTATCCGTGCTCATGATGGCACTGTTTTGTGTCTTCCTGCCTTCGTCTCATGCAAGGATGTTGTAGCGCACATCTCCAACAACGCAAGATTCATAATGTCTTACCCGAGTATCAGGACCCATTGCTAGTGAATAAAGGGCATCATCAACTGCCTGCCCATCCTCCCGCATCTTCTTAACCTATAGTTAGAAAATAGATAAGCTGATCATCTTATGTACTCAATATATTAAGAAAACTCACACTGCAATTCAAAAGCTTACATGGCTCTTGAACCATTTCGCAAATCCTGCCACAACCAGTTTGTCAATGTTTCTTGGATTTTACGGCAGTAACTCCTCTTTGTAGATGCTGCACAACATAGTGATCGCGTCAAACATCTAAATATATAAGAATGTGCTGCAAGTTCAGTAGGTTACGATGTATAAGCTGCAGTATTTAGCACTTAGTTGATATAAGGTAGTATCTCAGGACAGTTATTCAACACATACCAAACCATTTGTCCAAATGTTTAGGTTTGTCCTCTTGTCGACTCTTCCCTGTAACTCGAACAGAATAATCGAAAACACTGAGCCCGGGATTGTCTTCATCCACCTCTTTGCAAAGTTGATAAGCTATTTCAATGTATTTTGAGCAGAATGTCAATGGTTTTGTAGCAATGTAGGCCTCTGCAATGGAACCCTCGGGTCTAGCTCTGTTCCTAACATATCCCTTGAAAGTGACTAGCCGCCTTTCAATAGGATACATCTAGCCATACTGTACTGGACCTCTAAGTAGTGCCTCATCAGGTAGATGAACAACCAAATGCACCATCACATCAAAGAAGGCTGGAGGATATATCTTCTCAAGGTCGCATAGGATAGTTGGTATCTTGTCTCTAAGATGCTCCAAAGCATCTATCCTGATATTTCTACTGCAGAGTTCCCTGAAGAATTGTCCCAACTCTGCAACTGCTCTGTATAAGTCAGGGCGGCCCAATCCTCTAAGGATAACAGGTAAAACCCTTTGAAGTAGGACGTGGCAGTCATGAGTTTTCAACCCTTGTACCTTGTTTCCATCTGCACTGAATCTCCTTTCAGGGTTGGAAGCAAATCCATGTGGGAATATCACACGTGATAGTACCTTGCAGAATTCTTTTCTTTTTACCTTGTCCAAGACGTACACAGCTGGTGCCATATCCTGTGGTTTACCTTTATCTTGCACCTGCAAATCCTGTCTGATACCCAGGTGTGTCAAATCAATCCTAGATTTTAAGGTATCTTTCGTCTTGCCTTCAATATTAAGAAGTGTGCCGATAATGTTGTCACATATATTTTTCTCGATGTGCATCACATCAAGATTATGCCGCAGATCCAAATCTTTCCTATACTCCAAGTCCCACAAAGTGGACCTGCGGGTAAACAATAATCTCTCTTCTGCCCTGCCATGCTTCCTTTTCCCGCTACCATTATCAGGATGGTTTCCTGGTGTAATATGCCTGACCTTCTATAATTCCACTTGCAACTCATTGGCGGTGAGCCTCTTTGGCACATCAGGGTTTTCATGCTTTGCATTGAACACATGTCTTTGGTATTTTCTAGGATGCGGCTTGTCCTTGGCAAGGAAACGGCGGTGTCCAATGTAACAGATCTTGCTAAGTATTGCGTATGACAGCAGATTCCTGTCACAGCGAACACATTCATTGTAACCATGTGTCGTTCACCCTGACATAGTGCCCAAAGCCGGATAATCATGGATGCACCAAATTATAACAACACGTAGAAAGAAATCAGCTGGTGGGCTGCTATATAGGTCTCGAGTGAGAACCCCCCTCCATAGCTATTGAAGTTCCTCCACAAGAGGCTCCATGAACAAATCAAAATCCTTTCCAGGACTTTTTGGACCTGGGATGAGCAAGGCCATCATGTAGTTTGATTCTTTGGTGTAGACATTTGGAGGCATGTTGTAAGGGATAACAAGCACTGGCCACATGCTATATGTGGCGCTCTAGTGGCTAAATGGGTTAAATCCATCTGAAGCTAAGCCAAGTCTAATGTTTCTCGGGTCAGCAACAAACTTTTCGTGCTTCTGATTGAAGCTTTTCCACTCACTACCATGTGATGGATGGCTCATTACATTCTGATCTCTGTACTCCTGGTTCCTAGAATGCCACAGTACATCCTCTCTTGTTTCAGCATCATGAAACAACCTCTGCAATCTTGGTGTAATTGGAAAATGTCTCAGAACATTATGAGGAATCCTCTTCACAACATTGCCATCTTTGCATCTTGATGATTTGCATTTCGGGCATTCATTTAAGTTGGCATAATCCTTCCGGAACAGAACACAATTATTCTTACAAACATGGATCATATCATATCCAATTCCAACTACACGAAGGAAATTCTTCATTTTACTCTAGGTGTGTGGCAGCTGAGACGCATCTGGGAAAGCTTTGCGGAAAGCAGCCAACATCGCATCGAATGATTTGTTGGTCATCCACTCAGATGTCTTCACCTGAAGAAAGGTGACCATAGCTTAGAATACTGACAGCTTATTTCCCCGGGTGCCAGCCACGTTGCATTGTTCCTACATGCGGGCCCACCGTTTTTCTTTTGCAGGTGAAAGTTCACGGAATGCACGAGCATTTCGTAGCATTGTTTCAATGTTGGTCAAACTCACTGGCTCTGCCACCACCTCCTCCTCCTCATCTTCCACCTGAGCATTAGACATATCAAAATGGTGATCTGCTGCTTCCACGTAGTCAATAACATTGACATTCACAGCTTCACCATGATGAACCCACGTAGTATATGTGACCGACATCCCATACAAGTGTAGATGATTTTGCACAGTTGACTGGGGTCTTGTAACTGAATTCATACAACTGCTACACGGGCAGAGCACATCTGATTTCGGACCACCGTACTCAGCTCTGATAAAGTTCATGAAGTTTTCAACTCCCTCGACATATGCAGCGGAGAATCTTCGAGCAGAAGTTATCCAAGTCATGTCCATCTGTTAGACATACAAATTAGTTCTTCTACTAGATATTACAGGAAAAACATATATGCTTTTTTATGAAGTCCATAAGAAAATACCTAGGTCGATGTCTAAATCTAGGGCAAGATATTTGGATGAGCAGATCTAAGTAACGAAATATAAGTAAAGCTAATTCAGCAAACAAATTTGAGTGCTAAATTATGGCAGGCTGTTTCAGCAGTCAATGAGGCCAAGCACACAGCCATCAAACTAGCGAAGGCCATCGCAGCAACAAAGATCGAGTATAAAACGGTGTAGAGCTATTCACCTAACAGATTGGCTACTAGACCATGGAAATCTACGTCACAATAAATATATGGCAGGATATTTTAGCAACTAATCAGCCTTGGCATGCCATCTCAGGTAAGCAGATTGAGTGCATAACAGGGCAAGGAAGCTTCTTAAGCAGAGCATATTGACTGTAAACTATTTCGGCAAACAGTGAGATTAACAGTGTCTATCAGCTAACATTTAGCGCTACACCGACATGCACGGGGCCTCAGTCTAGAATGCGCGTACTGTGGGAGAAGCTAACCGCCGTGCGTCTCCACACGAACGTCGCCAGCGGTGGCGGCGCTGACCGCCGTGCGCCTCCACAAGAACGTCGCCAGCGGTGGCGGCGCGGCTAGAGGACGACAGTCTACGATAGTGTACTATGGGAGCGAGAGGATCACCGTGCGTCCCCTCAACGAACCATGGCGCCGATGTATCGGCGTGGCGGGGAGGGCGGCTTTGGTGGAGCTAATGGA
>NC_041392.1:585365533-585381419 GCF_002162155.2 Triticum dicoccoides | reverse complement strand
GGGCTAGCAGGACTCCGGTACTCAATGCGTGACATTTCCCCGAAGGGACAGACACAGGAACGAAGAAGGACACATGCCGGCCAGCCTAAGTGTTCCAGAGCAGTAGCAAGCTACCATGGCTCAGCGGTAACACTAGGAGACATTTCCCGGTAAGAGAGGCTACTAAAGATAAACAACTAGATAGTCAGATCCCACACATACCAAGCATTTCAATCATACACACAATATGCTCGATATGTGCAAATACAACGAAGCATCACAACATGACTCTACGACACAAGTACTTTATTTAAGGCTCAGGGAGCCATACATAACATACACAAAGGTACGGGTCACACGACCCAGCATTCAAGTCATACAGTCATACAAGCCAGCAGCGGAAGTAACTTGTCTGAGTACAGACAACTAGTAAAATAAAAGAGGCTTGGGAAGCCTAGCTATACTACAAGGTCCTTCACAAGCTCAGGGTCACCACCTGGGTCTTTAGCCTACTCGTTGATGTCAACGTCTACATAGAACCCATCAGAAGGGGTTGCAGCGTCTTCTGTAAAAATGTAGATTATAGCAACATGAGTACAAAGGTACTCAGCAAGACTTACATCAGATCCTACATACATGCATAGTATCAAGAAGGGTTGGTGGAGTTATTGCAGCAAGCCAGCTTTGACTCTTCGCTAGGCTATCCTACGATACTCCAACTTGAAAGGGTTTTGTGCACACGAGTCCACTACTCACCACTTCAATACACTACCGAGGATCCACCTCCGTCTTCCTACGGAAGAGCCATCCTCGGCACTCACACTTATCTTGACGCTTTTAGTAGTTTCCATTTACTTGTCTATGAACTGTATAGGCAACCAAGTAGTCCTTTACCGCGGACGCGGCTATTCGAATAGATCATGTTAACCCTGCAGGGGTGTACTTCTTCATACACGCTCTCACCACTTACCGTCGTTTACACGACATGTACTCGGCAACCTTCAAGCGGAAGCCCAACGTGGGTGTCGGCCACGACCTACCTAATCACCTAAGCCTCCAGTCCAGGTTTATCGCCTATTCAGGTTCCATCCGCAGGGAGTCCGGCCGAGGTTTCCCATACGGCCCCGAACGATGTGAACAGGGTTCCCGAGATACCTAACGGGTATTCGGTACACCCGGCCACGTACCTACCGCATCACAGCCCACCCCTACGGTCAGCGCTGTCCACGGCCTCCAGTAGGCTACAAACACCAGAAACTAGTTGCAACTCCTGGACGGAGAACTAGGGTGAATAAGAAGCCGAGAGGGTCCATTGGTTTCGGGCCCAATGCATGGTAGTAGCTGATTCTTAAATCACACATACAGATCTCAGTGCTTAAGGTCGGCTTCAATGAAACAACCCACCATGTACTCCTACATGGCCTCTCATCGATACCTTTACCAAATCGTGTTCACCACACCACTCTCATTTCCGACATAATCATTTCACTCTAGCCATCACCCAGATGAACCAGACCTGACACGACTCTAAGCATAGCAGGCATAGCAAGGTAGGAACAACACATACATATGGCTCAATCAACTCCTACACATGCTAGTGGGTTTCATCTAGTTACTGTGGCAATGACAGGTCATGCAGAGGAAATGGGTTCAACTACCGTAGCACACAGCAGTTTGAAACGCGTTGTCTAAGTGCAGTAAAAGAGAGCAGGAGCGAGAACATGGGATTGTATCAATATGATCAAATGGTTAGTTGCTTGCCTGATGGTTCGATGCACTGATACGGTTCTTCGTTAGGGTAATCACGGTACTCCTCGGAGGCAGAACCTGTCGCAAAGGACATCGATACACAACCATCACCAAACAATGTGCAACAATATGATGCATGCATGAAACATGGCAATATGAATGTGTTGGGCTAATGCAACTAAAACCAGAAGGGTTTGAACCAATTTGAATCAAAGATTCAAATTTCAAACTCAAACATGGCCTTTTAAAGTGCTTTTCCTTGTTCTGCTTAAAACATCAATTTAACTTGTTTGATCATGCATGAAAATAGTACAGATGGCTAGATTGGATTTTTCTGATCATTTTTCATATATAATTTGTCCAAATTGGAGTTACAGAATAAAAGTTATGAATTTTTGAAGTTTAAATAATATTCTGGAATTTCCTGATTTAAATTAAATCCAGAAATTATAATTATTGCGCCAGCATGACGTCAGCATGACGTCAGTAGTCAACTGTGGCTGGCTGGGGTCAAACCTGACGTGTGGGGCCCACACGTCAGTGACAGGGGGGTTAAACAGGGTTAAATTAATCCTAATTACTAATTAGTGGCGCTGGGGCCCACTGGTCAGTGTCAGGGGGTTAACTACAGTGGTTAGCGCTAATCCTAATTAGCTACAGGGCTGGGCCCACCTGTCAGGGACTCAGGGGGGTCCTGCCGTGGTCAAAGTGGGTCAAACCCACCGGCGACGTGACGCCGGCGAGGCCCGAGACGGCGGCGTGATGCGGGATCGCGCTACAGGGCACGGGCGAGGCCGTTCTTGGGCTCGTTGGAGAGCTCTTGCTCCCGCGCGTCGAACGGTGGTGGTGGCCGAGCCTGGGGTGGCCGGTACCGTCGACGGCGAGCTCGTGAGCGGTGGCCGGAGTTCGGGTGCGGTCGGAGTCGGCGTTGCAGGGTGTTTGGGGAGGCGTTGGTGCGTGCTGCGTGCTCCTAGTGAGGCGTGGAGCACGATAGTGTGCTCGGTTGGGCGCTACGGTGACCGTGGCCACGACGGCGACATCGCCGGCGGCGTGGAGCTCTCGGCCAAGGTGGGGCTAAGGCCTAGAGGTCGAAAGAGACCAGGGGAGAAGGGGGAAACGACTCGGGGGCTCACCGCGGTTGCAGTGGGCGTCGAAGCGGGCTCGGAGACGCGCTGGAGATGGCGAATTCGACGGCGATGATGGTCGGAGCCCGAAGAGGGGAACGGCGACGTGGCGACGATGCAGGGCTTCCGGAGGCCCGTGGAGCGGTGGGGAGGAAGAGGGGGTTGTGGCGGAGCTTCTGAGCTAGTCGGGGGAGCGAGGGGTGGCCGGAGACGGCTGCTATGGCGGACGGCGGCGACGGTGGTGTTCGGCCGTGTGAGAGAGAGAGCGAGGGAGAGGAGGGGAGAGCCGGGGGAGAGTGAGAGAGAGCAGGGGGAAGGCGTGGCGTCGTCCGGGGCAACGAGCGAGGAGGGAAGGGCAGGTAGGCAGGGAGAGAGGTGGCGTGGCGCGGTGGCGCGCGCGCGCGCCGGCCACACTCCCCTCCCTCTGTCGGGACGAAGACGACAGAGGAGGGAGACGGGCTGGGCCGCCTGCTGGCTGGGCCGGCCAGCTGGCTGGGCTGCACAGGGAGGAGCCCAGGTAAGCTTCTCCCTTTTATCTTTTTTTCTGTTTTCTAATTTCTGACATTTGTTTTGATTTAAATAATATATTAAATCATTTATTTAACTTATGCCAATTTTTGCAGGGGCTAGATATTTTATTTCAGAGCTCCTTTATAAATGGCATAATATTTGAACATATATTAATATATATAATTAATATATTTTCAAAGCAAATATTTATGCATTAATTCCAAATGCCCAAAATAAATACCTATGAGCTCTTAAAAATATTGGTTTGATTTTTATCCCTGTCCAATATTTTCAGAGAGCAACATGAGCATTTCCTTGGACCCTTTTGGAGAAATTTTTATTTGGGTCATTTTCAAAATGATTCTGAGGGTTTCACAGATCCCCATTTCAAGTTTCTGATGAAAGAGGAAACATGATGCAACACTCTAATGCATGGCTAACTAGGGTGTGACAACTCACCCCCACTCAAAAGAATCTCGTCCCGAGATTTGGGTTCCTCCGGGAAGAAGGCGGGGTACTCAAGTCGAAGACGATCCTCCCTTTCCCAGGTTGCTTCATCCTCCGAATGGTGCGACCATTGAACTTTGAGAAACTTGATATTCTGACGTCGGGTGATACGTTCGGCCTGATCGAGGATACGAACGGGGTACTCTCGATATGTAAGATTATCTTGGAGATCAAGCGTTTCGTGGTCCACTTCACGGATAGGATCCGAGAAGCAACGCCTGAGTTGAGAAACGTGGAAGACATCGTGGACTCTGGAGAGGTACGGAGGTAGTTCCAACTGGTAGGCAACTTCTCCTTGTTTGGCGAGAATGCGAAAAGGTCCAATGTAACGAGGAGCCAATTTGCCTTTGATACCGAAACGATGGGTTCCCTTCAGAGGGGTGACCCGAAGATAAGCCTTGTCGTCAACCTCGAAAGTCATAGCCTTATGCTTTCGGTCATATTGACTCTTTTGACGGGATTGGGCTGTTTTCAACTTTTCACGAACGATGCGAACTTGTTCTTCTGCTTCCTGAATCATATCCGGGCCAAAGAATTGTCTTTCCCCGGTCTCTGACCAGTTAAGGGGTGTTCGACACCGTCGTCCATAGAGAACTTCAAAAGGGGCTTTACCCAAGCTAGATTGATAGCTGTTGTTGTAAGCGAATTCGGCAAATGGAAGGCACTTCTCCTAGTCCATTCCGAATGAGATAACAGAGGCTTGAAGCATGTCTTCTAGAATCTGGTTGACGCGTTCCACTTGACCACTCGACTGAGGGTGGAAGGCGGTGCTAAAGGAGAGACGGGTTCCCATAGCATTTTGGAAACTTTCCCAAAATCGAGAGGTGAAAAGACTTCCTCGATCCGAGTTGATTTCCAAAGGAACACCATGGAGGGACACTATTCGGGAGATGTATAAGTCTGCCAGCTGACTAGCGGTTATACTCTCACGAACAGGTAAGAAATGGGCTACTTTGGAAAGACGATCGACCACGACGAAAATAGCATTATTCCCTCTCTTGGTCCTGGGAAAACCGGTAATGAAATCCATACCAATTTTATCCCATTTCCATTCAGGAATAGCTAAGGGTTGAAGGGTGCCAGCAGGCCGTTGATGCTCTGCTTTTACACGACGACAAACGTCGCAATTAGCAATAAACTGAGCAATTTCTCTCTTCATCCTAGTCCACCAGAACCTCTGGCGTAGGTCCTGATACATCTTAGTACTACCGGGATGAATGGTGAGAGGAGATTCATGAGCTTCCTTAAGGATCAGTCGCCTCAGGTTGCGCACTTTGGGAACCACTAGTCGATTTCCGAAGTATACGACCCCTTGATCATTAACGTAGAAGCAATTCGCAATTCCTTTCTGAACGTTTCTCTTGATGCGGGAGATTCCCGGATCTACCTTCTGTGCTTTGATAATCTGATCCGTAAGGGTAGGTTTTGCCACCAAGGTGGAAAGAAAACCTTGAGGAACAATGTGAAGGTTAAGCTTCCGAAATTCCTCATGGAGAAGCGGTTGACTTTGTTGTAACATCAGGTTGTTACAATAAGATTTACGACTTAGCGCATCAGCCATGACGTTGGCTTTCCCTGGGGTGTAGGTTATCCCTAAATCGAAGTTTGTGATCAATTCAACCCAACGTCTTTGCCTGAGATTCAAATCCGGTTGGGTGAAGATGTACTTCAGACTTTGGTGATCAGTGAATATTTCGCAACGGTTACCGAGGAGGTAATGTCGCCAGGTCTTAAGTGCATAGACTACGGCTGCAAGCTCTAGATCATGAGTGGGATAATTCTCCTCATGTGGGTGCAATTGTCGTGAAGCGTAGGCAATTACATGTCGATCTTGCATAAGGATGCAACCTAGTCCTTGTCGCGAGGCGTCACAGTAGATAACAAAGTCTTTGGAAAAGTCTGGCGGTACCAGTACGGGAGCAGAAGTCAGGCGTCTTTTCAGTTCCTGAAAGCTGTGCTCACATTGTGGAGTCCACTCGAACTTCTTATCTTTCTTGAGGAGTTCGGTTAGAGGTTTAGCAACCTTGGAGAAGTTCTCGACAAAGCGACGACAATAGCTCGCTAAGCCTAGAAAACTCCGAACTTGCTTGACTGATTCAGGTGGAGTCCAGTTAAGGACGGCTTGAACTCGCTCAGGGTTAACAGCAATACCTTTACCAGATATTACATGACCCAGATAGGTCACTTCTGACAACCAGAATTCACATTTAGAAAATTTGGCATAAAGGCGATGCTCTCGAAGTTTCTTCAACACTAGCCTTAGATGTTCGGCATGTTCTTCCTCGTTCTTGGAGTAGATGAGTATATCATCGAGGTAAACCACGACGAATTTATCCAAATACTCCATGAAGATTGAGTTCATTAACCGAGAAAAGGTGGCTGGAGCGTTGGTTAATCCGAAGGACATGACGGTGTACTCGTATTGGCCGTAACGAGTAACAAAGGCCGTTTTAGGAATGTCCCCGTTTCTGATTTTGATTTGATGGTAGCCCAACCTCAAATCCATCTTGGAGAAGACTGAGGATCCAGCGAGCTGATCATACAGGTCGTTGATCCTGGGAAGCGGATATTTGTTCTTGATTGTGACCAAGTTGACAGGTCGGTAATCTACAACCATCCGGTCCGTACCATCCTTCTTCTTGACGAATAGGACGGGGCAAGCCCACGGAGATGAGCTAGGTCGGATAAAACCCTTTTTCAAGGACTCATCGAGTTGTTTCTTAAGCTCGGCTAGTTCTAGTGGTGCCATCTTATAAGGTCTTCTAGCAATCGGAACAGTTCCTGGAATGAGGTCTATTACGAACTCAACATCCCTGTCAGGTGGAACACCTGGCAATTCTTCTGGAAAAACATCCGGGAAGTCACGGACTACCGGAATGTCCTCAAGGTCTGGCAAAGGGCTGGCGTTAAGAGAATATAATTGTCGCTTGGCTATTCGGGTCAAGACATTGACTATCTTTCCCGAAGGATGGGTGAGTTGAACAGTCCTAGAGAAGCAATCGATTTGGGCATGATGAGCTGACATCCAGTCCATACCCAAAATGATATTAATATCTGAAAATTTAAGGGCTATCAAAGATGCGAGGAAAACAAGTCTGTCGACTTGGATTTCATTTCCATAACTTACCCTAGAGGTCTGCCATCTAGAACCAGGGGTAGAAATTTCCATAGTGGATGGCATGTCACAGAATGCAACGTTATGCAAACGAGCATAATTTTCGGATATAAAAGAATGAGAGGCTCCTGTATCGAAAAGAACAGATGCCGGGTGGCAATTAACAAGAAGCGTACCGAGAACGACGTTGGGATCCTCTTGAGCTTCTTCGGCAGAGATACAGTTGACATGGCCACGTGAAGCGGTGACCGGTTTGGCGTGGAATATTTTTCCTGTCGGCTTGCCACGGCCAACAGCTTTAGCAGACTGGTTGGGGTTGGTCTGAGGACACTCACGCATATAGTGACCAGATTCCCCACATTTGAAACAAGTCACGGAACTGGTACGTGGAGGAGCATTGTTAGTTGGACCCCCATAGGGCTTGGCCGGTGCAGACTGTTGAACAGGGCGAGGCGCCTGAAAAGATGGCCTCGGTGTGAACCTGGGTGGCAGGGCGGTGTTGGGCACCCACACGCGGCGCTTCTGAGGACCAGCACCGGATGAGGAACCCATGTCACGGCCATGCTTGCGTGTTGCGTCATAGTCAGTCTGACCAGTTTCAGCACTGATGGCTTTGTTGACAAGTTTCTGAAAAGATGTGCACTCATGCAGACGGAGGTCACGGTGAAGCTCAGGACTAAGGCCCTTACGAAACCTTGCTTGCTTCTTGGCGTCAGTAGAAACTTCCTCGGTTGCATATCGTGCGAGATTACTGAACTCCCTGCTGTAAACATCCACAGAAAGTCAGCCTTGGGTGAAACTGCAAAATTCTTCACGTTTACGGTCCATGAGACCCTCCGGAATGTGATGTTCACGGAAAGCCTCACTGAACTCAGCCCAAGTAGTGACATGGCCCGCTGGGCGCATAGCTCCATAATTCTCCCACCATAGACTGGCGGGGCCTTCAAGATGATATGCAGCAAAGGTGACCTTGTCAGCCTCAGCTACTAGCGCGGAATGCAGCTTGTGAGAGATACTGCGAAGCCAGTCATCAGCGTCGAGAGGCTCGACGGAGTGGTGGAACGTGGGTGGATGCAATTTGATAAAATCACTGAGTGACACCACGTTAATCCTCTGATGGTGTGCTGTATTCTGTTCAATACGCTCCAACAAACGGTTGGTCTCCCGTTTGTTTCTCTCAGCTTCCATCATAACCTCGGCTAGGGAAGGAGGATGAGGCAGATTTTCATTCCTGCCTTCACTGCCTTCGGCCTGCTCTTGAGAAGCAGGGTTAGCGCGCGTGTTGACCATCCTAGGTAAACAAGACAATGATTTAGTCAGAATGATAAAATTCTGACATAGGATACAGAATGTAAGGAATAACTCGAAATGCAAGATGATCATCCGTATGACATGGTAAAAACAGAAACTGCTTCTTATTCCATCGTCATACACACCATACAGGGTTTAGTACAAGACCAAACAAAGTACTATTACGGTGAAAGAGGATTACATCTCATCGGAGGCATTCCAAGCTCCTATACATTATTTTTCTACACCTCCGGAAAGAGTACAAACTAGGTCATCCCACGAGTCACGCGGGACGATAGAAGACACAGCTAGTGCGAACTAGTGATACTACCACTAACTCAGACCGATCCGTAGTAGTCCTCGTAGAAGTCACCTCCATAGCCTGGAAGCTCAACATGATCATCCGGAAACAGACGATCTCGCGGAGCTTGTGGACCATAGGGGCTAGGATGAGGTCTTGGACCAACAGACGGTGGCCTGCGGGGACCGCGAGGTGGGGTGATGCCTCCTACATCACGCCAACCCATCACATCTGGCAGAGCAGATCTCACAGGATAGAGATCGCGCATATCTGAAAATCCATCTTGCACCGCCGGTGCGAACCGAGTCAAAGTGGCCCAGTGGTCAGCACGGGTATTGAAGAGCTCTAACCTCAAGGCCCGATTTTCACGGTCCTTATCCTCGAGCATCTCAGCAGTGGTGCGAGTCCGTGAATCCTCCTGAGTGGGGTCAGCATAGATAGCCTGGAGATACCCTTGTGCTCCCGGAAGTGATCCTGGCATATACCGGAAATCAGAGTCCCGAAATAGACCAGATCTGACTCGCATAATGGTCATCATAGAGTAGGCGGCGTCCTGCACAGCCATCTCAATAGTAACCCCGAGTCCATAGGAGCAGTGAAGAGGCTCGGTGGATCCAGGATAAGATGGAAATATCCTGACAGTGCAGAGATACTGGCTTTGATTAAAGTCTCGGAATTGCTCTTCGACCGTGTACTCGGGATACCAGCGGTATCCAGCCTCAGTCATTACCCTGACCAACTTGGCAGTATGGCCGGGTACATCTAGGCATCGAGTCAGGCGAACCACTTGATTGGGGTCGCGAGTGGCCATCTGAAAGCACAATCATAATGCAAAGGCATTAGAATTTCTAGCAAATTTTCGGCAGCATAACAGCTGTAAATGCTCAAGAAGGATTTTGAGACATTTGACAAAGGATTTCGTACACACTCAACATCATCATATCAAAGTTCTGAATCCATTCTAACAACATAATGTGGTAGTAGAACTGAACTAGGCTTGTATCCATCAAACTTATAAGGTACTACTGATTGGTAACACGTGATCCTGATAGAGAGAATAGATCCTAATTCCTTAACCCCCGGTGGAAGAATGGACTAACTCAGATCAGAATGTCATAAGATAAAGGAGTAAAAAGAGCCTTACGTTCCAACCCACAAACAATTCCCCTACATATAACTAAAGAATTTCTAGACTCAACATCGACCAGTTTGGCTTGGAGAACCTACAGGCAGTCCGGCTCTGATGCCAACGCTGTCAGGACCCCGACTCAATGTCACATCGATCTAGCCGGTAACACCTCATATCACTTTGCGGCCTCACGCACGGTATCCCCACGGGTGTCGCCTTACCTTTGCCCGGGACCGTTTGCGCCTTTTGGCTCACGTATATGATAGTGTCGCTAGCATCCATATGATAAGGAGCCCGGGCTGACATGACTAGTCGTAAACCCAAAGTGGCACAGACTTACAGGGACAGGCATCCATGACCCAGCTTCGAACGTGTCGGTCATCAGCAAGTGGGTCCGGGCTGTAGCACTGGGCTAGCAGGACTCCGGTAAACCGGGCTGTAGCGGGCTAGCAGGACTCCGGTACTCAATGCGTGACATTTCCCCGAAGGGACAGACACAGGAACGAAGAAGGACACATGCCGGCCAGCCTAAGTGTTCCAGAGCAGTAGCAAGCTACCATGGCTCAGCGGTAACACTAGGAGACATTTCCCGGTAAGAGAGGCTACTAAAGATAAACAACTAGATAGTCAGATCCCACACATACCAAGCATTTCAATCATACACACAATATGCTCGATATGTGCAAATACAACGAAGCATCACAACATGACTCTACAACACAAGTACTTTATTTAAGGCTCAGGGAGCCATACATAACATACACAAAGGTACGGGTCACACGACCCAGCATTCAAGTCATACAGTCATACAAGCCAGCAGCGGAAGTAACTTGTCTGAGTACAGACAACTAGTAAAATAAAAGAGGCTTGGGAAGCCTAGCTATACTACAAGGTCCTTCACAAGCTCAGGGTCACCACCTGGGTCTTTAGCCTACTCGTTGATGTCAACGTCTACATAGAACCCATCAGAAGGGGTTGCAGCGTCTTCTGTAAAAAATGTAGATTATAGCAACATGAGTACAAAGGTACTCAGCAAGACTTACATCAGATCCTACATACATGCATAGTATCAAGAAGGGTTGGTGGAGTTATTGCAGCAAGCCAGCTTTGACTCTTGGCTAGGCTATCCTACGATACTCCAACTTGAAAGGGTTTTGCGCACACGAGTCCACTACTCACCACTTCAATACACTACCGAGGATCCACCTCCGTCTTCCTACGGAAGAGCCATCCTCAGCACTCACACTTATCTTGAGGCTTTTAGTAGTTTCCATTTACTTGTCTATGAACTGTATAGGCAACCAAGTAGTCCTTTACCGCGGACGCGGCTATTCGAATAGATCATGTTAACCCTGCAGGGGTGTACTTCTTCATACACGCTCTCACCACTTACCGTCGTTTACACGACATGTACTCGGCAACCTTCAAGCGGAAGCCCAACGTGGGTGTCGGCCACGACCTACCTAATCACCTAAGCCTCCAGTCCAGGTTTATCGCCTATTCAGGTTCCATCCGCAGGGAGTCCGGCCGAGGTTTCCCATACGGCCCCGAACGATGTGAACAGGGTTCCCGAGATACCTAACGGGTATTCAGTACACCCGGCCACGTACCTACCGCATCACAGCCCACCCCTGCGGTCAGCGCTGTCCACGGCCTCCAGTAGGCTACAAACACCAGAAACTACTTGCAACTCCTGGACGGAGAACTAGGGTGAATAAGAAGCCGAGAGGGTCCATTGGTTTCGGGCCCAATGCATGGTAGTAGCTGATTCTTAAATCACACATACAGATCTCAGTGCTTAAGGTCGGCTTCAATGAAACAACCCACCATGTACTCCTACATGGCCTCTCATCGATACCTTTACCAAATCGTGTTCGCCACACCACTCTCATTTCCGACATAATCATTTCACTCTAGCCATCACCCAGATGAACCAGACCTGACACGACTCTAAGCATAGCAGGCATAGCAAGGTAGGAACAACACATACATATGGCTCAATCAACTCCTACACATGCTAGTGGGTTTCATCTAGTTACTGTGGCAATGACAGGTCATGCAGAGGAAATGGGTTCAACTACCGTAGCACACAGCAGTTTGAAACGCGTTGTCTTAATGCAGTAAAAGAGAGCAGGAGCGAGAACATGGGATTGTATCGATATGATCAAATGGTTGGTTGCTTGCCTGATGGTTCGATGCACTGATACGGTTCTTCGTTAGGGTAATCACGGTACTCCTCGGAGGCAGAACCTGTCGCAAAGGACATCGATACACAACCATCACCAAACAATGTGCAACAATATGATGCATGCATGAAACATGGCAATATGAATGTGTTGGGCTAATGCAACTAAAACTAGAAGGGTTTGAACCAATTTGAATCAAAGATTCAAATTTCAAACTCAAACATGGCCTTTTAAAGTGCTTTTCCTTGTTCTGCTTAAAACATCAATTTAACTTGTTTGATCATGCATGAAAATAGTACAGATGGCTAGATTGGATTTTTCTGATCATTTTTCATATATAATTTGTCCAAATTGGAGTTACAGAATAAAAGTTATGAATTTTTGAAGTTTAAATAATATTCTGGAATTTCCTGATTTAAATTAAATCCAGAAATTATAATTATTGCGCCAGCATGACGTCAGCATGACGTCAGTAGTCAACTGCGGCTGGCTGGGGTCAAACCTGACGTGTGGGGCCCACACGTCAGTGACAGGGGGGTTAAACAGGGTTAAATTAATCCTAATTACTAATTAGTGGCGCTGGGGCCCACTGGTCAGTGTCAGGGGGTTAACTACAGTGGTTAGCGCTAATCCTAATTAGCTACAGGGCTGGGCCCACCTGTCAGGGACTCAGGGGGGTCCTGCCATGGTCAAAGTGGGTCAAACCCACCGGCGACGTGACGCCGTCGAGGCCCGAGACGGCGGCGTGATGCGGGATCGCGCTATAGGGCACGGGCGAGGCCGTTCTTGGGCTCGTTGGAGAGCTCTTGCTCCCGCGCGTCGAACGGTGGTGGTGGCCGAGCCTGGGGTGGCCGGTACCGTCGACGGCGAGCTCGTGAGCGGCGGCCGGAGTTCGGGTGCGGTCGGAGTCGGCGTTGCAGGGTGTTTGGGGAGGCGTTGGTGCGTGCTGCGTGCTCCTAGTGAGGCGTGGAGCACGATAGTGTGCTCGGTTGGGCGCTACGGTGACCGTGGCCACGACGGCGACATCGCCGGCGGCGTGGAGCTCTCGGCCAAGGTGGGGCTAAGGCCTAGAGGTCGAAAGAGACCAGGGGAGAAGGGGGAAACGACTCGGGGGCTCACCGCGGTTGCAGTGGGCGTCGAAGCGGGCTCGGAGACGCGCTGGAGATGGCGAATTCGACGGCGATGATGGTCGGAGCCCGAAGAGGGGAACGGCGACGTGGCGACGATGCAGGGCTTCCGGAGGCCCGTGGAGCGGTGGGGAGGAAGAGGGGGTTGTGGCGGAGCTTCTGAGCTAGTCGGGGGAGCGAGGGGTGGCCGGAGACGGCTGCTATGGCGGACGGCGGCGACGGTGGTGTTCGGCTATGAGAGAGAGAGAGCGAGGGAGAGGAGGGGAGAGCCGGGGGAGAGTGAGAGAGAGCAGGGGGAAGGCGTGGCGTCGTCCGGGGCAACGAGCGAGGAGGGAAGGGCAGGCAGGCAGGGAGAGAGGTGGCGTGGCGCGGTGGCGCGCGCGCACGCCGGCCACACTCCCCTCCCTCTGTCGGGACGAAGACGACAGAGGAGGGAGACGGGCTGGGCCGCCTGCTGGCTGGGCCGGCCAGCTGGCTGGGCTGCACAGGGAGGAGCCCAGGTAAGCTTCTCCCTTTTATCTTTTTTTCTGTTTTCTAATTTCTGACATTTGTTTTGATTTAAATAATATATTAAATCATTTATTTAACTTATGCCAATTTTTGCAGGGGCTAGATATTTTATTTCAGAGCTCCTTTATAAATGGCATAATATTTGAACATATATTAATATATATAATTAATATATTTTCAAAGCAAATATTTATGCATTAATTCCAAATGCCCAAAATAAATACCTATGAGCTCTTAAAAATATTGGTTTGATTTTTATCCCTGTCCAATATTTTCAGAGAGCAACATGAGCATTTCCTTGGACCCTTTTGGAGAAATTTTTATTTGGGTCATTTTCAAAATGATTCTGAGGGTCTCACAGATCCCCATTTCAAGTTTCTGATGAAAGAGGAAACATGATGCAACACTCTAATGCATGGCTAACTAGAGTGTGACACCTTCCCTCGTTCATCCTTTTCTCCCACAAGATCTTGATCTTCCATGCAACGCACGAGCATCTTGCTAGTACTCCTACAATATACGTATATTATTGTGAAAATTCATATACACCGGCCGAGATTAATGCAAACACGGTAGATTTTCATTACATTTCAAACTTTTATAGGACAGAAAAATAAAATAAACACGACCCTAAACCTATTCTACGGCGGCGACCGACGTCCTCCATCTGCGATCTCCATGTATGGGGGCGGGGTTCAAGACCCGTGAAGTGAAGGTGCGGTCTCCGGCGAGGAAAAGTAGAACACGGGAGACGGACCAGCCAGTTGGGACACCATGCCCTGCCGCCTCCCATGCCCTACTCATCCTCGGAGGAGTCCCCGACCTCGGCGGTGCCAGACGTTGGACGGCAGCAAGTAGGACGCGTGGCTGTCGGTGCTCCCGTCGTCGGCCGCCAGCGTGGCCACCGCTTGTGCAGCGACTTGAGTGAGGGCGGCAACCTCGAGCACCATCCCCGAAGACAAGCTCTCCCACAGAGCGTTCGCGCTTGCGGTCATGGCGGATGTGGTGCCAGGTAGGAGGACGATGCGCTATGGTGTGGAGGTTAGCTGGGCGTTGCCGCTTTAAGTAGCACATTCCAGTGAGGCCAAGTGTCCTGGTGCGTCATTAAGTCGCCGGAGTTGGTTCCTCGAGCACCGAGCCTCTTCACGACGGCATACGGATGGACGACATGAATGCGGGCAGCTGGCGCCGGCTGGGAACGTTCCGCGCGACGGTGCGAGGGACGAGGGTTTTTGGTGTGCCAGGGTAGTCAGCTATGGTCATGGCAACATTGGAGATGCCCTTTGCTCACATGCGATCGACGCATGCCATTGAAAGGGGAAGATGACCTGGCATGGTCTCAGGTCCTGAGGATGAAGTTGGCCGCGCTACACCACTCCGCGGACGCGTCCCGGCGCCCCGTGCATCCTCGACGAGCCGGGTGTTCGGGTGTGTTTGGATTGTGGCCAAAGTGCACCTTACCAAAATTTTGGTCATGACCCAAAGATTGGTTTTTGTTTGGATGGTTGCCATTTTTTTGGCATGCCAATGAACTCTAGCCAACTCTAGTTCATTTTTCTTGCCGATGTCGGCCAAATCATGGGCAACCAAAACCTCAACCAAAATTTTGGCTACCCAATGCTTTGATGGGGCAACCTTGGGCACAAACCAAACATACTGTTGGTCGTGGCACAACACTAACGCCACCCTCGGCACACTGAAACCGACCATGTCTAGCGACGATGAGCGTGTCGCTCACCGCGGTTGCCGTGTCCAGAGGCGGTGCTGGAGCTACGCCATGTTGTTGGCCCCCACGACCCACATGAACGGTTGCCGGTGGCGAGGAGGTCGTGGGCCAGCTCCTCCATTGGACTAGTTTGCGCTACGTCATCCCGACAGGTGTGCCCCACATGTCGGTTTCCCTGTTTTCCCGGCCATATTCGAGCGTGAGTGCTCCACGTTGCACATTAGGCCTTTCACTATGTAGGCCAAGCGAGACAACTTATTGTTTATTTGAGCTGTTCAAGTATAATCATGTGGCGTTTGCTTATTTTTCATTCCTCTCCAACCCTCTTCCCCATCGATCATGTCGCCCTCCGGTCGAGTCCATCCTCCCGCATGCCTCATTTGAACATTCCGCTGAGTATCATTCGCATGTGGGCCTAGACCATGTTTGTATTTCCAATGTTTATTTGTAATTTGTCCGACATGCATACAAACAAATGTTTCGTTTGAAGTTTCACTTTGCCTCCACTACGTGTCGCTTCACGTCTTAGTTTTGACATCCCATTCGGTTCATGCCCCGACACATGTTGACGAGATCGATTGATGTTCAGAGATCAATTGCGTGTCGTGCAAGGAGATAAAGGTTTGGTCTGTT
>NC_041392.1:585320836-585365301 GCF_002162155.2 Triticum dicoccoides | reverse complement strand
AGAGGTACTATATTGTATGTTCATAAGCGAAACGAACGTATTGTACCCACCCTAGTCCTCTTTCAATCGATCTCCGGACCCCGAGATGAAATCGAGAGAGAACGAGTGGGTGCATGTGTGATACCTATGGCGGATTCAAAATTTTGAACCGGTGATCATAGCATCCGCAAATCATATATAAAGGGTATTCAATGTTCGTTTCGTTTTTGAACATACAATATACTCCCTCCTATCCTTTCTAGTTTACATATAAGTTTTATGTGTAGTCAAAGTATCTCTACTTTGATAAAAAAAGTATCAACATTCAACAACGCCCAATCAATATTGTTAGATTCGTACGTACTCCTAGATTTGTACTTGAGATGGTTTCCAATTTGTTTTCAACCACGTGAATGTGCTTGTTCTCGCACATGCTCTTCCTACTAGGATTTTGCCACGTATAGCCTGTCCAATAGTAACTTTTTAAGCTCACTGTCCAATAGTACTAGTGGAGTACTGACAACATCTGTACTAGAGTATGCAGTGCTCATAGTTGTACTCCCTCCTTCCATTTATATAGGGCCTATGTGGAGGATAGAGATGTGAAAAGGTAAGGGGAGTGAGCTCTCATGCAAGAGCCTAGCTATATACGCATGCCTAGTTAAATACATACAATAAATATGAAGAAAGAGATGGAGAGGAGATGGAAAAAAGTACTAATACAATAGCCAACCTTATAATTTTTTTTGCGGGAAATAGCCAACCTTATAGCCCACACTACTGTATGAGTGCATATAATAGATGGTGGCTATAGATGTCATGGCAGTTCCTTATAGCCATCGACTGGCTATATTATTAACCATGCTCTAATGCGTTTTTCAAAACCGCATTTGACTATTGACAAGATTAATAGTACATGAGATGTATAATGTGAAAATTATATCATTGGAAGCTCCTTTCATATATGTATCCCTGCCTTACCCTCCCTTTCGGTCACTTACTAGCGGACCCCATGCTTGCTAGGCCGCGCATGTCAGTTACTCAATGGGTTCGGCCACGTCAGGGAGCCTCATCGGTAGTATACTCCCTCTATTTTTATTTACTCCGCATAAAATGACGTGGGCGGGGGAGGGGGAGGGACGTCGGTTTTCTCTCAACTCCGGTCCCACAAGCGAGCGAAAACGCAAGATGAAGCGCGTTCCATTCGGTGAGCGACGTGGAAGGTCCAGCAAGCCGGGCTGCAACGATGTACAGTCAAAACCGATTGATCAGCCGTCACCGGAACCACTATTCACACCAGAACCTTCGCTGCTCGGCCTACACCAGCCACTGCCCTAAAACCACACCTAATATCCAGCCCCTTCCCCCACCTTTCGATCTCCTAGCCCGCATCAAGTGTCCTCTAGTTCATTGGAAAGCCATGGTGCACCGCAAGATCACGTACTACAAGATGCTGACGCCGGAGCACCGCGCAGAAATCGCGGTGGTGGTCAGCGCCAGAGACCTTCGTTCCCAAGCTAGCTTTGCGGCGGGCCAATCCCCGAGTTCTCTAGAGCCAAGCTACGAGGAGGAGGAAGCTGATCCAATGTTCATGGCAGAGTCGCGGCGCAAAAGGTCCCCGATGGGTATGAGACGATAGACATCGACTTCGTGCCGGCGTCCAAGTTCCCCATGGTGCAGGCGGACCAGCGCTTTAACCTGGCGATACTAAAGGAGGACCGGGAGGCAGAGGCCCAACTCGACATGGAGCGTGCGCATGCCGCTTCCATCGAGGCTCTCCTGCAGGCGGAATCAGATGTCGTGGATGGGAACCGGGCGGCGGAGGCTCAACTTGAGGTGGGGCGTGCGGATGCCGCTGCCATCGAGGCCCTCCTGTAGGCGGAACCGGACGTCCTGGACTTGAACCGGGCGGCAGAGGCTCAAAATGACGCAGAGCGCGTGGATGCCGCTCTCATTGAGGCCCTCCTACAGGCGGAACCGGAC
Source organism: Triticum dicoccoides (assembly GCF_002162155.2). Taxonomy (NCBI): domain Eukaryota; kingdom Viridiplantae; phylum Streptophyta; class Magnoliopsida; order Poales; family Poaceae; genus Triticum; species Triticum dicoccoides. The sequence continues at coordinate 585,363,339 of NC_041392.1, read as the reverse complement.
GTCCTGGACTTGAACCGGGCGGCGGAGGCTCGACTCGACGCGGAGCGCACAGATGCCACTGCCATCACGGCCCTCCTGCAGGCGAAACCGGACGTCCTCGACTTAAACAGGGCGGTGCTCTCGTCCGTGCAGAGCGCCTGCATGCTCCGCATGAACGAGTAGCTGGAGGACAAGGACAACCACGGTGTGGAGACACACATCGGTAGCTACGGCTGGTTCGCGCCGGCAGCCAAAGACGACGAAGCCGTCTCGTTCTGCGAGCAGTGATAGTTTTTCTTTATGTTGTTGTTTTTATGGATCTTTTGTTGTGTAAAAACATATATTGTTATGAAAGTCGCCTGACTTGGGTCAGTCTACCATTTCAGGCGGTTGGATGAATATCCTATGTCTCCTAACCCTTCTTCCTCACCTCTTCTTCTTCCCCAACATACCATCGCACGGGCCATACGGATACTCCCCAACATGCGGTTGGATAAACATACTCTATGAACGAAAATTATGTGTCAGCGGTAGGTGGCTGAGTTTGGTTTGTTCACATGCAACAACACATGTCAGTGAGGGTGCGTTCCCTTGGTTGGGTTTGCGGCGTGCAGGAGCGACTGTGCATGTGAGGGTGCGGTGCGACTACGGCGTGCAGGAGCGACTGTGTGAGGGTGCGGTGCGACTACGACAGCCGTGCGCAAGTGTACCTCCTTTTCATTTCGAAAACTTTAGGCAAGCTTGGCAAAAATGTGTGGCAAAGTATGGCAATGCAAGGCCTAGATCCAAACAAGATAAGTACGTAGTACTATGTACTAGGAGTACTAGTGTTAAAAAATAAAGGTGGGGTTTTCCTTCGCGGGATTAATCGATACAAATCCTCGTTTCACGTGTCAATTAATGCATATTTTTTTCTCCAAAGCCCAAAGAGCTAACCATCTCACTCCTCATCGCTTGATTAATGCAGCGCCATGCAAACCAACCTTCTCACTTCCGCATACATGCAGGGGATATTAATGTCCTTGGTTGCTAGTACGAGGCAAACCCCATCAATTTTGCCTCGATTAGTGTTAGTGGCCTTTTGCAAATTGTAATTTTGATACACTGGGCTTGTGTACAAAAAAATGGAGGTAGTAACTATATTTGACTTCCTTCCCCATTGCGGTGACGTCGACGATATCTCGAACTTTGCGGTTTGGCGAAGTGTGTTCGACGGAGAACACCATTGAGGGAGACCACGGTAAGTCGTTCGCAAGTGCCGCCTGCAAGCCGAGACAACCGCCTTATTTGCATCCAGGAAGTCCGTTGAACCAAAGGACATGTTAATGTACTAGTACCACTCGTACACAATAGCGCCGTCCGTCCAGCTTAGTGCGGTGAGATGGTTTCTCGAAGAAGACGATGGAGAAGCGGAGTCAGCAAAGAGTGAAATGATGGTTGCGTCGTCCGTGCTTTGTGATTTGATGCCTCACTGCTTTGTGATTTGTGATAGAAGGGATAGGGGAGTTGACTCTGTCCTCTATACTGTACATGCGTCCAAGCACGGGAGAAAGAGGAGAGACATTGCATTTTTCTATTCCTTCAATCAATCAATCAATCAGGGAGCTTCGGTTCCATCCTTTTGGCTTTGGCAACACCGTCCACAATGGTTCCCATGATGCCAAAAGCTATTTTCACATTTGGCTACACATTGTGGATGCCCTTAACCGTACCACTTGTGTCGGTGTACAAAAGAAGGGGCGCACCTTTGTACCCCTTTACCTGTGCACAGACAGTCGAAGCCGCGCCCACGGCCGCACTAAGCAGAGCAGGGGAAGGAACCGAAGAGAATCCGAAGCACAAGATGCCCAAAGCAACGCCAGGGCCAAGACCACAAAGAGGCAGAGAGGCGAAGCAGGTTCCCCCGGCAAGATCCTTGCCGGGGGTAGCCTCCGCGGCCCCGGCAGGGCCTTGCCGGGGCGGCTCGTCCAACACCACCGGAGCGCACCACCCTTGAGCCCACGGTCTCCAACACCATCAACCACGTTGGGCCGGGGCTCGGGAGGCACCTCCATGGTGGCATGCAGATCTTTGTGAAGACAAGGAATATTCAAGATCAGATGAGGATTAGAAGACAACGATCCTCGGCAAGATCCTTGTCGAGGAGAGCCACAAGACCCGCGGCAAGATCCTTGCCGGGGACGATAGCACGCCACGGCAAGGCCCTTGCCGGGCCACCCGGCAAGGCCCTCACCAAGGACACCAGCAGGGCCACTTCCAGGCCCGCACCAGCCAAGTCTCCATCGCCGTTCGCATGTAGGTGCCAGCCCAACCAGCCGGGCAGGCACCTGCGTGGCAACATGCAGCTTCCAGGCCAACTCAGCAAGTGCCTGCATGGCGGCATGCAGATCTTCATGAAGAACCTACCGCCGCGCCACCTCAGCTGCCTGCCTGCCTACATGGCACCGCATGCACCGCTAGCCAGGGTGCGTGTCGAAGCAAGGAGGAGCGGCGACGGACGGGACGGGCCTCGTTCCCGTCCCCAATAAATCAAGGGGATACCTAAGCGATGCATTAAATACGTCTTGTCCTGTAATACAGGCGATAAGCTCATAGCACTATACGCCTTTCCACCTCATGTGTGCCACTGTGGCAGCCCTTCTCGACTATAAAAGGAGGCCCATGGCATACTGGAGAAGGATTCAGCTCTTTGGAACGACTCAACCACCATAGCTAGTTGGAGGGCTCAAGAACACTCAATACATCCACCAAAGTAGGACTAGGGTTTTACGCATCCTCGCGGCCCGAACCTGGGTAAACGATCATTGTACTGATTACTAATCCTGCTCTTCTTGCAACCCTGTGCCTCGGCAACCGTAGTAGGGATTCTTGTGATCCCATAGGTGTCGTTTCCCACCGACATGTTTGGCGCACCAGGTAGGGGGCGCAATTGTGAGAATCTGGTCTAGTAGTTAGCCTAGCGTTTCTTCATCGCCATGGCTCCCAAGAAGAAGATGACCATGGCGATCGGCTCGTCGGGGGCCGAACGGCCCGTGCCAGTACGGGCGACCAGCGGCCCGGTCGCGGACAGAACCCGAGCCGCAGTCCGTGAGCACCAGCATCGCCCTGGCAGTCAGAGCCTGGTGAGCAGCGCCGTTCGCACGCTAGGCAACGGGCCGCACATCACCAAGTCTAAAGATGGGGCTGGGCCCCCCACAGGCGGCGTGGGGCCCTCCAGGAGTGTCGTTGTGCCACCCATGGGCGGCGCAACAACCTCCAAGATGCCCACGCCAGTGACCACTGCGCGCTCTTCCCATGGTGTGCGCGACGAGCAGCGTCACCACGCCGGTGACCCTGGGCACCGCCATGGGAAGAGCCCTCTGCGTCGTCCGCGGGACGAAGGAGTTCAGCATGCCCGCTGAAGTGCTGGCAAAAATGGCGCGCAGCCGCTGGGTCGTGATGGGGCTCCTTCTAACGTTGTTAGAAGTCGAAGCGCGCCACGGTCCACGCAGCTGTCGCCACCACCCACGCCAGCAGAAGCTTTGGCGCGCGCACAGCTGCTCCTCGACTTCCCTCCTGCCGCGAAGAAGCTCGATGAGTGGAGGGCCACCATCCGGAGCCTCGTCGCTGTAGCCAACAAAGACGATCCGTGACCGGCGGGACCCTCGGGCTGGCGCTCCACTAAGCCACCACATGCCAGCGCTGGCAGGACCGGGGGTGCTGCGGTCACGGTGCAATCTCCTCCTCCCCGCCAGCCGCTGCGGGCGTCGGCCCAGCGTGACGACGCTTGTGATAACATCTCTATAGCGTCGTCCGACCCGCGGACCCACTGCGACCAACACCAAGTTCTTTGAGAACGAGCTCACGAAGATGCTCGAACCACTATTGAGCGCCGGCGTGATACACGCCACCAGTCGGATAAGCGGGCGGGACCCGATATGAACCACCCAACACCGGGGGGCTCCGGCGGCCTACCTTATGAGGTGGGCTGCCCGGCCTTTACCCGCGAGCTGCGGCAGTTCCAGTGGCCGTCCCACCGCACGTTCAAGCCCGACGTCGGCGAGAAGTACACTGGCAAGACCCATCCGTTCAAGTTCCTAAGCATCTACACCATCGCGATGCAGGCTACCGGGGCTCGCAACGACAAGGTTCTTGCCAATTATTTCCTGCTGGCGCTGAAGCCCAATGTTATGTCTTGGTTGATGCACTTGCCGGCGGATTCCATTTCTTCTTGGTCGGATCTATGCCATGAGTTCATTGGCGCCTTCACAGGAGGCCACCAAGCTCATGGCCAGGCCAGTGATCTGTATATCATTACCCAGAAGGAAGGGGAAACCCTGCGCAAGTACATCCAGAGGTTCAGCCGGGTGCAGTACAACATCCCTGACATTCATCCCGCCGCTATGATCAGCGCATTCCATTAGAACATGCGCAACCGCAAGATGCGCAAAGAGCTGGCGATGACCAAGGTTAAGGATGTGGCCGAACTCTATGTTCTGGCCGATAGATGCTTCTGGGCTGAAGAGGAAAGGAAGTACCCCGGCGAAGACGCCGGCGCAGAAACTGACTCTACCGACGAAGACGCCGCTGCCCCGATGAAGAAGGGTCGGCGTCGCAACAGGAAACGCATGGACAAGGCCATACTCACCGTTGAAGGATCTGACGACACCGGCGCTGCCAAGAAGGTCAAGGCAGATGGCCCCGGCAAGGAGATTGCCGGGTGCACCGCCTGCCGGGCCTTAGCAGCAGCCGACAAAGCTAGGGGGCTCCAGCAAGCAGTACTACAAGATCCACCGCACCAAGGGCCACGACCTTCAGAACTGCTGGCAAGTCGAGCTGCTTGCTGAAAAGCAAAAGGCCGAGTATGAGAGGCGGGACAAGGAGAAAGGTCAGGACGGTGCCGAGGGATCCGGCAAGAAGCATGGTGGCCAAGGAGGCCGCTCCGGCAAGGACAACCAGCAAGAGAGGCCCGCCCGGGGCCGTGACAAGAAGCAAGAAGAGGATGATCACGACGAGGACGACGAGTCCGGTGAGCAAGAGTTCCAGAAGGCTACGGAGGCCATGTGCGTCGATGGTGGCGCCTCGCTGCATACTTCTCACCGCCAGCTCAATTAGTGGGTGCGTGAGATTATAGCAGCGGAGACGTCGTTCGATGCTCAGAAGCCGCTGAAGTGGTCTAGCATGCCCCTCATCTTTGACGCCGAGGACCACCCTGACCGCACAACCGCGGTCGGGTGTTTTCCATTGTTGGTCTCACCAACGATATGCAACCTCAAGGTGAACAAGATGTTGGTCGACGGCGGGGCCGTCTTGAACTTGATCTCGCATGTCGTGATCAAAAGTCTGCAAATTCTTGATGGAGACCTCAAGGAAATGGGCACGTTTCAAGGGGTCAATCCGGGGAGGATCCAGCCGAAGGGGAAGGCCACACTGCCCATGACGTTTGGAGGAGAGTTGAACTATAGGACGGAGAGGATCGTCTTCGACGTGGCCGAGATCCCCTTGCCCTACAATGGGATCCTCGGGTGCCCGGCACTAGCCAAGTTCATGGCGGCATCACACTACGCTTACAACATGCTAAAGATGCCCGGGCCGTTGACCATCATCTTCATCCCTTCCGACAAGAAGGACGCGCTGATTTGCGCTGACCAACTCTACCGGGAAGAAGTTGCAGCAGCTGCCGTCAAGGCACTTGCTCCTGCCGCCGAAGGCTCGAGAGGGAAGAAGAAGCCCGGCAAGACCTCTCGCACCCACTCCGGCAAGCGCACCTCCTCGGAGTCTTGTGCTACCGTCGAGGATGTGCCAGAGAGCTCTACCTGCAAAAGCAAGAAATCCAGAGCTGAGCCTCCGCAGACCAAGAAGGTGTCCATCTGGGAGGATGGCACGGTAGGGGCCTTCACCATAGGCTCCACCCTCGATAGCAAATAGGAAGGCGCGCTCGTCACCTTCCTGCTGGCGAATCTCGACGTGTTTGTGTGGCAAACATCCGACATCCCCGGTGTTCCCAGGGGGTGATTGAGCACCACCTAGCTGTCTGTCCTCATGCGCGGCCCGTCAAGCAGAAGGTCAGAAAGTAGGCCCTGGAGAGACAGGAATTCATCACAGAGGAGATCAGGAAGTTGGAAGCGGCAGGTTTGGTGAGAGGAGTGCTCCACCTGATGTGGTTGGCCAGTCCCGTAGTGGTGCGCAAGGAAAATGGGAAGTGGAGGTTGTGTATCGAATACACGGATATCAATAAGTCTTGTCCTAAGGACCCCTTCCCGTTGCTGCGCATCGACCAGATTGTTGACTCCATGGCCGGGTGTGATCTGCTGTCATTCCTCGACGCCTACTCAGGCTACCACCAAATCTTTATGACAAGAGAAGATGAAGAGAAGACAACATTCATCACCCCATGTGGTACATATTGCTTTTTACAGATGCCTTTCGGGTTGAAGACACTACAAAAAAAGACACATCCATGACATTTTGGGCCGAAAGAATTTTTTTCTGTCATACATATGACACTTCTATGACGATAATTGTGACAAAACCCGATATCATCATGGATGTGGTGGGCTCCTACTTCTATGACAAAAAATCATGACAGAAAATGGGCTTTTCGTCTCGGGCGGGCCAGAGACGCAGCTGCATGACATTCTTTGGGCCGTCCATGACGGAAAAAATCGTGGTAGAAGCGAGGGCGAGGAAAATTTCGGTGAGTTCCCGGTTACGGTGGGAGGTCGGGGGCCGAGCGATGCGCGTTTCTCTCGTACACGTACGCGCGTGTGCGCGAGGTGTTGGCTCTAACTGAACCCGAGCGAGGCGTTGGGCTCTAACCGAACCCGAGCGATTGCACTGCAGGCTACGCGTTACTGAACCCGAGTGATTGATCGATGGCTGTTAACTGAACCCGATCGAGCGATTCCTTCGCTACTGCTGCTAACTGAAGCCGATCGATGCTGCCTCTGGGATGAACAGTGAGCGTTGCGGGGGGGTTTGGATGAACAGTGAGCGGTGGCATTGCCTCTGGATGAACAGGACCCCGTGGTGTGGTGGAGGGCCAGATGAACAGTAGACGGTGGAGGGGTGCCCGTGGAGGGGTGGTTGAACAGGACCCCGTGGTGTGGAGGGCTGGATGAACAGTAGACGGTGGAGGGGTGCCCGTGGAGGGGTGGTTGAACAGTAGCCGGTGGAGTAGCGCGTGGTGGAGGCTGGATGAACAGGACCCCGTGGAGGCTGGAGGAGGTCGACGGTAGCCCATGGAGGCTGGAGGAGGTCAACGGTGGAGATGAACAGTATCCCGTGGAGTCCTGTTTTGCGGTACGCCACACCCCTCCCAATGAACAGGACCCCCGTTTCGATCGTAGGAGGTCCGTTTCATCCGTTTTGTGGTACGCCACACCCCTCCCGATGAACAGGACCCCCGTTTCGATCGTAGGAGGTCTGTTTCGTCCGTTTTGCGGTACGCCACACCCCTCCCGATCAACAGGACCCCCGTTTTGACCGTAGGAGGTCAGTTTCCTCTGTTTTGCAGTACGCCAGACCCCTCCCGATCAACAGGATCCCGTTTCGAACGTGGCCGGTCGAACACAAGGCCATTTCCTCCGTTCCGCGGTATGCCAGGCCTCGTTTCCATCGCCTGTTCCGTCCAAGCCCTCCCGATGAACACGAGCACGCATTCCGTTCCGACCCAGCCGGTTGGCTCCCACGCGTTCCGTTGCCTCCCGATGAACACGACGCATTCCGTTGCCTCCCGATGAACACGACGCATTCCGTTGCCTCCCCATGAACACGACGCATTCCGTTGCCTCCCCATGAACACGATGACGACGCTGTTTCTCCATTCCGACCCAGCCATATACACGAGCCCTCATCGTACGTATGCGCGAGTAGGCGTTCGAGACCCTGCCCGTATGTACGTACGTGGCCGTATTTTCTTTCTTGCACCCTGGCCGCTATACGTACGTGTACATGCTACGTGCGTGCCTCTACTACGACACGCACGCGCCTCTACTATGACACGTGCGCACCTCTACATCGACCAGTATATATGTACGTACACGTTCGCGACCAGAATGACAACGCTACGTACGCTTCGACCAGGCGGGTCCCGACTGTCAGGCACTTCCTTGCCTGCGGAGATGTAGCTGGTGGGTCCCAGCAGTCTGGGGGGGGGGGCGAATTGTTTTGGTTTTTTTGCCCGGACGCATTTCCTTGTGTGTGAAGATGTAGCTGGTGGGTCCCAGCAGTCAGGGGGGCGAATCGTTTTTTTTGCCCGGACGCACTTCCTTGCATGCGAAGATGTAGCTGGTGGGTCCCAGCAGTCAGGGGGGAAATGTTTTTTTCACGAAATACGGTGGCCCGTCCGGTGGGTCCCTGCTGTCAGGTGGAGGTATCATTATTTTCCGCGTAATAAGGAGGCACTTCCTTGCTGCCGCCGTGGACCCAGCTGTCAGCCTCTCCACGTACAGTCCACGTCCGACGGAAGTTGTTCCTTGACCACATTGACCACGCCGTGCCGAGAGCACCAGGGTGGTGGATGATGGCGAGGCCTAGGAAGGGGACAACGCGGAGCCTATGAAGACGCGGCAGTGGATGCCCACGCAGAGAGGAGTATGAGGGTTCACTCATTCGGCTGCGGTGTGAGGCTGCCGCCGCCGCAGGGCCTGGCTAGCGATGGGAATAGTAGGGGGCGGTGAGGCCTCCGTGGCAGCACAACCGGCCACGGGAGGCAGGAGCAGGCGGCATGACCGGCGCTGCTTTGGGCGGCTCGAGCAATAAGACCAGAGGTTGAAGAAGCACTACAGACGTTGGATGGACATCGTACGGTCACTGGAGGTAGAATCGTTCATATTGACTAAGTTGACAAAGCCCTCCATCCCCGTCAACTTAGTAGGCCCACAAGTAAGCCTCCTACCAAGGTGGGTCCCAGCTAGCTGGGGGAGTATTCATTTTATTGTGCGTAATAAGGAGGCACTTCCGGTGGGTCTGAGCTGACAGCGGGGGAACGTTTTTTTTGCGAAATACGGTGGCCCGTCCGGTGGGTTCCAGCAGTCAGGGGGGAAACGTTTTTTCGCGAAATAAGGTGGCCCGTCCGGTGGGTCCCCGCTATCAGGTGGAGGAATAATTATTTTGCGCGTAATAAGGAGGCACTTCCTTGCGGCCGCCGTGGACCCAACTGTCAGCCTCTCCACGTATAGTACTCTTCCGATGGAAGTCGGTCGTTGACCACGTTGACCACGCCGCGTTGAGAGCACCAGGGCGGTGGACGGCGACGAGGCCTAGGAAGGGGACGACGCGAAGCCGGGGAAGACGCAACAGTGGAAGCCCGCGCAGAGAGGAGTATGAGGGTTCACTGGTTCGGCTGCGGTGTGAGGCTGCCGTCGCCACAGAATAACAGGGGGTGTGGGTGAGTGGAGGGATGGCCTGGCCAGCGGTGGGAGTAGTATGGGGGCGGTGAGGCCTCCGCGACAGCACAGCCGGCCACGGGAGGTAGGAGCAGGCGGCACGGCCGGGGCTGCTTTGGGCGGCTGGACCAAGATGACCAGAGGTTGAAGAAGCACTACGGCTGTTGGATGGACATCGTACGGTCACTGAATCTAGAATCATTTATATTGACTAAGTTGACAAAGCCCTTGGTACGCTCCAACTTAGTAGGCCCACAGGTCAGCCTCCGAAACGGTGCGCCCCAGATGTCAGGGGGAGGAATCATTTTTTGGGCGGCCGAAGCTAAGAATATGCGAGATTGAAGAAGAAGCACGACATCCGTTGGATAGACATCCAACGGCCGCCACTGCTGCTAGAACCGTGTGTTGACTATAACAAGTTGACAAAGCCTTGCATACGCGTTAACTTATTTGTTTTAGGGGACGCCTCACTTAGTAGGCCCACAAGTGTGTGGCAGGGAACTTATAGCCCATTTGCGTTTTGTAAGAATGTACAACCCATTTTTGAATTCTAATGGAATTTACAACATCCCATTTACAGTTTGTTAAAAGTACAGCCCATTTTCTAGCTAGGACAACAATTAATAATTTCAACCAACCGTTGAAGACAGAATTCAATAAAATTTCCCACATTTTGATGGGATCTGAAATATTTTTATCCCGAAATTTCTAGTCAGATTAAATATAAATTTGTATTACGTAAAAATCCAATGAAACATTGTGCGCGCAACAATGAAAATTTAAGATTTTCAAAATCCATAAATAATATTTTATAAACTAATTTTGTGTTTGGTGCATTTTTTATAGTCACTGCCCAGTTTTTATAATTACATCGCATTTATTATTTTTTAAAGCCCATTTTCCTGTTAAGTCTAATGCATCCCTCCTAGGAAAGATTTGCAGCCCAGCGGGGTGGAGAATAACAAGTTGACCTTGCCTGGGTATTCCTCAAAAAGACGTATAGCCGGGCTAGCCATTTTTATCTTGAAAAAAATAGTATCTGGGCTGGATATCTGTCTTGGGCTAGACGGGCCACAGCCCGCCCAGTTAATACCCTGCTCTCATGTGAACAACAACGAAATCATCGCCAAGAAAAACTGTGTAGTGCTAATGCCTCAAAAACACAAAAACTGCTCGAGCTGCCTGGTCCCAGCTATCGGCCGCACCTTGTGCAATTCTCTCGTTTATATTGACTACATAGGTTGACAATGGTGTGGGACCATGATGTCAGGAAACCAGGAGAAAGCAAAAAAAATATAGTTGTACATAATAAGGAGGCACTTGCGTACATACGACTATGGCCCTAGTGGGTCCCTAGTGTCATCCAGTCAAAATAAAGTCATCTCCTGAATGCTCATGTTCGTTGACGATGTTAACAATGCTCGGCACCACGACGAGCGCAACAACTCGAAGGACAACGGAGAGGGCCTCGCGGGCCTACAGATGGTCTGATACAGCGCCCGCTGCTCATTCAGGAAGCCAGGATCATCGGACACCTATGAGCACCTTCGAGAAACTGAGACGGCATGAAACGTAAGGCCGCACTTGGGAGCTCTGGTTTATTTCAAACCTGTATTAAAATACAAGTGTAATTTACTCATCATCGGAAACAACGCGTAAAATACAGGCGTAATGAAACCGAGGGCCCGAGGTCTATAAGTAAAACCGGCGGGTTACGCATGTAATTTGAGAGACCAGTGTATATTTTACGAGCACTGCTATATGGACGACATTACCAGACGATACATGCACGACGTGCGTATCATGCCATCCATGGGCAAGGCTGAAACAGCAGCTAACGACTGGATTAGCAATCGTCCGAGTGTCGTTCAACTTTTTTATCGTGTGTGAAGTACTTCCGATATTTTACTAGTCGAAATCGACCAACCAAGCGCCTTCGCCCGAGACCATCTGCTTCAATTTACAAGCGTCAGTTTTACAAGCGGTTTTGGTTGGAAAACGACAATCCAATCACGGCCTAATATCATGAGTTGGTCGGAAGATCATATGGTTTCACATCTAACCTACCCGACTTGTCGTATAGGCTATGAATGAAACATCAGACGATGAACTTCTTAAGCACGGAAACAACAGAAGAGGATGATCTTCTTAACAAGAAAATCACTGGCATTAGATCGACATGCAAAACAATACGAAGCATTATTCTCAGGAGGCACGGTGAACAGCTCATGATGCCACATGTCACAACATTCCAAGCTCAACTTTGCAATCAAACACAAGGCCTGTCATTACATAGACAATATTCAGAACAAACTCTTAACACAGGAATATCTCAGCAGAGTAACTATTTACTTCTAAACTGAACACATGAATAGGAAAAAACACTCGACGCTGCTCACAGCAAGGGCGTCCCACTCAAAAATATTAAATGCATGTCTTCTGGCTAACATCAATGAGAAAATTTTGACAAGGTTTTCCAATTCCAATATATTAAACTAACGTCTTCTTGCTAACATCAATGATTAAACTTTGACAAGCTTTTCCCATTCAAAATATGTAATGCCTATCCTGTCGTAGCTTCTTGTACTTGTTCGCGCACTTTTTGCCAAGGGCACTCCACGTGTTGTTAAATTGCCAATGGTCTCTATAGACTAGTCATGTCACCGGTGTCTAATAATACTATGTAAAGCTTCTCGGTCATTCCTTCTGTAATGTAGCGCAAACAGTAATTGCTTCTTTCTGCAAAGTGGAACGACCAACTGGACCCAGTAATGCAGCAGTTTGCCTTGGACACATTGGCTCCTTTTGTGCAGTTCAACTAAAATCGAAGTCGGAATAAAACCGAGCTTTAATTTTGATATCCCTGTAAGCAACAATAGGTATAAGGGAAACAATTACTGAGAACTAACTGTTGATGACTTGTACTCCCAGAAGAAAAGCAACTACTGATCTACTTTATCTTAATTGGAAACAAAGCAGGAGAGTAGCAATTCTCCATCAGTGTGATTCATTCATATTGACTGAGACATTATCTTAACAATGCCTTGTTTCAACATGTATAAAGAACGACAAAGCAGAAAAGTACCATTCCTAAAACAATGCAACTGATTCATTTTAACAGAGACATTATCTTAACAATACCTTGGTTAAACATGTAGAAAGAACTACAAAGCATGATAGTACCATTCCTAACAAGTGTTGCAGTTTTGAACTTAGATTCAGTAGTTAATTAATTTTGAGAGTGGCATTGCTTAATTTTACCAGCAGCATTAGATTAGCGAAAAGCATAAACAGTTCTAAGGGAGAGTGGGCGCAACAACAGTATGTGCTTCCATCTACTTATAAAGGGGGTGATGCAGAGTTTGTTGTAACAAAGCAACAAGCATCATGTCTGGGTTGGTCCCATTTTGTTCACTACTTAATGGGAAAAGATAGCAATACAATAGTTTCAATTCAACATTTATTTAAAACAGTACCAATACAAGTAGCACAACATCTCAAAGCACACTGCACAATCATGTGGATGAAGGCCTGTACTGACCTTTCATGAGACAGAGAAGATAAAATACGAATCTGCCAACATGAATAGGAAATCCAATCTCGTTTTGTGCAGTTGCACTGAAATCAAGCAAAGTGTTTCGCGTAGCGAAGCAAAATGTCGCAATAGCAACAAGTTGAATAGATATCCCTGTTTAAACAGAGGCAAAAAAGGAATCAATTACTGGCTAATAAAGGAGGATGAAACATGCGGCCACAAAAATGGTAATCCCGCCAATCCCTAACAAGTGTTGCAGTTTTGAAATAAGATTCAGTAGTTAATTCTGAGAGTGGCATCAATTACTTGCTTATAAAGGGAGTGATGCTGAATTTGTTATAACAAAGCAACAAGCATCATGTCTGGGTTGGTCCCATTTTTGTTCACTACTTAATGGGAAAAGACAACAATACAATAGCTTCAATTCAACATTTATTTAAAACAGTACCAAAACAAGTAGCACAACATCTCAAAGCACACTACACATCATGTTGTTGGGACCAAGATTTGAAACAACTCGCCACGAAGACTAGAAACAAATCTCGATCTCCTTTTGTGCAGTTCCACCAAAATTAAGCAAAGTCACCGGTGTGACATTCAAGTTGAATTGCACAAAACACTCTTAAAACATAAGTGTTTCGAGTAGCGAAGCAAAATGTCGCAATAGCAACAAGTTGAATTGATACCCCTATTTTAACAGAGGAAAAAAAGGAAACAATTACTTGCCAATAAAGTAGGATGAAACAAACGGTGACATAAAGAAGCATCTAACTTATCTTGGATGGAAAACAAAGTAGGACAGTAGCATTTCTAAAACGGTCGCATTGATTCATATTAACAGAGACATTCTCTTGAAACAACATTTGTTAAAAAATGTAATTTACTTTTAACAGTGGCATTGCTTCAATTTTCCGGCGGCATTCTTAGATTAACAACAGCAAAATAGCTGTATGGGACATGCCAACACCATGTGCGGCAGAGTATGTAGCCAAGCAGCATATATGCGCTGGTCCCATATTTGTTCTCTTTGAACCTTCTTCCTATGTGAGGGCAGCAAATCTAGTCCTGCACAAACTACCCGACCCCCAGTTTCTTTCCCTTTTCAACAAAGAGATCGGTTCCTTACAGATGTGTGTACTAGGTTACCCCCCTTTTCCCCTTTTCGACCCACAAAGCGGCTGGATAGCCAGTCTATACTACTTTCAGCCCCTCCTTTCCTCATTGAACCACGTCCTAGATTCTTGCTCCAGCCCACCGCACCCTTCTTTCCTCTTTGAACCAAGACCTAGATTCGACTACATATCGAAAAAGATCCACATGCAGCTAGAGCAATGATGGTTTCAAAGAAACTTATACCTTAGGGTCATTGGGATGTGGCAAGGCGTGCGGCGGGAGGCCGGATCTGCCCACACTACGTACGGCAGCGAGGAAGAAGGGGTCGGTGGCCCTCCCGCATAGGCGCTGGGTGAAAGAGAACAGCGCACCCGGCAGTGGATTGCCTCCCTCGCCGAAGGCGATAGAGTGAACGCTGCACCTCCTCCCCTTCCCGGTGCGATGGGATACAGACGCCTCCTTCACCAGCTGTGAGGGGGGAGAGAGAGACAAGAGGCCAATGCAATCTTGTTTAGATATGGTGAAGAGAGGGTGAGAGACTGTGAATATAGCAAACCCTAGCAAATGAATGCTGAGCCTCCAGCGTGTAACATATATGTAGTGCGGCGAGCGTGTGGAGAGTGCAAACCCTAGCGAACAAGCACTGAGGCTCCTGCTTATATATATATGTATATACTACTGTAGTACGGACTGAGCTCTGGTGCCTTCACTGCACCTGCTTTTGGTTGTATGACAGGTGAGCCAGCCACATTTGGGGCCCACCTGTCATAAATCCAAAGGCAGGTGCACTAAGTCAATGAAGCTGCGTCCATATAGTACTCTCGTGTATACGACTAATATATAGTGGAGTGGTTTTCTTATTCTCTCCATAACATTCATTTTAAATTGTGTAAGTACGAAAAGAAACTCTTTATTTAATGTACAGTGAAGAAAACTAGTACTACTTCCGATGAACTAACGATCCATGCCCACACGTCCTGGTCGCACTTCCTGTCCTTCACGTGTGGTACACTACCCTCCCTTAAGTGAACAACCACACATGCGCCAAATTATTGGAAACGTGTGAGAGTGTGTACAAATAAAGAATTTTAATTTCAATTATCGGAAAGGTTTGAGAGTACTACAAAGTTTGACTTCAGTCAAATCTAATATGCGGAGTAAATAAAAATGGAGGGCTACTACGTCCATCCGGGTTTTTAGTCCACACCATTTTTTAAATCAAAGTTAATAGCTGGACAAATAAAATTAGAGGGGAGCTGGAGACAAAGTTGTGAGAAGGCTTAGAAATCAATACAAAACTTATGCTCTTAGTACCAACGTCGATCCTTCTTCGAGGAAACATTTGGTTCATAGCCAATTGTGTGATAAAATTGCACCAACGTGAAAGACGACTGCGTCTCCAACGCAACCAAGGTGAACTGACGACAGATATCATCTTTGTGCGTAACAAGCAAAGAACACTGATGGAAGACAGCTTGTTTTTCATTGAAAATCGATCAGCTTCACGAGCCGACGCAACCATGAGGCGCAACCATGCGCATTGATAGGTCATCGTGGTGATGCATCATCCATTTGGCATCAAGTTTTGGTGAGGCACCTATGAAGTTCGACAAATCCTCACTGTGGTCTGTTTCTTCTTAGTAATCAAGCTCGATGAAGGAAGAACCATGTGGCAGAGGACAGTGAGGTGGAACAACAATGTCCATCCAATTTTGTGCAGTTCCACTAAAATTGAGGAAGACATGCCCGGGTATGGAGACACGCATCGCTGTTTCCAAAAATATAAAAAAGGGTTAGCAACGACATCTCAATTGTCAATAAGAATTAATGAAAATTACACCAACAAACAGAAGCATCATAATTATCTTGATGGGAACTAAACCAGGATACCCGAGAAAAAAAGCATTTCTTCATTTAACCAGTGATAGTACTACCACCATATGGACAATGACTGCACAACCACCATGTACTTTTTGTCGAAACAACATGTATACCTTCGTCGAGGCATAAATCAGGACAACTTTTCGAGTGGCATTTCCTCTATAATAGTACTAGTAGGTGATGTTGGACCAGCCGACGAACCCTAGCTACTATGCACGGGGAGCTGGGGAGTAGTCGCATAGAAGAAAACTCGCACGCAGCGACCTGGGAACTGGACCAGTACAAGAAGTTATACCTCAGGTGGGCGAGATGTCGTTTAGGCGGGCGGGCGGGATCTGCCCACACGACGGCAGCAAACAAGGGCGCGGAGGATCTTCGTCCGCGCCAACGCCGGATCCAAGAGGACGGTGCGCATCGGCTTCCTCTGTCGCCGACGGCGACAACGTCAATGCTGCACCTCCTCACCTCCCGCAGCGGACGGGATTCGGCCGGATCTGTGACCACCGGTGAGGAGAGAGATAGAGTGGACACTGTCATCTTGTTTTGATATGGAAAGGGTGAGAGAGCGAGACGCGAGAAACTCTATCAAACAATAGGCTATATTGGAGTAAAAAATCTCTCCATAACAGTGGTTTTAAATAGAATACACGCGTTCCAGGAAAAAAGAAACGAAAACGGGCGGACAATTTTTTAAGGGTCCGTCTAGGACACATCTAGATGTGACATAGTTATGTCACATCTAAGTTGATGTCCACTCTGTTTGTGGTCTATTTTTTCCTAGTTTTTTTTGTTTCTTGTTGCTACATTATATACTTGTGGGAGCTTATATATGATATCCTTAAATAACATCTAGATGTGAATTAGACAAACTGATTTTCTAACGTACCAAGAAAGAAAACTTGATCAAAAACACGCCCCCTCTTCCAGGTTGCGAGAGTCGTCGCGCACACACACATAGACATAGACATAGACATGCATATCCGTGTTTACGTAAAATTCCATTTCCATTTCCATCTCCATCTCCAATCATATTTGTCCAACTGGCACATTATTTACGTTGTTAATTATATACGCAACAATATTAATGTACATCATCTCTTGTTTGCGCACGTCCGGACCGTTGCCACGGCTGGTCCTGACCAACCTGAACCCTCTTCATCACCCACGGATGCTTCCCACCCGGAACGGTCAGTGCCGCATTCATGCCCGGCCAGAGCGGACGCGACCTCTCACTGGCACCGGCATTGAAGCGGCGCGTCGGCCGAGAGAGCGTCGCCCGCGCCGCTTCGGGGTGCACGCGGCTACTCCGCGTTCAAAGGTCGTTTCTTGGGAGTCCGTGCTATAGCTAGCTGTCCTCCCCCAACTCGTCAATCTCTTCCAGTAGTGCTAGTACTCCATGGCACGATCCATCGACAAGTAGGCGGGAAAGTTATCATATACTCGGTTTGCGGTGAGTGGCATGCCGAGCGACCGTGTGGGGTCGAGCCGTGGAGGAGGGTGAGACACGAACACGACAGACGTGATTTAAACGTTGGTTTTGCTCGATGGCGCGATCCAACGAAACGAAACGTTGGTTTCTCTCCGTTTCCATTTTTTCTCCGAAAAACGGAAACTTTCCACTCCATTTTCATTCCTATTCCAAGGTTGCCCCAGTACAACATTCCATCAAATACAAAGGAAAACTAACACGTATGCTGATGCATCTCAATGATTCACAGATCATAGCCAATATTTACTTCACAACTAAAGAAAAAAGTTGTGAGAGCGTGTATGAAAGAAAAACTACTGATGGGGTCACTACGACTTAAACCCTAAACCCTAAACATGATTTAATTTCCTGGCCAGGTAGAACCTGTCGAAGGAAAGACGGCTGGCACCCTCGGATCATACGATGCTTTTGTGCAGTTCCACTAAAATCGACCTGAGCATCCCTGATGGCAAAGATATTGAAGAAGTGTGATCAGAATAATAGTACTGGCACTAGTTCGTGAGACATAAACTCATCACAAGTAGAAGCCGATAGAAGTGGAGAAAGATCGACATGGAGATGGAGCTACGGTAATGGAGCAAGCCGGCTCCAAAAGGAAGATGGACTACCTGGGACGTCGGGCTGTAGCTAGAAGGGCGGTTGGGACGCGGCATCGGCCTGTACCGCGGTGACCCCCGATTGGGACGCACCGACTGTGGGTTTTCTCCCTCGCCGATGTCGATCGCGTCTACATAGAACATTGTTCCCTTCCCCCAGCTCCGGGATCAGGCCCGTCGTTCTATGCTTGTGAAGAGAGCAACCTAAGCAAGCAGGCTTGTAGCTTAGGCTCCTGCTAGTGTATATATAGTGGTTTTCTTTTTCTCTCCATATCAACCATTTTATATTGCGTACGTGTTATTCAAGAGTGAAATGATGGTTGCTTCTTCCGACTAACTTACTGTGTGATTTGAATGCTCCTTAGTGTCCCCTACACGTACTCCCCCTACGTGTATGCAACAGTCACACGTACACATGGACGCAAAAACGCGCGCGACGCCCTAATGCATGCATGTCCAAGCACACGACGGGACACACACGGTCATGCTCAAGTGCTCAACCTACACGTGCATGCACACACATACTCAGTCAGGGTGACCTAGTGGCCGTATAAACACCGAATATATATATATTGAGCGCAATGAGCGTATTATGAAGTCCACTGACCGTATTTTTACAAATATATACACTACAAGAAATATGTCAACTTATGACCTTCTGTTAGTGACCCTGGAAGAATTGGTCATAAATCTATGACCATTTTAGACCAATTGGTCAAAAGCTGTTCGGGGGGCTCCAAACCCTAAACCATTGCGACCATTTTGGTCAAAAAGGTCGTAATTTCCTTACACGAAATGGTCATAAAGCAGACAACACTAGTCCGATGCCTTATTTCTAGCTGATCATGACCAATATAGATGGTCATAACCTTGTAAATTGTGGTCGGTTGCTATGACTAGGCGCCACCTCATCAGTTTTGCCTATGTGTCATGTCCATGTGGCAGTTTTTGCCCTAGGTTGTGAAGCAACCTATATTTCTGTCATTCCCAAAATTCCCCAAAAAATCTCATAAATTCTTTGGGTCATATCTTCATCAAATATGTAAAAGTCCTTCCTTTCCTAGTTCAAAACTAATTCAACAATATTCATTTTCCTATTCTGTTCACAACAACACTTTATGAAGGAAGTGCTATTTATATATTCTTGATTTCCCTAGGAATTTTTGGGCACTCTTTTCTATCCAAATCATTACCGCATGACAAAATTTAGCTCCATTTGCCTAGCAAATCTTCCTCGGAAAATTTCCAAAGTTTTTGTCCACCTAGAAGCATTGTGAAGGAAGTACCTTTTTTTTATCTTGAAATGACATGAAATTTATACAGTTCCTTCATATGCCCAAATTATCACCCTCCTCCAAATTTCAGCTCAGCCAAATCATCTATGTGAGCCCAGGTTCAATTTATATTTTATGGCCAAATTGGCACCTTGCAAAGCAAGTGTTATACAGACCCCTCCTATTACCCTCAAACTTTTCGGGCATGCTTCCATACCCAAATCATTGCCACATGATAATATTCAGCTCAATTTTCCTAGTAAATCTTTCTCAGGAAATTTCCAAAGTTTCTACCTCGAGAGAAGCTTTGTGAAGTAAGTACTAGCTAGGCTTACCCAAATGATCTGAAAATTTACCAGCGCATGACCATACCTATGTAACTTACCTACACCAATTTTTAGCTCATTTAATTCATCCAATCTCTCTCACTAGTTTTCCCAAGTTTTTGTCCATAGAAGAGCATTGTGAAGGAAGTAGTACTTTGGCATGTCCAAATGGTATCAATTTTCTACAATGCTTTCCTATGCCCAAATAACCATCCTCCACTAAATTTCAGCTCAATCCATTCATTATTTTGAGCCCAGCTTCAACATTCATATTTTTGTCCAGTGTGGTACTTTGCAAAGCAAGTACCACCTAGGATCCTCCTTTTGAGCTAAAAATTTGTGAAGACATTCTCCTTAGTAGATGATCATTCTCAGCCAAAACTCATGCCCATTGGCCATGTGCATTTCCCGTACCGCTAATCAAACACTTGGCTGCTTATTCATGTTTGAGCATCGATCGATCTCCTCGTGAGAATCTTATGTTGTGATTTTCTTCCTATCACCTACCTGGGGAGTGCCCAACCCACTAGACATGCCTAGGCTGCCCAGAACACATGGCAACGCCACGGTCATGCGGTGACCACGCGGCGCGCATGCGAGTTTACGTGCTCTAGAGTTGGAGGCCTCGGCCACCGCCCAAACCTCGACGTATCGCCACCAAACCATGTATTTATGATTAAATAGGTACTTATGTAACTAGAAATGATTTTTGGACAAAATAAATAGCAAACTATGAGGCAGCTGCAGTTCAAATTTGACCCGCTTCCTACTGAATCAACGGGAATTTGTCTTTTTCACCAGAGGTGGATCAAAACTTTTGACACCCAACCATTTTGTCAATTGTGCATTATATATGGCCTAGTATTTTATAAAATTGATTAGGTCCAATTTTGCAACAAATATATGGTAGGCCCTTCACAAAAAACTCATTTTGGGCACTCAGAAAAATGGAAAATGAATTTTTTGTGCAAAGAAAATGAAAACTTCCTTAGGCAACATTGTTTGGAATTCCAAGATGCACCCTTGTGCACAATATGAGATCATTTGAACAAACTATGCCATGAATGTGGACATAAGATTGATCATTTGGCTTGAAAGCCATGAATCTTCACGCATGATAGCTCATTTCTGAGAACACTTTTTTAAAAGAATTGCCATATTACAAGTTTATTATTTTTCCTGGGAACTTGGCCATATATAATGACACAATGCGAAGGTTTCCCAATTTTTTGATTTTTTTTAACTTTTTATGCCCGTTTCAAAATGTGGTCAAAACGGCGGGAATGACCGTTCCTAGCTAGTGGTTGAATCTTGAATTTTTTTGGTGTTTCTCTGATTAAATAGATACTTATGTACCTAGAAATGATTTTTGGAAAAAATAAAGAGCAAACTACGAGGTAGCTACAGTTCAAATTTGACCCGCTTCCTCCTGAATTGGTAGGAATTTGTCTTTTTCACGAGAGGTGGATCAAAACTTTTGACACCCAAACATTTGGTCAATTGTGCATTAAATATGTCCTAATATTTTATAAAATTGATTTGGTGCAATTTTGCAACAATTATTTGGGAGGTCCTTCACAAAAAAACCTCCTTTTGGGCACTCGAAAAATGGAAAATGGTTTTTTCGTCCAAAGAAAATGGAAACTTCCTTAGGCAACATTGTTTGCCATTCCAATATGCACCCTTGTGCACAATATGAGATCATTTGAACAAACTATTCCATGAATGTGGCCATAAGTTTGATCATTTGGCTTGAAAGCCATTGATCTCCACATGTGATAGCTCGTTTCTGAGAACACTTTTTTAAAATAATCGCCGTATTACAAGTTTATAATTTTTGCTGGTAACTTGGTCACATATAATGACGCAATGCGAAGGTTTTCCATTTTTTTGATTTTTTTGAATTTTTTATGCCCGTTTCAAAATGCGGTCAAAACGACGGGAATGACCGTTCCTAGCTAGTGGTTGAATCTTGGAATTTTTAGTGTTTCTCTTATTAAATAGATACTTTTGTACATAGAAATGATTTTTGGAAAAAATAAAGAGCAAAGTACAAGGTAGCTACAGTTCAAATTTGACCCGCTTCCACCTGAATCGGCGGAAATTTGTCTTTTTCACGAGAGGTGGATCAAAACTTTTTACACCAAACCATTTGGTCAATTGTGCATTAAACATGGCCTAGTATTTTATAAAAATGATTTGGTACAATTTTGCAACAATTATTTGGGAGGTCCTTCACAAAAAAACCTCCTTTTGGGCACTCGAAAAATGGAAAATGGTTTTTTCATCCAATGAAAATAAAAACTTCCTTAGGCAACATTGTTTGCAATTCTAAGATGCACCCTTGTGCATGATATGAGGTCATTTGAACAAACTATGTCATAAATGTGGGCATAAGATTGAGCATTTGGGGTGAAAACCATGCATCTTCACACTTGATAGCTAGTTTCTGAGAACTATTTTTTAAAATAATCACCGTATTACAAGTTTATAATTTTTGCTGGTAACTTGGTCATATATAATGACGCAATGCGAAGGTTTTCCATTTTTTTGATTTTTTTGAATTTTTTATGCCCGTTTCAAAATGCGGTCAAAACGACGGGAATGACCGTTCCTAGCTAGTGGTTGAATCTTGGAATTTTTTAGTGTTTCTCTTATTAAATAGATACTTTTGTACCTAGAAATGATTTTTGGAAAAAATAAAGAGCAAACTACAAGGCAGCTATAGTTCAAATTTGACCCGCTTCCAACTGAATCGACGGAAATTTGTCTTTTTCACGAGAGGTGGATCAAAACTTTTTACACCCAACCATTTGGTCAATTGTGCATTAAATATGGCCTAATAGTTTATAAAAATGATTTGGTCCAATTTTGCAACAATTATTTGGGAGGTCCTTCACAAAAAAACCTCCTTTTGGGCACTCGAAAAATGGAAAATTGATTTTTCATCCAAAGAAAATAAAAACTTCCTTAGGTAACATTGTTTGTCATTCCAATATGCACCCTTGTGCACAATATGAGATAATTTGAACGAACTATGCCATTCCAAAATGCACCCTTGTGCAAAAAACACAAGAGAAACAAATAGAAAAACACAACTACATAAGCTTGAAGAAGTATTTGATGTGCTCCACATGTGCTATGATTGTGAATTATAAAATTGATGTGCTCCAAATTTGCGACAAATATTTGCTAGGTTCTTTATAAAAATATCATTTTTGACACTCAAAAAATGATTCTCTTAAAAAAACTCATATCTTAGAACACTTTTTTCATGATATTAACAATATTCAAAGTTTGTTATTTTTACTGAAAAGTAGTTCACACTTGGTGACACAATGCGAAGGTTTTTTATTTCCATATTTTTATAAATTTCTTAGGTAGTCAAATAACAGACATGATTGAAAATCTTATTTTCAATCGATTATGACCAATTTAAATGGTCTTAACATCATCAAAGGGGATACTCTGTTCTGATTGGTCTAAAATTAGCTCACGCGGATCATGGCTTAAGCACCGTCGGATGCGCCCGGATCCAACGGCAGCCCACACCCCCCTCGTCACTCTCACCCCCTCCCGAATCACCCCGTATCCCTCTCATCCTCGTCCACCCATGAAACCCTAGCCCCCTTCTCCCAATCGCCGCCGCCGCCCAGATCCAATCCAAGTCAGAGCCCCCGGCCTCCATCTCCATTCTTGCGCGCGTCGGCCACCTCCCTCCGGCGGAGCTCGACCCCCACTCCCCAAGCGCCGTTGCTCCACCCTATCCCGCGCCCCTCGATCCCAGATCCCCATCTCCAAGTCACCCTCTTTGTCCCTCAGATCTCGATCCGCTGCCGCCCACCATCGATGACCCTCACCATAGACGAGATCGAGCTCCTCCCTTCCTCCCGTTCTCCCCTAGCCTTATCCACTTCGAGCCAACCAACCACTCCGTCCTTGGGATTTTGTCGCGCGGTGCCTCGTCTCGCCGGCTCGGCGACCACAAGCAGGCAGTCCACGGCCAGGATGGCGGCGTGCCCCGCCACGACCATGTACGCGCACGACACTCCGCGCCTCCCCTCCCTCTCCTGCGGTTCCTAACATATGCGCTCCTCTCCTCTCCTTGGTGACATGCAGGGCTCGCGTGGGAGCAGCGCATGATGGAGGCCTCTGGAGGAGAAGCGGGAGGAGCCTGACCGTCCTCGCGCGCCCAGCCCATGGCAGGAGCACCACGGCGCGCGCCTCGGAGCTACAACATCTCCTTCGGCGACTTCGTGTAATCCAGTTCGGCAACGCGTGCTGGGAACTTTACTGCCTCGAGCACGGCATCCTGGTTTGTCATACCCCATCTCATCCCATCTCTCGCCCCTTCTGATGTCAGATCTTCTCTGGTCTGGAATATTTAGGCTGTAATTGATGCGCGATTTGAACTGTGATGGAATTACTGGATTACCTTCCCGTGTAGGTCTAATAGTTTTCCCCCGAGATGCGGCAATTAGTGTTCGATCTGTGCGACCCTTCTGAATTTGTCAGGAACATGAATTGTTCGTAGTTCCTAATTTAAGCCTACGATCTATGATGTCTAGCCATTTCATTTTGTAGTTTAGATTGCACCCATGTCTCATGTCTCATGGCAGCAGGGAGCATACGATCAGCAGGAGGAGGATTTCCACGGCGCGTGCAAGCGGCTTCAGCTTCATGGTCAGCGATCCTGCCCTGCCTCCCCAGCTTCCGTTCTGAATACACAAGAGAGAGGATGATTAATGCCGGCTGGGTTACTGCTAGTTAAGTAGTGCTCGTATATAATTGCGATTTGGCCTTGTGTCAACAGCTTGTCTGGCTCTGACCAGATGACACTGGCATTAATCTAGTCTAGTCACACTCTCTTCTGTACAGTACTGTCATTTGAACAGATCTAGCTAGTTAGCTTAGGAGACCCCAAGTCAAGTGCTCGAAGTCGTCTCTTCGATCACTCACTCATTCAGCCTTGGATCCAATGCTGTCCCCTCCGAGTCAAGTCACGTCGAGGGTATCTCTCCAATGCAGTCGCAGTTTTTGAACCAGTCAAGCAAAAGCTAGCTGCTAGTAAAAACATATAAGTGTAAAAAATAGAGTTCGTACGTTCATCATGTAGCGGCCGATCAAGGCCTGCATGCAATTGATGGGGCTCCATGAAAATGTGATACTGTAATTTTACTACAGTCATCCATGGTATTGTTCCGGCTTTTTGCTAATGAATTGATCACTAAAGGAGTGGAGGCCTACATGATTATCTTGTTGATGAGAATGTGCGAGTGTTTAATTCCGTGCCTGGGATTACTGATTGAGTCATTCTACTACATCCTGTGATGAACTAAAGAAGATCCATTGTTTTGTTTTGTCATTATGCTGCATATGTTTCCAACTCCACTATTTCTGTTTTTCTTTATCACCTTATCCAACATTGTAGATTCCTGTATTGATGCATGCCAACTATGAAAATTTCTTGTATTAAGCTTTAGTTGGCTGTTAATTATGTTGTGTTAGTTGCTGACTAACAACGGCCTGTGGCGGCTAGGCATTAGAAACACAATCTGTCTGTATGTAATCTAACTTGCAGTGTGTGTGGCATGCAGGGAGGTGGTGATCAGGTGAACAACATATGCCTGGAAGACCTCTGGCCCAGCTCAACTCCATCTCCATGCACCTCGGCGAGATCGTCGGTAATGGACGCCGCCGCCTCGTATCATTCTTTCTAGATAACATTCTAGTGTGGCAACATTTAGTAATTTACAGCTCCCTGTTCATGGTGCTATGCAAACTCTGAAAATTGGTACTTCAGTCAAATGTGCTTTCCTTTCTAAACAACTGTGCACCTCACTGAGATCGTCTTACCTGGCATCATTCCATACTAGTATAGATAGCATCCAAATACGGTGTGCTATTCACTGGTTTTATTTTCATACAATGACAAGAGTTGATGAATATTCAGGCATACTAGAACATATTTCGTGGCAATTCTAGAACTGCAGAAGTTCACCTGTTTGTTGTAGAATTCAATAGGCAGTATCCTTTATTTAGGCTCAAAAAAGCCTTGCCAGTGGTTTTATTGTAACGTCAAGTTTTCATCACAAACACTAGTTGTTTATTATGAAACATTCATTCTACTGCACACTATTCAGTTATTATCTAAAAAAACACAATTCAGTTAACTTATACTTTATCTTTTAGATTTGTAGCTTCAAACCTGGAAAAATGGACATGTAGCTTCTACTTTTGAACAAACTAAAATGCAATGCACATAGATAGACATGCATCATAGGCAGTACTTGTTTCTAAGTTAGCTAAGCATAATCTGTTGTTTAATCCAAATTGTGTTATCAAAAGTTGCGCAGAATGTGTTTTGGTCTTGCTTCATGGATCAGTTTTCTCATAAAACTAATGTGCCTGGACAACAGTTTGCTCCACTAATGTTATATCTCTCTCATTGTAGGATGGCAAGTTGTAGCAGCTGGAGCATGTCGCATAAGAGAGAGCAATGAAATCCATTGTACTGTTCCGTTAAAAAAAGTACATTGTGCTGTTATGATAGTAGCAGATGTGCCATCATTTTCTTATTGTATATTCCTGTGTAAGGAAATGTATTCCTGAGATGATTTTTTGTGTTATGTAAACCTGGGAGATATTTTCTTTTTGTGTTATGTAAACCTGGGAGTTTTCCTAATTTGAATGAAATAATGTTGGATGTATGTGTGTGATTGGGCTAAAGTCTGCTTGGGCCAAACTGGACAAATAATTGGGCTGAAACAGGCCACATACCAACAAGCATCGAACAATTTCAAAAATGAAATGAAAAGTCTTATAGAAAAAAGAAATGGACTGCAAAAAGCTCGAGGGCCTCAAAAACTAACAAGGCTGAATTGTTGGGCCTGGCCCATGAAGCCGATAAAAAATTGACAGAAAAAATATATAAAAAGGCCGAATTGTTGAGCTCGGCCCATGTAAAACGCCGAATCGGACCGGGCTGAATCTTGTGCCACATCAGCTTGCCACGCTGGATGCCTACGTGGCCTGGGGAGGTTGCTAGTGACCAAAACAAACCAGTAGGCATATTTTGGTCGTAAACGTCCACGACCTTCTCACAGAGAAGGTCGTTAATGTCAGTTTATGACGGCCAGCTTTTGACCTTATGTTTTTGGTCACAAAAAGGTCACAAATGGAAATTTGTGACCATTCAGTGACCAATAGTGGTGGTCATAAGTTGACATATTTCTTGTAGTGATAGTGACAGACAGTGTATTTATCTCGTTTGAAATTAAGCCATATTAACCGGAGAGGAGGCAGTATGGACTAGCATTACTTTGCTGTGTCCCATCAACTTGCCGAACGAGGAGAAGGTTGGAGGACGGGAGATGCTTGCGCGCGGTGGCTCGCAGGACAAGGAGAAACTTTTGACTAATGCAAGCTCTCCCTCGCTCAGGCAGTGGACGTGCAACAGTTAATTTGGTGTCAGATTGCCAGAAGCATACACTATACTACTAGTGCTATTATTGTTCCACTTCCCGAATAGGCGAACAGCCAAGAGCAAAGTTTACTAGTACTACTACTATAGTCTATAAAGGTACGTACACTAGTGCAGAACCGGGCAATAGCACCGGTTCGTAAGGCCCTTTAGTGCCAGTTTGGTAACCGGCGCTAAAATGTAGGCACTAAAGGCCCCCCCTTTAGTACCGGTTCAGCACGAACCGGTGCTAAAGGGCAACCACGTGGCAGGAGCCAGCTTCGGGGGCAGGGAGCCCTTTAGTACCGGTTGGTGTCACCAACCGGTATTAAAATGTGGGGGGGGGGTTGGGTTTATGATTTGTTTTTCATTTAATTTTGTGTTTTCCATTTAATTCTTTTTCGTTTGGTGGTATTTTACGATACTACATATTGTACACGTTATGCATATATACAAATAGAATTTCTAGTAGAACCGATATATATATATATATCATCGAATGTCTCACAACCACTATTAATTAATTCATACATATATACACACATGTATATATATATATATACAATTTCTCCTAATTGGTGCCTTCGGAGCCAGTGGCATTAGCCTAGCTAATTGGTGCCTTCGGAGCACGATAACAATTGGAAGTGGTTCATGGGGGCGGTAGCGGGTAATAGTATTCTCCTTTGGGATCTATGACCTGGTCGAGCAAAAATCCCGCTATTTCCTCTAGAATTGCTTCTATGCGGTCCTGTGCTAGGAGCTTGTCCCGCACCTCTTTGAACTGTTAAGAAGGAGATCAATATGCATGTGTATTAGTTGTGTGACTAGATATCGATAATGGTGTAAATATTGTGAATAGTGTTCTGACAATCGATATCGTACCCACTCCTATCTTTGAGATTTGCTCCTTTCGGACGCCATCATGCGAATGTTCTCGCAAACGTAGTATGCACATAGATCATTCCCCGGCGCCTGCTTCAGGGCCTTTACGAGAATGAAATTTTGATCAGATAATAATTAACCAAGCATGATAATTAAAGAGATGGCAGCTAGCTAGTACTACTTAATTACTTACCTTGGGTCGATACCATTTCAGACTTTATTTCCCTGAGCCTGGAGTGACCCTGATGAACTTTGCCCAAGCCCTGCCCGCCGACAAAGAAAATGAATAAATGGGTTATTAAATAGTTGTTATCAGGAAATGACGAACTAATTAAGTAGGCCGAGATATAGTTAATAATGATTGAAATTACCTGTTGACTATCCCGTTCATGATGGTGTAGTCACTTGCTTTCTTAAGTAGCGAGTCTAGTACTTCAACTGTTCCTTCATCAACTTTAATGATTAACAAGATCCAGTGATATCTACATGCACACACGTTTGCATGTCTTAATTAAGCGGGCATATGTAAGCAAAAACATGTAGCTATAGCTAGTAGGGAAAAACAGAATTTGTAGTACAAGATAGTGTGACTCACTGGAAGTTGTAAGGAAGTAGTATATCTTCATTGTATTTGAGTTCCTTGAAGAACTGTAGCATGCTTTCCTCGACGCATTTTGCGTGATATGGATCTAATTTCCATGTGTATTCATTAATGGTATTTGGGTCAACGAACCCAATGCCATAGCGTCCACTTTTTTCATTTCATAAATCTTCATCCTGCATAATACCACAGAAAAGAATATAGTGAGGATAATTACAGGTAATGATTGATTAAAATGATCAGCTAGCTTGAGATTTAAATTATAGAAAGGAATCACTTACAGACAATAGCAACTGACGATAGATTTGTCTAGAGCGTCTTTATTGTATAGCTGAAAAAGTTCTGAATACTCAACGGTCACAACTTTCTTATGGTAGTAATGCTCCTCGTTGACATTCACCATGAGGGACTCTCGATTGGAAATCTTGGTAATGTCCATGTACCATTGATGCAATTCATACATTCTCATTGGGAGCTTATTGACCTCCTCTGGCTCGACCAAAGGTTGGCCCCGGGCATATTTTCGTTTTATTTCCTCCTCTCTAGTCGGAGACATGGGCTCGATATCGAGGAGTTGTCCAACAGTGATCCCAATCGATTCAGCCTGCGCAATATGCTCCTCGGTTATTACCACATCGTCCACCCCGGGAACGTTAACGGTTTGCCCACAATAATATTGGGCGCGCCTACTCTCATGTGTTGTTGGCACAACGAGCGGGGGGATTGATTGCGTAGCCTGTTCTCATAGCTGGGGAACGGTTTTACCGCTCCTTTTGCCAGCTGATTTGCTCGAGCTCGAGCTCGCCTCTTTCTGTAGACGTGCTCAATTTAACTTCCTGAGGTGGCGCTCATAGTCTGTGTCAACAGGCTTGGGAGCTGGTGGTCTAGCCATACGAATGAAGTGGTCAATCTTTTCCACATGCACTTTCTCCCTTGGCGGCGGTGGCGGTTTTGGTGCAAAATGGGCTTCCACCTCGGCCTTCGATATGGCTACGTTTTCCTCCTTGGACTTGTCGTAAGGCCTTTGGGAAGAGGCGCGAGGCTTGGACCATATTGAAATCACTTGCCTCCGCCTATACCTGCAGTACTACCTCGACTTGTACCGCTACGCACCATAGCTGAGGCAGCTCTCTTCTATGATTGCTGAGGCGGCGAAGACAGCTGACGTGGCTGAGTTGGAGGAGGAGGAGGAGTGGCCTGAAGCTGTGCCGGACTTGGAGGAGGAGTGGCCTGAAGCTGTGCCGGACTTGGAGGAGGAGTGGCCTGACGCTTTGCCGGACTTGGAGGAGGAGTGGCCTGACGCATTGGTGGACTTGGAGGAGTGGGAGTCTGCTGACTCGGTGGCGGACTGCGACGAGGAGTCGGATGACGCGGTGTCGGTGGCCTTCGAAAGATGATGCAATCCTTTCTCCATAGGATGATACAATGGTTGGCCTCTCCTAATGTGTGCTCATCGTCACCTCTAGGAATGTCAAGCTCTAGCCCCGAATATTGGTCCACCACCTCATCAACCAAGACACGAGCATAGCCCGCTGGAATCGGGTTGCAATGGAAGGTTGCCTCGGGGGGATTTGTAAAAGCAAGGGCATCCGCCACCTTCATGGATATGTTCTTCATTTTGAAGTGTAGCTCGCAATTAGTGTTCCCCATGATGTCATCCACTGGGTAGCTATCCAGCAATGCATCGTCCGGGGCGGAACCCACGCTGCTTCTCGGCATGGATGGGACGGTGCTGTCCATTGGTGGATCATCTGCTAGCTGCTGAGACCCCCTTTGCTGGCTAAGTGAGTCGATCTGCTCCTGTTGCCGCTGGAATTTGATTGCCAAGTCCGCGTGCGCTGATTCTAAGCCTTGAAGGCGTTCATAGTCTAGCTTCCTCTACTCCTCCTCCATCTTCCTCTTCTTCTCCTCCGCAATCTTCTTTCTCGCACGGGTTCTGTAGTCGGCGTTCCAGTCCGAAAACCCCTCATACCACGGAATAGCGCCCATGCCTCGTGTTCTTCCCGGGTGTTCAGGATTTCCCAGGGCACGCATAAGCTCATCGTTCTCTCTGTTGGGCTCGAACAACCCGGATCGAGCCTCTTCTATTGCAACAAGTAGCTTATCTTCGGCTCCGTCCAGACATGCCTTCTTGGAAACTTTGCCTGTCTTCGGGTCCAACTCCCCCCATGCGCATAGAACCAAGTCCTGCACCTGGGGGGCCAGCTCAATGTTTCTGGAGTGACACCTGCATCCAGCATCTCTTTCTCAGACTTATCCCACTTAGGCAATCCCACCGCATAGCCACTTGGCCCCAGCTTATGGAACTTATCCTTTTTTGCGGCATTGGCCTTGTTTATTCTCGACCATTCCTTAGATAATTCCAAATCCTTGAATTTCACAAAATCGTCCCAATGAGCACTTTGGTTCTCTAGTGTTCCCTCGAATACTGGAGTCTTCCTTCCTCCGTTGACGTACTTGGCCCATTCACGAATCTTGTGGTTCTTGAATGCAACCGCCATCTTCCTAAGAGCAGCGTCCTTGACTTTCTCCACATCTGCATTTGTGAAATGATCTGGTAGGGTGAAATGTTCCATGAGCGTTTCCCAAAGCAACTGTTTTTGTCTGTCGTCGACAAAAGTAACTCCTGGACGTGGCTTTGATGGCTCTCTGCATTCTTGAAGGGAGATCGGGAGTTAGTCCTTCACAAGAACTCCGCACTGACGAACGAACTTGTCCGCAATCTTCTTAGGTGCGAATGGTTCGCCATTAGGTCTGATTGCCTCGATATTATACTTTACGCCCTCCTTCAAATTTTTGTTCGGGCCTCGTTTTGTCCTGTTGCCTGAAGATTTGCTCGATCCGGATGGCTGAAAGAAGAAAGATCGATTCATTAATATATCTTCAAGTCATTTAAACCATGTGATGATCACCAGATGCCTGCTTATATAAATATATATACCTCGCCAGTCTTTGTTGTTTCAAGATCAACATTTTCTTCGTCATGTTCATAGTTCACGACTTCATCAATTCGGTCGTCGCGATCGAATATCATATCACCCTCCCCGGTGTTGTTTAGATATTCGGAGCCGTCATAATCTTCTTCATTCTGATCATCATCTGGCCCGTGAGGATTGCATATGATATTGAACAGGGCCTCTTCTGCCTCTCTGCCGGTATTGTCCGCCATAGGTTTTGTTTAACTAATCCAAAAGAAATATATTCAAATTACAATGCATGGATGCAATCAATTAATAAGGAAAAACTGAATCAATCATAGTACATAATAAGCATCATCGAATATAATCTCGAATACGTCGTCTCAAATAATAGATATAATCTCAAATACATTGTCTCGAATAATAGATATAATCTCGAATACATCGTCTTGAATAATAGATATAATCTCAAATACATCGTCTCGAATAATATATAATCTCGAATACATCGTCTCGAATATTATATATTGAGTACATCACTGGCTAGATAGCTAATAAAGATCGAATACTACAGAAGAATCTAGGACACTCGTGGTTCCTGCGGCGTGGGCGGTGGACACCCAAAGAGAAGGAACCCTCACAGGATCATAGCTGAAGTGAGATCCCTGAAGAAACTGCCAGGTATTGGAGAACCTGCCGCCCTCTAACGCAACCATGTAGCGATGGACGCGCTCGTCCTCCTCCCTGACACGGCGACGTACCACCTCCGGCGGGGCCGGCTCCCTCGGCACCAACACTGGCCCACGCAAACGCCACCAAACGAGATCAGGGTCGACGACGGGACCCGGGGCTGGGTTCCTCATCAAGCGGCGCGCCCCTCCAGGAAGCACCTCCCAGTGCCAGCCCGGCGGAGCCCAGTCCCGGACATGGGTCAGCCGGACGTCGTCGCGGACGGGTCGACGGCGAGGATGCGGGCCGGGCATCGTCGAGAACAAATACTAGCTATATGCCCGCAAAAAGTAACATTTTTTTAATGATCGGATTTTCATAACTAAAATTTCTAACATTTCTATATAACTAACATTCCTATAATATTTCTAACAATGCTATATAACTAACATTTCTATAACATTTCTAATATTTCTATAACTAAAAAACAGAAAAAATTTATAACATTTCTATATATATAACTAACATTTGTATAACATTTCTAATATTTCTATAACTAAAAAAAAGAAAAATTTCTAACTTTTTTATAACTATTTCTATAACTAAAAACAGAAAAATTTCTAACAATTCTAACTATTTTATAACTATTTCTATAACTAAAAAACAGAAAAATTTCTAACAATTCTAACATTTCTAACAATGCTATATAACTAACTATTTCTATAACTAAAAAAAGAAAAATTTCTAACAATGCTATATGTGTGTGTGTGTGTGTGTGTGTGTGCTCACCGGCGACCCGAGAGGCGATGGGGGGCGGCGACGGGGACGGCGACGGGCGCGGCGATGACGGGGATGGCGACGATGGGGACAGGGACGGGGCAGCGATGACGGGGACGGGCCGGGGTGGCGACGACGGGGACGGGGCGGCGATGACGGGGACGGGGACGACGTGGGACGGGCCGGGACGGCACGGCGGTGACGACGGGGACGACGGGGCAGCGACGACGGGGACGGGGGCGGCGACGAGGGTTATGGAGACGGGGGCGGCGGGCGACGGGGCAGAGGAGAAGAAGCAGAGGAGAAACTGAAATTTTTGAAGTGTTTAGTTATATAGGATGGACCTTTAGTACCGGTTGGAGCCACCAACCAGTACTAAAGGCCTGTTTGGCCAGGCCAAGCGGCGGGAACCGCACCATCTTTAGTGCCGGGTGGTGGCTCCAACCGGTACTAAAGGCCCTCCTTTAGTACCGGTTGGTGCTACCACTCGGCACTGAAGGGGGTGCGCTGGCGCAGGTGCGGTGCGAAATGTTTAGTCCCACCTCGCTAGCCGAGGGGCGTCCGCACTGGTTTATAAGCCCCAGTGCGGTAGCTCCCTCGAGCTCCTCTCCAAAGCAGGCCTACTGGGCCTAAATGTTCTGTGCTGCCTTGTGGGCCTACTGGGCCTTTGCGGGCCTGCATCCTGGCCCAACAACAGGTTGGGTTTCTAGTCGTATGCAGGCCGCTGTGGCGCAGTAGGTGGGCTTTTTTTTGTTCTTTTTTTTCTTTATTTATTTTTGTTTGAGTTGTTTTTTTGCTGTATTTAGAGTTTCTTTGTGAATATTTTTGCTTTAGGTACAAAAAATTACAAACTTTTTGTTAGTACCGATAGTTTACAAATTTGAATAGTTTAAATTTTGATTTATTTGAAATTTGTGTGAATCACTAGTTTGTGAATAACTTAACTTTGAGAATAGATTTTTCAGTGTTTCTTTTTTCTTATGTTTAATATTAGTGTGTTTTATCATTATATTCAATTTGTAATGCTTAGGTTATTTAAAAAAAATGAAATGCCTTTTGTAACGGATGAGTTTTCGTCCGAAACCCTGATACCTCGAAAGAGATTGTCCATTTAGTACACGAAGTGCATCCAGTTTTTGCGGTAACCCTCTCTACTTTTTTGCACATGCTATGTGGGTGAAATTATGATACCATGCCAACTTTCAACCTTTTCTGAGTTCATTTGAAATGCTTTTCAATTTCAGGGTCATTTAGCTTAAAAAATCAGTAAAGGCATGAAAGAATTTGTTTGCACATAAAATTTCTTTGCGTTTCAAATGCCAAAACACATAACTACCCTAACTATTACAGAGATTCCCTCCTGGGTGTGAAACACAGAAGAAAGTGATGATAGTGAAGCCGATCACATCCCAGATCTTTGGGTGTGAAACGTTTTCTTCGCTGTGTCCCTTTGCGCCGTAACCATGGAAAATCTTCATCATTTAACGGGATGCTCGGGTCAATATTCACTGTGAACGGAGCAATTTCATCAAACTTTTCATAATCTTCTGACATGTCTGTCTTGTCATCCACTCCCACGATGTTTCTCTTCCCAGAAAGAACTATGTGCCGCTTTGGCTCATCGTACGATGCATTCGCTTCCTTATCTTTTCTTTTTCTTGACTTGGTAGACATGTCCTTCACATAGAAAACTTGTGCCACATCATTGGCTAGGACGAATGGTTCGTCTGCATACGCAAGATTGTTGAGATCCACTGATGTCATTCCGTACTGCGGGTCTTCCGTTACCCCGCCTCGTGTCATATTGACCCATTTGCACCGAAACAAAGGGACCTTCAAACCACGTCGATAGTCAAGTTCCCATATGTCCTATATATAACCATAATATGTTTCCTTTCCTGTCTTGGTTTCTGCATCAAAGCGGACACCACTATTTTGGTTGGTGCTCTTCTTATCTTGGGCGATCGTGTAAAATGTATTACCATTTATCTTGTACCCTTTGAAAGTCATTATATTCGAAGATGGTAACTGGGACAGCAAGTACAGGTCATCTTCAATAGAGGTGTCATGAATGGTACGTGTCTGCAACCAGCTGGCAAAACTCCTGGTTTGTTCACGTGTAATCCAGTCATCATACCACTCCGGGTGTTTGGAGCGTAGCAAATTCTTGTGTTCATCCATATACGGAGCCACCAAGGCGGAATTCTGTAGAACTGTGTAGTGTGCTTCAGTGAGAGAATGTCCGTCCATACATATTATTTGTTCCCCTCCTAGCGTGCCTTTCCCATCCAGTCTGCCCTTATGCCGCAATTCAGGAACACCAATCGGTTTAAGGTCAGGAATAAAGTCAATACAAAACTCAATGACCTCCTCATTTTCATGGCCCTTGGAGATGCTTCCTTCTGGCCTAGCACGGTTATGAACATATTTCTTTAAGACTCCCATGAACCTCTCAAAGGGGAACATATTGTGTAGAAATACAGGACCCAAAACGTTAATCTCTTCGCATAGGTGAACTAGGACGTGCGTCATGATGTTGAAGAAGGATGGTGGGAACACCAACTCGAAACTGACAAGACATTGCACCAAATCATTCTCTAACCTTGGTATGATTTCTGGATCGATTACCTTCTAAGAGATTGCATTGAGAAATGCACATAGCTTCACAATGGCTAATCGAACGTTTTCCGGTAGAAGCCCCCTCAATGCAACCGGAAGCAGTTGCGTCATAATCACGTGGCAGTCATGAGACTTTAGGTTCTGGAACTTTTTCTCTGCCATGTTTATTATTCCCTTTATATTCGATGAGAAGCCAGACGGTACCTTAATACTAAGCAGGCATTCAAAGAAGATTTCCTTCTCTTCTTTGGTAAGAGCGTAGCTTGCATGACCCTGATGTATGCCGTCTTTTCCGTGCATATGTTCCTGGTCCTCCCGTGCCTCAGGTGTATCTTTTGTCTTCCCATACACGCCCAAGAAGCCAAGTAGGGTCACACAAAGATTCTTCGTCACGTGCATCACATCGATTGCGGAGCGGACCTCTAGGTCTTTCCAATAGGGCAGGTCCCAAAATATAGATTTCTTCTTCCACATGGGTGCGCGTCCGTTAGCGTCATTCGAACAGGTTGTCCACCAGGACCCTTTCCAAAGACCACCTTCAAATCCTTGACCATATCATGTACATCAGCACCAGTACGGTGGCGAGGCTTCGTCCGGTGATCCGCCTCACCTTTGAAATGCTTGCCTTTCTTTCTTACGGGATGCCTGCTCGGAAGAAATCGACGATGTCCCAGGTACACATTCTTCTTACAATTAGCAAAATATATACTGTCGGTATCGTCCAAATAGTGCGTGCATGCGCGGTATCCCTTGTTTGTCTGTCCTGAAAGGTTACCGAGAGCAGGCCAATCATTGATGGTCACGAACAACAACGCCTTTAGGTCAAATTCTTCCGCCATGTGCTCATCCCACGCACGTACACCTGTTCCATTCCACAGTTGTAAGAGTTCTTCAACTAATGGCCTTAGGTACACATCAATGTCGTTTCCGGGCTGCTTAGGGCCTTGGATGAGCACTGGCATCATAATGAACTTCCTCTTCATGCACAACCAAGGAGGAAGGTTATACAAACATAGAGTCACAGGCCAGGTGCTATGGTTGATGCTCTGCTCCCCAAAAGGATTAATGCCATCTGCGCTTAGACCAAACCATACGTTCCATGCGTCATCTGCAAACTCCTTCCCGTACTTTCTTTCGATTTTTCTCCACTGCGACCCGTCAGCGGGTACTCTCAACTTTCCGTCTTTCTTACGGTCTTCTCTGTGCCATCGCTACGCCTTGGCGTGCTCTTTGTTTTGGAACAAACGTTTCAACCGTGGTATTATAGGAGCATACCACATCACCTTGACATGAATCTTCTTCCTAGGGCGCTCGCCCTCGACATCACCAGGGTCATCGCGGCTGATCTTATAGCGCAATGCACCGCATACCGGGCAAGCGTTCAAATCCTCGTACTCACCGCGGTAGAGGATGCAATCATTAGGGCATGTGTGTATCTTCTGCACCTCTAACCCTAGAGGGAAGACAACCTTCTTTGCTTGGTACGTACTCTCGGGCAATTCATTGTCCTTTGGAAGCATATCCTTTATCATTACCAGCAACTTTCCAAATCCCTTGTCAGATACACCATTCTCTGCCTTCCATTGCAGCAATTCCAGTGTGGTGCCCAGCTTTTTCTTGTCACCTTCGCAATTCGGGTACAACAATTTTTTGTGATCCTCTAACATGCGCTGCAACTTCTTCTTCTCCAAATCACTTGCGCAGTTTCTCTTTGCATCGGCAATGGCCCGACCTAGATCATCAACGGGCTCATTCGATGCCTCTTCTTCAGCTTCTTCCCGCATTGCCGGCTCAGCTTCTTCCCTCATTGTTGTATCATCGTATTCAGGGAACCCATGGCCAGCATAGTTGTCGTCGTCCTCTTCTTCTTCATTGTCTTCCATCATAACCCCTCTTTCTCCATGCTTGGTCCAAACATTATAGTGGGGCATGAAACCGGACTCAAACATGTGGACGTGAATGGTTCTTGACATAGAGTAATTGTGACCATTCTTACAGCCAGCACATGGACAATGCATAAAACCATCCGCTCGCTTGTTTGCCTCAGCCGCAAGCAGAAAAGTACGCACGCCATTAATGAACTCGGGAGAGCATCGGTCATCGTACATCCATTGCCGGCTCATCTTCAATACACAACATCGAAAACATCAAATTAATACAATACATAAAGTTCATACATAAAGAGCATACAACACTTCAATGAAACAAACAAATAACTCTCTAGCTAAAGAATTTAAATGCAACAACAAATGCGATCAAGATCGGAACTAAGGTAACAATTGATCCAACAGCATAATGATACCAAGCCTCACTATGAATGGCATATTTTCTAATCTTTCTAATCTTCAAGCGCATTTTCTCCATCTTAATCTTGTGATCATCGACGACATCGGCAACATGCAACTCCAATTCCATCTTCTCCCCCTCAATTCTTTTCAATTTTTCCTTCAAATCCTCATTTTCTCTTTCAACTAAATTTAACCTCTCGACAATAGGGTCGGTTGGAATTTCGGGTTCAACTACCTCCTACATACAAATATCTATGTCAACTTGATGGGCATAATTTGTCATAAACACGAAATGCAATGAATAGTTTTAAAAGAGAATATACCACATCCGAATCATAACCCGGACGAGGGCCAACGGGGACGGATATCAAAACCATGGCACTATGCATAACAAACAACGTATGGGTAAGATAATTATACGAGTAACTATATATCCAAATCACACAAACATCATTTTTTTATATAAAACTTCATGAACAAGAGGCTCACCACAAGGTGGTGCCGGCGACGGGACATTGCGAGCGATCGACGGTGGTTACGACGGAGATTTAGAAGGTACTAAGTAAACCACACCTACATATGCAAAACTAAGTGTTATTTTTGACCTCAAATTGCATATAAATCAGATACTAGCACATATATATAATTCCTCCCAAATTACTAAACTCAAAAATCAATCACTATATAAAGCATTGCACGAGCTAATCTAGCAATGAGAGATGAAAGGAAAGAGTTTCTAACCTTTGTGATCATTTGAATGGATGGGGGCCTTCAAATCTTGGGAAAAATGTGTGATGAGCTTGAGAGGAAGAGGGAAAATAACAGAGAGAGGAGAGGGGAAAGGGGAAGAACAGAGCGAGCTCGGTTGGACGAAGGGTCTATGTAGGACGACCTTTAGTGCCGGTTCGTGATACGACCCGGTACTAAAGGTGCTGGAGGGGCCCCGGACTGAAAATATCCTGCCACCACTCACTTTAGTACCGGTTCGTGGCACGAACCGGTGCTAAAGGTTCGCCATGAACCGGTACTAATGACAGCGGCCCAGCTAGTCGTTGGAACCGGCACTAATGTACACATTAGTGCCAGCTCAAATTCAAACCGGCACTAATGTGCTTCATGTTTGACCCTTTTTCTACTAGTGGTACTATACTAGTACTAGGAACCAGATGGAGGAGCGTCTGCACTCTTATTATAATTTTAAAATGTGATAAAGCAATCTTCAACACATTTGGTTCTCTTCGAGGGTTCTCGCATGTGATAATGGAAGTTGATTGCATGGAACACTCACCACAATTCTCGCTTAATTCTGGCTCTTATCCTGTTACAAATAGTAGCGCTCGGTAATATTTCCTCTTTTTTTGTTATTCAGCATGTAAACAGGTCAGCAAACCTTGCGGCGCATCTTCGTGTGAACCGTGCTTGCTGCACTTTGAATGTGGCCGAGAGCTGGCTTGACGAAACACCTTGCTTCCTAGTTCTTTTTTTGCGGGGTACCTCGCTTCCTAGTGACCAGTGTCTTGGCTGATCGTCCTAAGAATGCTTATATATGAATAACGCTCTCTCATTTACCCGCAAAAAAGATTAAGCCATATTAACCGAAAAGGAGGGAGTATGGACTAGCACTACTTTTTGGTGTGTCCCGTCAACTCGCAGAACGAGGAGAAGCTTGCAGGACAAGGTGAAGCTCGCATATGCCTTTTGAGTAATGCAACATACCCTCGGTGGACATGCGTCAGTCCATTCGGTGTCAGATTGTCAGAGGCATACACTGTAGTACCCAACATGCGAAGTACCATCATTGTTCGACTTCACAAAGAGGCGAAGAGCCAAGCGCAGTAGTACGAGTAGTACTACTACTAGAACCACATGGTGGAGCGTCTGTACTCTTATTTTTTTTATCTCTGATAAAGTACACGTTTATTCCGGAGAAGGGCGGAAAACGGCAGCCCAACATGTAATGAATGATATCGATCAACCAACCATGCTCGAATATATCTTGGCCTCCGTGCAAGCCCGTCTGTGTGTTCTCGCTCCTCATCTCTCTCAAGGAACAGCGGGTTGGCTCTTTGTCATAAATTGAGATCGATTTGCTCACACTCCTGTCCCACATGTCAGTGATATGCCAAGAGGAGGTGCGTTGACCGACTGTCCATACGTGTACTTGGTTTTGCACCTTCATACTACTCCTCCCTCCGTCACAGTTTGCAGGGCGCGCTTCATTATGATGCATTTCTCTCAATGCATTTCCACCACCAGAGAGACTTTAGACGTGTTTGGTTTAATGCTCAATTAATTAGGGCGTGGTAATCGCAATCAAGTCCACAATTTTCTCTCCATGTACTGTACTACTACGGAGTGGAGTAAGTGCATGCATGTGTGTACCCGGGGAGGAAGCACTACATGCATGTGTGTACGCATTATTCCCTCTAGTAATAGACGCTGTGCTATAACTACCAATGCTATTTTTCACGCGATCGTAGTCGCTTTGGTCCCATAGATTTTTTTCTTTTTTCTGAAGCACGCTGTATAAACAGTGACGGATGGAGTAGTATGAGCGGGTTCAAAGAAGAGCGTATTGATGGTTGCTTCTTCAGAGGAACTTACAGTGGGAAAGGTGGGGCTTATGATTTGACTGCTCATTACTCACTATTAATGCGGCGCAACGACCGGGCTGAGTCTCCCATGCGGTTATGCACTACCCCCTCGGTTCTTAAATATACTCCGGAGTATTCGTCTTTCTAGAGATTTCAACGAGTGACTACTCAAATATTTGTGTTTTTAGAGATTTCAAATGGACTGGCACATACGGATGTATATAGACATATTTTAGAGTGTAGATTCACTCATTTTGCTCCGTATGTAGTCACTTGTTGAAATCTCTAGAAAGACGAATAGAATATTTAGGAACGGAGGGAGTACACATACGAAGCAAAATGAGTGAATCTACACTCTAAAATATGCCCATTTGAAATTTGTAAAAAGACAAATATTTAGGAATGAAGGAGTATAATTTTGTGCATGGCACATGAACCCGGATGATGAAGAGGCTTCTGGCAATGCTATCAAGCTTCCATCATTTGTTTACATAATTGACGTACTATACAAATAATTTTCAAGCGACATGAAATTGTACAATGGTGTGAGCTTTCAGCTTTTATTTTGCGTGTCTTGCCATCGATGCTCTTTCGGAAATAATAAAAACTAACTTCCTTGCTAATGCATGTCAATTATTAGCAGAACAGAGCTAATAATTACATCACAACTGAAGACAGAGTTGTGAGAAGGTGTTAAATTAAAATTGATCCATGCTTTCATTGGCAGCAACGTCCCCCCAGCTCTGTCTAAATCAACAAGGCATGTTGGGAAAAAAAGTAGCTGTCTGGAGCATGCAACATTCCGATCATTTTGCGCAGTTCCACTAAAATAGAGCTGAGCGTCCCTGTTCCAAAGATATTAAGTGTGATTACGATAATAGAGCACTGTTGATGAAACAATAAACACACAAATAGAAGCCGGTCACCTTTGCAGTCTCTCTTAAGACTAACTAGTTGGAGAAGATTAGGCTCGGAGTTGGATGAGGAGGATAGAGCAAAACCAATCTCCCTTTGTGCAGTCGCATTGAAATGTAGAGACATTGCCCGTGTGCCATTTTAGTACAACTGCACAAAACACTCTCAAGAAAAAAGTGATCTGTGCAGTTCACCAAAAGGTCGCAATAGCAACGAGGTGAAATGGATAGCCCTGTTTGCAAAAAAGAGGT
This sequence comes from Triticum dicoccoides, assembly GCF_002162155.2. Lineage (NCBI taxonomy): Eukaryota > Viridiplantae > Streptophyta > Magnoliopsida > Poales > Poaceae > Triticum > Triticum dicoccoides. The sequence goes on along the minus strand of NC_041392.1, from coordinate 585,321,802 downwards.
AGAAAGGAAACAATTACTGGCCAATAACAGTTGATGACACATGCGACGACAAAAAAGAAGCATATTCCTTGTCCTAAGGGAAGATAACAACATGGTTGTGTTTGTCTAAAACGGTGTGAGGACGAGAATGCAATATGGAAAGTACGCCGGACGAGCTACGTTTTGGGCAAAGAACTATGGAAGATCCACATGCAGCGACGTGGGAAGACAGGCAGTGGAGCAAGGCCGGAGGGGATACCTGGAGGTCGTCGGGATGTAACTAGGTGAGCAGCGGCGGGCGGAATCTGTGAGCAGGTGGCGTAGGCCCTGCCGCGCCGGAGCTTGGTCAGAGAGAACAACGTGTACCGCAGATCGGGACGTGCTGCCTCGGCGCCATCGAACGGAGAAATGATGCACTTCCTCCCTTTCCCCCGGCGGACGGGATGCGGCCGAATCAGTGACCAACGGTGAGAGAGAGAGAGAGGCCACCGCACTCCCTTTCCCCTGGCGGACGGTATGCGGTCGGATCAATAACCAACGGTGAGAGAGAGAGGCCACCGCAGCCTTGTGTGAGATACTCTGAAGAGCGACAAACCAGGCAGGCAGACTCCATTGTATATAGTGAGCGGACTACCTTTTTCTCCATAAAAATCGTTTTATACTCTGTGTACGTGCCATTGAGCGCTATAAGTTTATTTAAAAATAACGCGGCAACGCGTTAAGTCGAACTTTGTTTCGTGCACGCGTGGTACACGACCTCCCTAGGTAAACAACCGCTACAGCGTTCAAATTAGCACGTGGGCTGCCATTTCGTAAAGAAATGAGCTCCACCGTGTACCTGCCCGGGTGTGGCTAGGCACGAAGTGTGAGTACGTGCACAGTGCACCTATTCTCTTCTTGTATATGTACACCACCTAAGTGGGGTTGTGTGAGAGAGATACAAACCTAGAGAGATATAGTGTGTGGGTTCTTGAGAGTTTTTTTTGG
>NC_041392.1:585277727-585320437 GCF_002162155.2 Triticum dicoccoides | reverse complement strand
AATCAAAAAATGTAACATATGCAATGTGTGTGAAATAGAGTCCTAGATATAACATATATATAGAGGGGGCGATCCACGAGAAGAGAGTGGAGGTATCATCGGCTTGAGGTGTCCATAGAATCAAAGAGAGGGATGATGATGATGTGTGTGTGTGTGTGTGCGCCCGCGCGATCGATAAAGAGTGCCATCGAATTTGTGTGTGCCCACGTCAAAGATATAGAGTGGCTGACCTACTGAAACGTGAGATGGGACATGTGCAGTTTGTCTCTATGGCATGGATACCTACCTGCAGCACTCGACTATCGGTGTGTGGTGGGGGAAGAGGGAGGCCAAATTAACTATAGAGGTACAATGGCTGGTATATGTGTGGAGGAGGAGAGAGGCCTACCTCATGTATTAAGGAGATCGATCTGCCTCATGTATTAAGGGAGATCGATCGACATCCATGCATATGTGCAGGAGAGGAATAAGGTTGGGAGAGAGACAGAGCTAGAGTGTTGGAGGGGGTGGTAGTGGAGTTGCTTCTAACAAATGGTGGGATAGGCTTGCTAGACAAACGGAGGGCATGCCCGCAATATCAATAAGAGAGGAGATGGCTGCTTGTTGTCTATGCACGTGCGTGTGAGAGACGGGTCAGGAGGCATGCACGAATGATGAGGGGGGATGATGTGGCTGTGGTAAGCAGACGTAACTACATAGGAAGATCAATCGCCCTTTGTTAGAGAAAGGAGAGACATAACTTGTGAGGTACGTCGATCGATGGGGGGTAGTTAAAGTCGATCTAGGTATATGTTGGGAGATCGATCGGTATACATGCATGTGTGTGTTAGAAGCAAACGAGGCACGAGGAGAAGGATAGAGAGAGAGAGAGGGATGCATGTAGGAGGTGGTACGAGAGGCATACTATATCGAGGGGGGAGGAGTGTGCGAGTACGAGAACGATGAAATGAGTGGTGGGAGTGAGGCATGGACGGTGACAAGAGAAGAGGGGAAGCTTGTGTTTGTGCTACGCACACCTGGCTAGAGAGGCATATCGATCGATGTGTGCCGTAAAGAAGGAGCTAGGGGGGGGCTACACACACCATGGGTGAACGACCTAAAGTGAAAAGACGAATTTGCACGATCGAGCTAGAGAATACTGAGGGAGGGTGAGCGGGATGTGGGCGTGTGCATGCACAAGAGAAAGTTAGCGCTAGCTACAAAGATAAGAGGGTTGTGTGGGTGTAAAAGACGAATAGAGATCATATATACTTCATTATAAAAAGCGAATTCAGATATTTGAAGAATTTATCATAGTGTTTCAGACCGACGCATGTGTGAATATATATAACACTGATACACATGGTGTGGTTATGAACATGTTATACTACATTTAATATATTTTATCTCTACTCTTATAAAAAATGGAGCTGTTGATGGTGGTGTGCCTGCCATCCTGCATTATAGGCCATCCGATTTATATCTGGCGGATAGCAAGGAAACTATGATGGTTAAAGTTGGCAACAATCATGATTGTAGATTCTTATTGAAATAGAGAAACGAATTCAAATTTAGTTCCAATTGTAGCGGTAGTAGACATTTGGAATGCACTAAAATGTTGGTATGAGTAGGTTACATGCATTATACAGCAAGCGAAAAAATTTAATCGGACATAACATGGATTCATACTCCCTCCTTCCATCTATATAGGGCGTAATGAGATTTTTAAGACCGCCTTTGACTATTGACAAGATTAATAGTACATGACATGCACAATGTGAAAATTATATCATTGAAAGAACTTTTCACATACGAATTTAACGGTGTGCTTTGTGTAAGTTGCATGTCATATATCAACGCTCTAATATTTGGTCAAAGTTAGCATTGAAAAACGCATTAGACCCTATATAGATGGAAGGAGGGAGTAGCTTTGAATAGCATTTGTATAGTAAAACAGGGCAAGACTCTCTCTTTGTGTGGTGTGAATAGTTTTATTTTTTTCGTTTTCTTTTTGGTTGAGGGAAGTGTGAATTGATTTGGTACGTACAAGTACAATATTACTACATGTTAGGCTTGTCCCTAAAATTCAACCCGCGTCTTGTTATATCCCGAAAATTCAGATATCGTGCTCCCAAAACTGGCGCCTTCACAACCCGCGCCTTGCTATCCCGAAATTACAATGCGCGCGAAAACTCCCTCCAGCTGCCAAATCCCGACACGCGAAATCCCCCTTCTAACCCTGAGCCGAAAGGGCCGCTAGTTCAAATTGGTGGGGGTACTTTTGTAACACACCCTACATTTTGGACAAGCGCGTCCCTAAGTCATGCTTCACCCCCTCCCATCGCCCCCTTTTCGCCATTCGAAATCCCAGGCCGCCATAACCTCTCCACTCCAGCCGCGAAACCCCACCGTCCTCCGTCCGCCACATCACCGCTGCCCAGCCGGAGCCTCTTCCCCGACGACGTCGTCCACCACAACAGCTCGACGTCCCTCGTCCACCTCCCCAGATGAGGATCCGTCGTCCATCTCACCATCCCGCCGGTTCAGCCGCCCCGTCCTCCACCTCCAAGGAGCTGCTCCAACGATCGCCTCATCTATCGCGGCTGCTCCATCCCCACAGCGCCGCCTTAACCTGCTCCACTTGAACCGCAACATCCTCACCGACTCCTCGGACGAAGCCGAGGCCTACTCGGCGCCACCAAAGAGGTTGTACACTCATCGCATCGCACCTTCTCCTTAACTCGACCTCCCGGTGCCGACGGTGCTCCATCCCGCACCCCCATGGAGCGGCTACCTTGAAGCCGGCGCCGCAGGCGACATCTCTACAACGGCTCTCCCCCAGTGCGAGGCCCCTTCAGCGGCGGTGTCCATACCATCCGGATCTGCTGTTGCTGCTCCGGCTCTCGCTCGCTCGCTCGTGCTGCTGCTGCTCCGGCTCTCGCTCGATCTCTCGCTCTCCCAGCAGCTGCTGCTGCTCTCCCCCTCGCTCGTGCTGCTGATCTGCTCCGATTAAGCCACACTTCAGTCGACCGAATCAACTTTTGGGTCAGTCGATTTTCAGGGGTTGGGGGGCCCGCCGGAGTTAAGGAAGAACCACCCGCAGCGGGGACGGGGGCTCACCGGAGAGGTACCCCACTATCTATCTTAGGGTTCAGGGTGGGGGCGGGGGGCCTAGAGGGCTGGCAGGGGCGGCGGTGGCGAGTTGTTTCGGGGCGGCAAGGCGGCGCTGGGGCCGGCGGTTCGGCCGGTGGTGGCTGGCGGCTCAGGGGGTGCAGGTTGAAGATGAACTGCAGGCCCTCCCTAAACTACATGTCAAGTGCCTCTCTGCTACCATTGCGTTCAGTTTCGACAGTAGCATTCAGATTCCACGGTAAATTTCAGTTTTGAGTTCAGAGTCAACAGTTTTTACCTCATCTGTTGTAGTCAGGTGGTTTTTGGTGATGTTAATTTTACATCCATTTTACATCATCTATTGGAGATGCTATTAGAATCCCACTTGAGATTGATGATGTATGTCTTGTGCTGCTTCAGCCTTGATGTCTTACGGCTCACCGGAGCTGCTCCAACGACAGAACGATCCATCACAACAGAGCAGTGCCCTGGACGCCGTCTACAGATTCCTCAGATCTTCCTCCACACCTCCGACAGCCACCTCTTCCTCAACTGCTTCAGCGACCAACCCAACGATGCTGAGGTCGACACGGCTACGGCAAAGAGGTTGTACACTTTTTGCATCACTTATTACTATACATTCACGTCGATCCATTAGGGCTATTTTGGTTCAACGGAAAAATGTCGATCCACTGGTTGTTACCATCACTCTAAATTTATGCATGCTCTCCTTACATAATCTCACCATATTTTTTTCGTATGCATGTCAGATATTGTACACAGTCATGCTGAACATGTAGAGAAAAAGAGAAGAGTTTTGCGCGGCAATACAATGTCATGCAGACATCGCTCCATGGTGGGTTCAATGGCAAACCCTCCCCACCCCTCTCTAGATTGTAATCCAGAGGAAGATATCTGTTCTGAGGCGGATTCAGACGTCGCTGACCACTCCTATTTACCCCCCAAGGTGTTTGCTCTACCTTGGCATAATGATGTTAGTCATATCATGCATATGTTGCCTTGCAGTGCCTACTTTTGACATCATATATGTCATCTGCTTAGTTTAGACATGTTCTGTAATGCCACCTATTTAGTTTCTATATCATATATGGGAATTATGCAGTCTCATGTCTTTTAGCCAGCCATAATATATGTGAAATGTACAATGCCATCCTGTTTAACCAGGCATCATATATTTGAATGATATCTTGCTCATCCTTTTCTTCCTTACATTTCCATTTGTCGACAACGTTTGTACATTAAACTACTCTTCCTGTGAATCAGCCATTTGGGTGGGAGATGGAAAAATCTGGAGTGAAAACAAGGCCTTCAGAGCAGACAGTGCTACCTGTCGAAGTAGATCTCTTGTTGGGTCCCGATAGCTCCTCATAGATGGATTCAGAGACAGATGACCAGTCCTATTCCCCCACTGAGGTGTATGCTCTAACTTGGCACGGTTATACTACTCATAGCATGCATACAGTGTCTTGCATTGCAGAGTTTAGACATCATATACACAATATTCAACACCATGTTCTTAGTTTAGACATCATATCGAATGCCCTCTGTTTAGCATATAAATCACATATGTGAATTAAATGATGCGATCCTGATTACTTAGATAACATGTAGGTGAATTATGTCATGCGATCCTGTTTAGTTATTCATCATATCTTTGAATTATGTTATGCTATGTTATCCAGTTTAGATAGACATCATATATGTGAAATTATGTCATGCTATCCGTTTTAGTTAAACAATATACATGTCAACTATTTCATGCCCTCTTTTTTCCACACTATCTATTGCATTTGTCTCTCATACAATGTCTGTACATTCAACTATGTTTCCTGTTTATCAACCATTTGAATTGGAGCGGGTGATCCCAGTATCTAGGGGACTAAAAACACAGTCTTCAAATAAAACAGTGCTACCTCTTGGTGGATATAGCACCCCGGTTGTACATGCACAAGAACTAGCCCTACCACACATAACCCAAACTCTCACAGATTGTACCCCTACTGCGATGGACAGAGAACTAGCTTCACCCAATCTAACCCCAACCCCAGCCGATAGTAACCCAGTTCCTGTTGACACAACACCATCTCCACCACGGAGCTCCCAAACAAGAGCAGTTAGTAAGGCAGCTCCAGTGCCCAAAGGGCCAGTACTATCACGGTGAACCCCAACTCCACCATTTAGTACGCCTATTCCTGTGGAGGAAGCACAACCAGCCAGTCGTAGTTTAGCATCTATCGCATTTGATGTTGTTAAATCGTGTGTGCGTATCTTCCCATCTTGGAAATATTATAGTAAAGATGAAGGAAAATGCCAATTGCAGGTGTTTGTCCAGGAGTTATGTGTAAGTAATGTTATTCATGGCAATTACTTTGCTTCGTCCCATACATCCTACCTCCATGATGGTTATAATACAGCAAATTTTCCCGTTTTTCTCTATAGAGAAGGACCGATTTGGAAACTCAGGATGAGGTAACCTGTGCTAATTCCTCTGCTATCTTCAAGAATGCTTGGTGGCAGTATCGGAATTACCTGAAGAAAACGTACTTCACCAGCAAAGAAACTCATCAAATTCCCTTACGTTCTCCTGAGACACATTTATTGGACGATGACTGGGAGCGCCTTGTTCTGTACTGGTCCCGAACCAAGAATGTGGTAAGGTCTATGAGCTCATTTTCTATTTTAAGTATTATATTCTTGCGTCTTACTATACTCTGTTCATGTAGAACAAGTGCCTAAACCAAAAGAACAACTGTTCTAATTTAAGATTCCATTGCTATCATAGTTCAAAAAAGCGCTAGGCGTTAATTGTGCGTTTTGCCACCGCCTTGCGCTTTACTGACCAAAGCGCATGCTTATGCGCAGTTATGCACAGATTATGCTAGTTATGCGCAATGCATTTTGCCAATGCCTAGAGCCTAGGCGCGCCTTTTTTTAACTATGATTGCTTTGCCCTTGTATCACTGTATTTACTCATACAAACTTATTTTTAAATTGAAGGATCCAATCGAAACTCCAATGGCATAGCAGGTATGTTCACGCATGTTTCTTTAACAGGTTTGCTCTTATTAATAGCTCTGTTGATTTCAATTTCAATTGTGTATACAGTTGACTTTCATATCATGCACATTACTAGCATCACAATAGAGCCAATAGTGTTGTTGTACATGTAGACCCGTGGTACCCATCTGAAATCTTGTTGTGCCATGTAGTTTCCCACGCTTTGTATTCTTTCACTGCTGCTTTGTCTTGAACTGATATGATTTGAACCATGTCTCTATTTTGATTTGGCAAGACAATGCAGTGACCATAGGACATAGATATATGTTTGTTTGATGCTTTTATTATGTACTAGTACTTGGCAATAGAAGACTTGGTAGTTTGATCCTGTCCACCTTACGAATGAACTGGTTCACCGAAACGAGTTTCATATACTAGTACATGCTATACTTGTTATGTGTCTGCTTGTTTGCTCTTCTAAAATGATGACAGAATATTGGGGAAGAGTGCCTTATTAAGCAATGGTAAAGGAAGTAATGCAGATATGGTTCAGGATAGTGACACATCCTTGTTGGTCTCCAACAAAGCTGATAAAACAGCTAAGGAAGACTATCTTGAAGACAGCGAGACAACCCCAAAGTCTTGTCTTGGTTTAGTGTTCGGGTTACTGGCCACTACCGCTTGCACAAGCTATTCAAACTCACTGTCTGAATCAGTTCGGTTTCTTGAGTCTCAACTACAAGCTGAAAGACATCGATCAGCTGTGCTGCGACAAGAAGCGGAAGGACTGCGGAAGTCCCTGGAGCATTCAGATGCATACTTTCTGGTGCAACAACAAGCGTTGGAGGATTTTAGCGCCAAACAGGACAAAGCTAATCAGCTTGCTAAGCTTATTGCCAGCATGGTGGATACCCAGGATAACGTTTCTTGAGCTCTTCTGAAGTTGTTTCAGTTATGCTCTTGTTTTGCTGCCATGTTTATTTGCACTGGTGGCCAATTTTGACGGCCAGTGTATGTAATGTGCTCCTTTGTTCCCTATATTTGCACTGGTGGAGAACTTTGATGCCTAGTGGATGTAATATGTGTAATAGCGGTAATAGGCTAGCGTTAGTTGCTTGCTTATTTATTTCCTTATTGTCTTGTTTAGTTGTTTGCTTGTAGTCACTGCACTTCTTTTTCTGTGTTTTTCTAGTGGCCACAATAGCCTTTTTTGGGAACTAGGCCAAAATAATCATGGCAACACATGGACTATTGTAACCATGGGCCTTCTTCAGGCCGTATGATCCATGGGCCTTCGTCCGGCCGTAGGATCCATCGGCCTTCTATACGGGCCTTAGGGTTCATTGGCCTTCTACGGGCCGTAGGGTCCATGGGCCTTCTACGGGCCGTACGATCCATGGGCCTTCTACGGGCCGTACTATCCATGGGCCTCATACGGGCCGTAGGATCCATGGGCCTTCTACGGGGCATATCATCATTTCACCAATCATGCATCATACTGTTTGTGGACCATAATGGGCCGTTAATAGGCCGTATTTGATAACTCTATGAAAACCGCCCAATGGGTTTTTTTGACATGAAAATGACCCAACGTATTAACGGTCCGCAAATGGGCCGACTGTAAAGACGGGCTGAATTTGGCCCACAAGCAGAAAATGATAGTAATGGGCCGTATGTAACCGAATGCTGCAAATGAGCCCAAGAATCAATGGGCCCTGAGAAGGCCGAAAGATAACTTGGGCTGGAAACGGCCCAATGGAATAACGGGTCGTTAATGGGTATAAAGTGATACAATGTTCATTACGGGCCAGTTTCACCACGGGCCATTAATGGGCCAAGAGTTACAAAGGTCCTCATATGGGCCGAAATAAGTCATGGGCCACACATGGGCTGGAAGTTAAAACAGTCTGAATCATATTGGACGGCCCATATGATGCTACTGGGCCTAATTCGGATAGGGCGTAAAGGGCCCTGGGTTAGCGGGTTGTAAACGGGCTATATGCGAACATGCCGTTAATGGGCCTTGGGCTGTGCCACGTGTTGCCGTATCATAGGCGCCTTCGTTCCAATGAGCAGATGACATCTGTCCCAACGGTGAGCCGGCACGTGTTTCCTCCAGCCAATGATGATTTTACACGTGGAAAATCCCCATTGGTCGGGGCTGTTAATGGGTTATCGGATCCAAAACCTGACCCGATAGCTTAACGGTGTTTCGTTATGGTGGATGCCATGTGTCGGTCACCCTTGACGAAAGCACTTCTCTGACGCGCGATTTATCGTCATGGAAGTGGACACTTCCGTGATGATAATTTTGGTAATGTCATGGAACACTTCTATGATAGCACATGTATGACTATCTTGATTCTGTCATAAAATCGTCATGGATGTACATGCATGACAGAAAACATGACCTATTGTGACAAACACGTATCATCATGGAAGTGTATTTTTTTGTAGTGAGAGTGCTGGCTCGACGTTTGCAAGAGCAGTCCAAATTGGTTTTGAACCTAAGCTCCATAGAAATATGGAAGCATACATGGATGACATAGTGGTCAAAACCAAGGACGGGGCAACTCTTGTGCAAGATCTGGAAGAGACATTTGCCAACTTGCGCAAGATCAACCTTAAGCTGAACCCTGAGAAGTGTGTCTTCGGTGTTCCGTCCGGCAAGCTTCTCGGATTCTTTGTGTCGCAGCGCGGGATCGAGGCAAACCCAGACAAAATCAAGGCTATTGAGCAGATTGAGGTGCCCAAGCGGATCAAAGATGTGCGTCGGCTCACCGGCTACGTTGCCGCCATGAGCTGATTCATCTCCAAGTTCGCCGAGTGTGCCCTTCCCTTTTTCAAAATCTTGAAGAAGGCAGGCCCAATGGACTGGACCCCAGAAGCCGAGGTGGCGTTGCAAGATCTAAAGAAATACCTTTCCTCCATGCCAATATTGGTTGCGCCTAAACCACAAGAGCTGTTGCTGCTGTATCTGGCGGCGACGAATCAAGTGGTCAGCGCTGCACTGGTGGCGCAGAGGGAGGTCAACGAGGAGGCAGTGGCGACGGCAGAACCAGCGGATGGCAAGCCAAAGATTCCCCCGGCAGGGCCTAGTGCTGGCAAGGTGAGGCCCCTGGCAGAGTCTGATGCCACCAAGGCAATGCTCGCGCAGTCAAGTGAGGTGGTGCAGAAGAAGAAGATGATGCAGCACCTGGTTTACTTTGTCAGATCCCTCTTGCAGGGGGCTAGGTCGAGGTACTCCAGTGTGCAAAAATTGCTCTTCGGCCTCCTTATGGCCTCGAGGAAGTTGCATCATTACTTCCAAGCCCACAAGATCACTGTCAGTACCCGCCTCCCATTGCAACGGATACTGCATAACCCAGATGCGACCAGAAGGATTGTGGAATGGGCCCTAGAGTTGTCGAGCTTTGGGTTGAAGTTTGAAAGTACCTCAACAATCCAGAGCAGAGTCTTGGCAGAGTTCATTGCAGAATGGACCTCGACGCCCGACGAAGAAAACCAGGAGACCGCTCTCCCCGGCAAGGAAGCAGACCGCGACTGAATCATGTACTTTGATGGGGCTTTCTCGCTTCAAGGCGCCGGTGCCGGTGTGCTGCTTTTCGCACCCACCGGAGAGCACCTCAAGTATGTGATCCAGATGCACTTTCCCAGGGAGATGTCCACAAAGAACACTGCTGAGTATGAGGGGCTGCTTGCTGGTCTCAGGATCGCTGCAGACCTTGGGGTGAAGAAGCTCATCATTAGGGGTGACTCGCAGCTTGTCATCAGGCAAGTCAACAAGGATTACCAGAGCCCATTGATGGAGGCCTACGTAGATGAAGTGAGGAAGCTGGAGGAGCGCTTTGACGATATCCAAGCGGAGCACGTTCCCTGAGCGGAGAACGACATCGCCGATTACCTGTCGAAGCGTGCTGCATTCAAGCTACCTGTGGAACCAGGTACCTTTTTGCTCCGGTTAACTCAGCATTTGTCGAACCGTCAACGGGGCAGAACAAGCGGAGGAAATCAGGTCCCGGCAAGTACTTTCCGGCCGAGCCCCCTGGGGCTGCCGGCAAGGATGTTGTCGTGCACACTGAGCCTGCCAAAGAGCAACTGGCTCCGGCAGGGCGTCAAGCCCAGGCCGTGGAGACGGCCGCTCCCATGGAAGAAGATATGCCTTTGGTCCTTGCCATCGAGCCCCAGGCTCCGGCATGGGCAAAGCATACCGTCCGATTCCTCCAAACAGGGGAGCTTCCTGAGGAGCAGGAAGAAGCGGAAAAAGTAGCCCGTTGGTCTGCCTTGTACCAGTTCGTCGATGACGTCCTGTACAGGAGGAGGCCAGACGGTGTGAAATTGAAGTGCATCCCCCGGGAGGATGGACTGGAGCTGTTGGCGGAGATACATGGAGGCATATGTGGCTCCCACATAGGGTCGAGGGCCCTTGCTGGCAAGGCATTCCGGCAAGGTTTCTTCTGGCCCACCGCCCTCCAGGATGCGACGACACTGGTAACCAAGTGTGAAGCGTGTCAGTTCCATTCAAAGAAGCTTCATCAAGCAGCTCAAGCCCTTCAAACAATCCCTCTCTCCTGGCCATTCTCGGTCTGGGGGCTCGATATACTGGGCCCCTTCCCCCGTGCTGTCGGGAGCTTTGAGTACTTGTACGTTGCAATCGACAAGTTCACAAAGTGGCCGGAAGTGGAAACAGTGAGAAAGGTGACAGCACAGTCAGCCGTCAAGTTCTTCAAGGGACTGGTCTGCCGCTTTGGTGTGCCAAGCAGAATTATCACCAATAATAGCACGCAGTTCATGAGCCACACCTTCATGCACTACGTTCAAAACCTCGGCAGCATGGTCTGTTTTGCTTCCGTGGCACATCCCCGGAGCAACGGCCAAGGAGAGAGGGCGAATGTTGAAGTGTTGTGAGGACTGAGAACGAAGACCTTTGACAGGCTGCACAAGAGCAGAACGCGCTGGATTGATGAGTTGCCAGCGGTTCTTTGGTCGATTAGGACGACGCCAAATCGAGCCACCGGCCAGACACCCTTTTCCCTAGTATATGGGGAGAAGGCAGTTCTCCCCACGGAACTCATATACGGGTCACCTCGAGTGCTCGCTTATGATGAGCTTGAGCAAGATCAGTTGTGGCAAGATTATGCAACGCTCCTTGAGGAAGATTGTCTTCGGGCGGCTGTGAGAGCAGCACGCTACCAGCAAGCCCTGCGCCGCTACCATAGCCGCAAGGTTCATGCCCGAAGCTTTGATGAAGGCGACCTTGTTCTTCGGCGCGTTCAGTCGGCCAAGAATACCAACAAGTTGATGCTGAAGTGGGAAGGCCCTTATCAGGTAATACGAGTTACCAGGCCCGGCGCAGTCCGCCTGGAGACCGAAGATGCTGTCCCAGTGAGCAATTCCTGTAACATCAAGCATCTTCGCAAGTTTTTCCCATAAGGCGCGGTTTGCTGGGCCTCCCGGCAAGTCACCTTCTGTACAAGCTTTGCCGGCAAGGCATGTAACCCTCTGTACAAAGCCAGGCGTAGACCCTGAGCATAAATAAACGAAGCGCTGGCGCCCTAAGTTATAGCATGCATGCTAGGTTGATTCTCTTCCTCGGTTAGGGTTGATAGTGCTTAGTGGTAACTAACCCCTAGCCTATAGGTCGGGTGTGCGTCTCTTCTGTTTTCTTTGGTTCACAAGGCACTTCTGCTGAGCCACTTGGGAAAAGGAAAACGAACTGGCGCTCCGACCCTGGCAAGGCAAGGCTGCCGGGGGCTGAAGATGTAAGGATCCAACCAGGGCGAGCCAAGGTTGCCGGGGGCTGCGAATTCAGATAAGTTTTTCATCCCCCTGTTGTACGTTTCCGTCTGGAACTGGGACATGTGAAGCCTCATTTATGTCTTAAAACCACCATACTCCCTTTTTCCCTGTACCCGGGAGTTACTTCCTGGGTCGGAATTTGGTAGTAGTTGCGGTGGCGAAGAGATGAACGAGGAGCCTAACTCTACTTCGCCCCTGCCTCTGCCAAAAGGGCGAGAACGGTCGGCTGAAGAAGATAAACGGCAACGCCTGTTGCCAGGTGACAACGTTTATCACGAAAATAACAAGGATTTATCCTTGGCATGGGCCTTGCTCACGCATGAAGAACCCGGCAAGCACCCTTTTTCATTAAAAACGTCCCATAAGGTACAGTTCGTATAGAAAGAAAAACATGAACAAGGGGGATTACATGCTTTAAATCTAACAAGGCCCGAGGGCTTACAGACTAAAAAAGAGATGAGATGCCCATAATCCCTTTCTTGTCCCTCTCCTTAGGAGGCATGTCAAGGAGGCGAAAGGGCAAAAGGGGCGCCTAGGCGAACTACGAGTAGCAGAAAGCACCAAGAGAACACCTGAGTGGCTGCCCACGGATGGGCCGGTGATGACGGTGCTGGGAAAGGAGCTGGAAGACGAGGCGGCAGGTTTCCGAACACGCGACGAAGGCGTCGGTTTCTGCATACTCCGATTTGATGGCCTTGCCACCCACCCTCTTCCTCTTCCGCAGCCCCTCGATGCCAGCCGCCCAAAGAGACGGCCCCAAGAAGTTCAAGGAGCTGGCCCCTTCCCCGGCAAAATTCCGCCGGAGGAGCGGCTAGGTGCAGATGCTGCTCCTGCCGCACCCGCCCAGGCGCGGGCGGTCCGACGCCTAGTCGGACTCGTCCCCATCATCTGCCCCCGCTGTCCTCCTCGTCACTTTCGCTTGTTGCAATCTCTGTCGGAGGAGCTCTCCACGAGCACTTCAGGCGAGTTCCAAGATCTTCGAAGACCTTGATGGAGAGCAGGCCGTCCTCCATTAATTTGAAGTAGAGGATGAGCCCCGCCGTCAGGCTGTGGATGCGAGCGAACGTATTCCATCCACGGCGGAGGTACATGACCCGAGGAGCCGGGAAGTCGACGTCGACCCGCGTGCCCCCATTCCCACGGCCCCTCATGTGCAATCTGAGGGTCCGGGGCAGGTCACGCTCCATCTCCCGAGCAAACGGGGCGGGAAGACGAAGACGGCGACGCGGAGGGACCTGGGCTCAGGAGGACGAGGGACGCACTGTCGAGTGACGACCCTCGCCGCGACCGTCGAGGGACCGGGGTTCCCCTTCTGCATGGCAGATGAGAGAAAGAAGCAGAAGCAGGAGGAGATAGAAGATAGAAGAGTGCAGAGTGCCATTCCCCCCTTTCCCTCTCCTTATAAAGGGTGGGGTTGGGGCTCGGCCGCCCCGCTCAGCCAATCCAGCCATCGGGGGCGCAGGGAATCGGGACCGACCCACAGCCCCAACCAGCGACGGCTCGGTTTCCCGCCTCCACAGCTCGCCACCTGCATGAAGGACGCGTGGTGAGCGTGCAGGGTCGAAAGAACGGGTGAGGCGACCGCTCCCCGCCCCGTGACTAGGGGGCGTGGGCACCTTAAAGACTGCGACCCGAGTCCATCCAGTAAATGAGCCGCGCCTCCACGCCTCCCTCTTTTTACGGGGAAGGTGCGAGCCGCCTCTTTACCACGATGGGACGCATGCATGCGGGAGCCGTCCCACGCATGCCGCCCATGTCACACGCACCCCTCCACGTCGCGCATTCAACGCGGGTCGTGGGGAAGCGCAGCACACGGGAAATTACCGCGGTAAAAACCGCCCCTCCCGCCCGCGCACCATTTTGGGCCCGGCCCAACAACGTGTCGCGCTTATGTATGGCCCAGGCTCGGGGGCTCCTGTCGGTGTATAAAAGAAGGGGCGCACCTTTGTACCCCTTTACCTGTGCACGGACAATCGGAGCCGCGCCCACGGCCCCACTAAGCAGAGCAGGGGAAGGAACCGAAGAGAAGCCGAAGCACAAGATGCCCAAGGTAACGCCAGGGCCAAGAACACAAAGAAGCAGAGAGGCGAAGCAGGTTCCCCCGGCAAGATCCTTGCCGGGGGCAACCTCCGCGGCCCCGGCAAGGCTCTTGCTGGGGCAGCTCGTCCAACACCACCGGAGCGCACCACCCTTGAGCCCACGGTCTCCAACACCATCAACCACGTTGGGCCGGGGCTCGGGAGGCACCTCCATGGTGGCATGCAGATCTTTGTGAAGACAAGGAATATTCAAGATCAGATGAGGATTAAAAGACAACGATCCTCGGCAAGATCCTTGCCAAGGAGAGCCACAAGACCCCTCGCAAGATCCTTGCCGAGGATGACAGCACGCCACGGCAAGGCCCTTGCTGGGCCACCCTGCAAGGCCCTCACGAAGGACGCCAGCAGGGCCACTTCCAGGCCCGCACCAGCCAAGTCTCCACCGCCGTTCGCATGCAGCTGCCAGCCCAACCAGCTGGGCAGGCACCTGTGTATCAACATGCAGCTTTCAGGCCAACTCAGCAAGCGGCTGCATGCCGGCACGCAGATCTTCATGAAGACCCTACCACCGCGCCACCTCAGTTGCCTGCCTACCTACATGGCGCCACATGCACCGCTGGCCAGGGCGCGTGTCGAAGCAAGGAGGAGCGGCGACGGATGGGACGGGCCTCATTCCCGTCCCCAATAAAGCAAGGGGACACCTAAGTGATGCATTAAATGCGTCTTGTCCTGTAATACGGGCGATAAGCTCGTAGCACTATACACCTTTCTACCTCCTATGTGCCACTGTGGCAGCCCCTCTCGACTATAAAAGGAGGCCCATGGCGTACTGGAGAAGGATTCAACTCTTTGGAATGACTCGGCCACCATAGCTAGTTGGAGGGCTCAAGAACACTCAATACATCCACCAAAGCAGGACTAGGGTTTTACGCATCCTCACGGCCCGAACCTGGGTAAACGATCCTTGTGCTGATTACTAATCCTACTCTTCTTGCAACCCTGCGCCCTGGCAACCATAGTAGGGATTCTTGTGATCCCATAGGTGTCGTTTCCCACCGACAACTTGGTTTTGCTCTTGTGAGCTATCTATAAAAATCTCAATTATATTGATCTAAAAAATTATAGAACCAAGATTAGTAAAAAGGAGGTGATTTTGCCGCACGGATGGCGGGGAGGTTTCTTATTTTTAGAGGATGTTGTCCTGGCAGTTTGCTAACATGCGGTCCCACGTGTTAGTGCTTTACCAAGCCGATCCGCTTCCCACATGAGGCAGAACAACGGCAGAAGCAACACGTGGTTAACTTGAAGAAGATGAGGGAGAAGTGGATTCAGCAACGAGTGAAATGATGGTTGCTTCGTCCCTCCAACTTCTTTTTTTAGCATTATTACTTCGTTCCTCAAACTTAACTGCGGGAAAGGTGCAACTTTGTGATTTGACGCCTCATTGCTCATTACTACGCCGGCGCCATGACTGGGTGCTTCACCCCGGCTGCTCTGCACTGTATTCCGGTATGGCACGTGGACCCGATAGCTTGATGCCCCACATGTCGGCAAAAGGGACTAGAAGATTTATGAAAGAGAGCGCTCCCCTCTTATGACGGAGGAGTACACGACACGACGACCCAGTGAACTGTCACTTGTACTGTATATAGTACTATAGTTTTGCTGTTTCGCATGATCCATCGATACAAACCCGATTAAATAGGAAAGGGCGGGATTTTTCCCACGCAGTATATGATACTGGCCATACATTTCAAAGGCAATTTTAATGTATGCAAACTGAATAATTAAGTAACAATATGATATCTAGTAAAACTAAAAATACATATGATTTATTGTGTTAGAGTGTAGTAGTGGTGCTGTATTGCATAGTTGTTGGATGTAACATGCGGGAACATGTAGAGATGTAGTTTTGGAGGGCCTACAGAGCGAAAAGCATTATACGTTCACCGAACTTCAGAATAAGCTGATTACGGTCACTATATACGTTTTGCGGTGATTATACGGTCACTTGCTCACGGTTCAGCATCGGATTACACTCTGTTGACCGGCCAAATAGTCTGCGTGGCACCATGTTGACTAGTTAAATTGACCATGTTCCTTGTGGGTCCCACCTGTCAGTTCGCATAGGGAAAAGGTCAGATAAACACAAATTTACGCAGGCGCGACAAGACTCCACCCCGTGCGCGGGAATCACACGGTTGTGTATGTGTCTGTCAGGGCCTGATGTGTGCGCATGCACGTGTAGGTTGAGCACTTGAGCGTGAGAGTATGTGTTGGTCGTCTGGTGTACTGGTGTGTGCATGCATGCGTGTGTGCATGTGAGTGTGGCATGCGTGCGTGTCTACATGTGTACGTGTGAGTATTGCATGCGTGCGTGGGTGCATGTGTTCGTGTGAGTGTTGCCTGCATGCAGTTCGTGTGCATGCGTGCGTGTGTGTATAATCACGACACCAGCTCCTATGTGTCAAATAGATGGCTCAACATACCAATACAAGGCCACCTTGTCTGCTGTGCCCGCGGTCATGACTTCGAACCACCGTCCAATATTTTTTGTAGTTTGTTTTCATTCTTACTAGCAAGATGCCCGTGCGTTGTACGTAACATCAAGATGCATTTGTATGACTAGTTTATCTTGTGAGAGAAAAGTATGAACGAGGGAAGGCCTTATTTGCAAATGTGGAGAGGTGTGTGGGTACCTTTTTGCAAAATTGTCATAGTTTCTTTCCTATTCGTCAGATATAAATCGGACGGCCTATATTGCAGGATGGCAGGCACACCATCATCACCAACTCTTTTTTATAAGAGTGTATTTTATCCCTACTCTTATAAAAAGCATAGTCGGTGATGATCGTGTGCCTGCCATCCTGCAATATAGGCCGTCCGATCTATATCTGACGGATAGGAAGGAAACTATGGCAATTTTGCAAAAAGATACCCACACCCCTCTCCACACTTGCAAATAAGGCCTTCCCTTGTTCATCCTTTTCTCCCACAAGATAAACTACTCATACAAATGCATCTTGATGTTCCGTGCAACGCATGGGCATCTTGCTAGTATTTTATAAGAGTGTAGATGTAGAGTAGATACAAGCCGACAGGTGGGCCCGATGGTAGTGAGATAATGTGATGCAACACTAGAGGTGCCATGTGGAGCGTTTAACTGGTCAACGAGTCATGTCTTGAGAAAATACAGAGTTGTATGGTGAGACCGTGACTGTATAATAACCACAAAACGTAAATGGTGATTGAGGGAATCCTGGACTAAGGGGTCCTCGGGCGTCCGGCCTATTATCCATGTGCCGGACTGATGGGCTGTGAAGACATGAAGGCCAAAGACCATACCCGTGTCCGGATTGGACTCTACTTGGCGTGGAAGGCAAGCTTGGTGACCGAAGATTCCTTCTTATGTAACCGAGTCCATGTAAACCCTAGATCCCCCCCGATGTCTATATAAACCGAAGGGGTTAGTCCGGAAAGGACACACACATTACCATAGTCATATAGGCTAGACTTCTAGGGTTTAGCCATTACGATCTCGTAGTAGATCAACTCTTGAAATACTCATATTCATCAAGATCAATCAAGCAGGAAGTAGGGTATTACCTCCATAGAGAGGGCCCGAACCTGGGTAAACATCGTGTCCCCGGTCTCTTGTTACCATTGATCCTAGATGCACAGTTCGGGACCCCCTACCCGAGATCCGCCGGTTTTGACACCGACATTGGTGCTTTCATTGAGAGTTCCACTGTGCCATTGACGAAAGGTTTGATGGCCTCTTCAATCGTCGATAGCGGTGCTGTCCAAGGAGAAATCTTCCTCCCCGGACAGATCTTCATATTCGGCGGCTTCGTACTGCGGGCCAACTCGCTTGGCCATCTAGAGCAGATCGATAGCTACGCCCCTGGCCACCAGGTCAGATTTGGAAGCTTGAACTACGTCACGGATATCCGTGGAGACTTAATCTTCAATGGAGTTGGGATCGTGGCGATCGCTCCGATGAACATGACTTAAATCTGTCATCGGACCGCATCCAGGAGATGGTTCCTGTTGCTGCAATGGCCTTAGAACCAGAGCAGATTGTGCCATCCAAAGCCACAGAGTTCGCGGCATTGGAGCCGCACACGGACTCAACACCCTGCAATATTTGCTCCAACGGAACCTTGGACTCATCTCCGGTAATTAGTTTCGGACCGTGTGCGCCTGTGGACACCGAGCTAGATCGTTTATCGACCTTCGAATTCAGCGCCGCTAACGTTTCCAGCACTCACCTTCGGTCGATGTGCTGAACTCTGTAAAGAATTTGTCCTTGGAGAAGGACTCGCAGCCGAACTATGTTCGGTTCGAGTTACAGGCCGATGGTGGGGAATTTTGCTTCCCACCTGCCACCCACTTCATAGATACCGTCGAGGATTTAACCAACGAGCTCGGCTATGGCTCCGAAGACATCAACGATATGGACGACGATGCCGACAAGGAGCAAGGCCAAGACCCCCCATTCACTGGATGTTGGACGGCCACCTCTTCGTACGACGTGTACATGGTGGATACACCTAAAGGATCTGGGGACGACAAAGAAGAGCCAGATGCGAATAATCACTCTGGGACACAGTCCAAGCGCCGGCGCCCTAAACGCCGCTCTAAGACTCGTCGCTCAAAAGATGGCAACATTGGCACCGGAGAAAACAGTACTACGGGCGACGCCGAAAACAATGAAGACCATGTCGGAGCCGCATCCGAACAGGAGGATCAGGACAACGAGCAGGTTAACCCTGATAAACAGGCCACGCCCAATAACCCGGATGACGATAGTTATCGTCCACCCTCCGAGGATGATGAGAGCCTTGGCAATGAAGACTTCATCGTGCCTGAGGCACCCCTCGAGCAGGAGCGCTTTAAGCGCCAGCTCATAGCTACTCCATGAAGCCTAAAGAAAAAGCAGCAACAACTCCAAGCAGATCAAGACCTCCTCATCGATAGATGGACAGACGTCCAGGTAGCCGAAGAATACGGCCTCAAGCGCCCAGTCAAGAGTTACCCAAAACGCAGACTACTACCTCAGTTCGATGAGGAGGCACCAGATCCCATACCTCCCTCGTGCAATGCGGACCTACCACCGCGCGGTCGGGATAAAACGACAACTCGGGCCAAACAACAGCCCGGTGATGATCATGTGCCTGCCATCCTGCAATATAGGCCGTCCGATCTATATCTGACGGATAGGAAGGAAACTATCGCAATTTTGCAAAAAGATACCCACACCCCTCTCCACAATTGCAAATAAGGCCTTCCCTTGTTCATCCTTTTCTCCGACAAGATAAACTACTCATACAAATGCATCTTGATGTTTCGTGCAACGCATGGGCATCTTGCTAGTATTTTATAAGAGTGTAGATGTAGAGTAGATACAAGACGACAGGTGGGCCCGATGGTAGTGAGATAATGTGATGCAACACTAGAGGTGCCACGTGGAGCGTTTAACTGGTCAACGAGTCGTGTCTTGAGCAAATACAGAGTTGTATGGTGAGACCGTGACTGTATAATAACCACAAAACGTAAATGGTGACTGAGGGAGTCCTGGACTAAGGGGTCCTCGGGCGTCCAGCCTATTATGCATGGGCCGGACTGATGGGCTGTGAAGACATGAAGGCCAAAGACCGTACCCGTGTCCGGATTGGACTCTACTTGGCGTGTAAGGCAAGCTTGGCGACCGAAGATTCCTTCTTATGTAACCGACTCCATGTAAACCCTAGATCCCCCCGGTGTCTATATAAACCGGAGGGGTTAGTCCAGAAAGGACACACACATTACCATAGTCATATAGGCTAGACTTCTAGGGTTTAGTCATTACGATCTCGTGGTACATCAACTCTTGTAATACTCATATTCATCAAGATCAATCAAGCAGGAAGTAGGGTATTACCTCCATAGAGAGGGCCCGAACCTGGGTAAACATCGTGTCCCCGGTCTCCTGTTACCATTGATCCTAGACGCACAGTTCGGGACCCCCTACCCGAGATCCGCCGGTTTTGACACTGACATTGGTGCTTTCATTGAGAGTTCCACTATGCCATCGACGAAAGGTTTGATGGCCTCTTCAATCGTCGATAGCGACGCTATCCAAGGAGAAACCTTCCTCCCCGGACAGATCTTCATATTCGGCGGCTTCGTACTGCGGGCCAACTCGCTTGTCCATCTGGAGCTGATCGATAGCTACGCCCCTGGCCACCAGGTCAGATTTGGAAGCTTGAACTACGCCACGGATATCCGTGGAGACTTAATCTTCAATGGAGTTGGGACCGTGGTGATCGCTCCGATGAACATGACTTAAATCTGTCATCGGACCGCATCCAGGAGATGGTTCCTGTTGCTGCAACGGATTTAGAACCAGAGCAGATTGTGCCATCCAAAGCCACAGAGTCCGCGGCATTGGAGCCGCACACGGACTCAACACCCTGCAATATTTGCTCCAACGGAACCTTGGACTCATCTCCGGCAATAAGTTTCGGACCGTGTGCGCCTGTGGACACCGAGCTAGATCGTTTATCGACCTTCGAATTCAGTGCCGCTAACGTTTCCAGCACTCACCTTCGGCCGATGTGCTGAACTCTCTAAAGAATTTGTCCTTGTAGAAGGACTCGCAGCCGAACTATGTTCGGTTCGAGTTAGAGGCCGATGGTGGGGACTTTTGCTTCCCACCTGCCACCCACTTCATAGCTACCGTCGAGGATTTAACCGACGAGCTCGACTATGGCTGCGAAGACATCGACGATATGGACGACGATGCCGACAAGGAGCAAGGCCAAGACCCGCCATTCACTGGACGTTGGACGGCCACCTCTTTGTACGACGTGTACATGGTGGATACACCTAAAGGATCTGGGGACAACAAAGAAGAGCCAGATGCGAATAATCACTCTGGGACACAGTCCAAGCGCCGGCGCCCTAAACGCCGCTCTAAGACTCGTCGCTCAAAAGATGGCAACATTGGCACCGGAGAAAACAGTACTACGGGCGACGCCGAAAATAATGAAGAGCATGTCGGAGCCGCATCCGAACAGGAGGATCAGGACAACGAGCAGGTTAACCCTAATAAACAGGCCACGCCCAATAACCCGGATGACGATAGTTATCGTCCACCCTCCGAGGATGATGAGAGCCTTGGCAATGAAGACTTCATCGTGCCTGAGGCACTCCTTGAGCAGGAGCGCTTTAAGCGCCAGCTCATAGCTACTCCATGAAGCCTAAAGAAAAAGCAGCAATAGCTCCAAGCAGATCAAGACCTCCTCATCGATAGATGGACAGACGTCCAGGCAGCCGAACAATAGGGCCTCAAGCGCCCAGTCAAGAGTTACCCAAAACGCAGACTACTACCTCAGTTCGATGAGGAGGCACCAGATCCCATACCTCCCTCGTGCAATGCGGACCTACCACCGCGCGGTCGGGATAAAACGACAACTCGGGCCAAACAACAGCCCCCCACCACCTTGCAAACACAGGGACAGACCAGCTCGGGACCATATATACGATCTTCGGCAGGAATTTGATAGTAGAGCAGGACACACCAGGTCTATATACGGATCACGAGGACGCTTCCTTACTCAAGATGACAGCTACCTATTCGGATGTGACAAACTTAATCACACCCGGGCCGATAACCACAGACGGACTTCGTCGGAGGTGCGTCGGGACGCGGCCCGCTACAGAGGCACCGCACACCCTCTTTGCTTCATAGATGAGGTGCTGGATCACGAATTCCCCGAGGGGTTCAAGCCTGTCAATATTGAATCATATGACAGAACAACCGACCCCGCAGTGTGGATCGAAGATTTTATTCTCCACATCCACATGGACCGAGGAGATGACCTCCACGCTATCAAATACCTCCCGTTAAAGCTCAAAGGACCAGCTCAACACTGGCTAAATAATCTGCCTGAGAACTCCGTCGGCAGCTGGGAGGACTTGGAAGAAGCCTTCCTCGACAACTTCCAAGGTACATATGTCCAGTCACCCGATGCTGATGACTTAAGCCACATAGCGCAACAACCTGGAGAATCAGCCATAAAATTCTGGACTAGGTTCCTAACCAAAACGAACCATATCGTTGATTGTCCGGACGCCGAAGCCCTAGCAACCTTCAAACACATCATCTGTGACGAATGGCTCTCCTGCCACCTCGGCCAAGAAAAGCCGAAATCCATGGCAGCCCTCACAACACTCATGACCTGCTTTTGCGTGGGTGAGGATAGCTGGCTGTCCCGAAGCAAAAACACAGCCAATGAGGAAGGCCCCTTTGAGGCCAAGAATAGCAACGGCAAGCTCCGGCGCAATAGACACAAACGCCGAAGCAATGGCGATAACACTGACGACACTACAGTGAACGCCGGATTCAGCGACTCCAAGTCCGGCCAACGGAAGAAGCCCTACAAGAGGAACAATGAGGGACCTTCCATCCTGGACCGCATACTCGACTGTCCGTGCCAGATACACGGCACCCCAGACAACCAAGCCAATCACACCAACAGAGATTGTTGGGTCTTCAAACAGGCTGGCAAGTTAAACGCCGAAAACAAAGAAAAGGGATCGCAAAGTGAGGACGAGGCCGGACGAAGAGCCCCAGCAGCCGAACACCGGGGGCAGAAGAAATTTCCCCCTCAAGTCAAAATGGTGAACATGATATACGCCACGCACATCCCCAGAAAGGAGCACAAGCGGGCACTCAGGGACGTCTACGCGGTAGAGCCAGTCGCCCCAAAATTCAATCTGTGGTCGTCATTTCCTATCACCTTCGATCATTGAGATCATCCAACTAGTATCCGCCATGGCGGTTCGGCCGCACTGGTCCTTGACCCAATCATCGACGGATTCCACCTAACACAAGTCCTGATGGATGGTGGAAGCAGCCTCAACCTGCTCTACTAGGATACACTACAGAAGATGGGCATTAATCCGTCACGAATCAAGCCCACAAGGTCTACCTTTAAAGGAGGCATACCAGGCGTCGAGGCCCGTTGCACGAGCTCAATACGCTGGAGGTGGTCTTCGGTTCTCCGGATAACTTCCGAAGCGAAGAATTAATCTTCAATATTGTCCCCTTCCGCAGCGTCCACCACGCACTGCTCGGACAAACCGTGTTCGCTAGATTCAACGCGGTCCCACACTATGCCCACCTCAAGCTCAAGATGCCCGGTCCATGCAGCGTCATAATAGTTAATGGAAATATGGAACGCTCCCTCCGTACAGAGGAGCACACCGTCACCCTAGCAGCAGAAGTACAAAACGGTCTTTTCAAGCAGATCCGCAATCCGGCTGCCGAGCCCACGGACACCGTCAAGAAGGTCCGGACTACGCTGCAACAGGACAACTCGGACCATCAAGAGCTTGACTAGCAATTCGGCCTTCATCCCAGCCCTGATCAAGTGGTGACACTATTACCAGGGGCACATAATTACACACTCAAAATCCCATGGGCATCGACAGAGGCACAGCTTGTGGTCCACAGTACGGCTTGACCGACCCCGGACCCACACATACTTTCACCCTTTTTCCTTTTTGTTTCGGGTTCCTTTTCCCGTGTGCTTGATAACCAATCCTTTCGAAGGATCGATGTACAAAGACGGCAAGCAGCATACGTGTGTAGGGTAACCTCTATACACTCTTCTCGACGGGATTTCTACTTATTTCTCAGGACCCGCACGCTGCGCCCTCTTGATTCCGGCATGTTAAATAGCCCGAATTCTTAACGCACTTTTTGTACAAGATACGCCTTGACATATCCATACAGTTATAACGAAAATGGTTTGCGGCCCAGTTTCTGTGGTTTTCGTTTCTTACTTCATTTTATTTTGATTTTCTTATCGACCGCATCCGTACACTTTGGTACGTCTCACATTCTCCAGGGGCTCCCCATGGCCCCATAACACGGCAGCAAAGTCCGAACACTTCTTATAGATAAGTTCGGCACCCCGAATTTAGCATTATATGCATTGGCTCTGAATCATGTCTTTGGTCAATAGTTGGGTTGCCCGGCTCCTGTGCTTGCTACCCTACGTTCTGCTGAATCGGCTAGGGTAGTAATGGGAGAACTACTGCGATTGTGCCCTGGCCTTGACCAAACGAGCACCACAGTAGAGAAAGCCAAAAACTGACTGTCATGATACGGCGAGAGCCGGTCAGCTGTTTGAGGGTTACAAATCGTTGGAGATTTTTTCCACGTTATGCGAGAGATCGACACTTCCCGATTAGATGCTGACAGCACTCTGGTTTAAACCAGGGGCTGCGCCCATGCTTTATTATAAAACTCCTATGGCTAAGTGAGGCCGTTTAAGCCGTGTAGTCTGATTGCCTTGTTCGTTGCGCTAAACAACTCCTTCAAGGACCATGTAATTGGATCGAGATTGTTTAGATTCCATCCCGAACACCTCGGTACTACCTACATGAGGGCAGAAGCCGACGAATGGCCAACCCTCAGATCACATGTAACACGGCCGCACAGGAGGAAACAATTAAAAGCATAATAAAATTACATTACAGAAACAGGCTTTGTTTTCATAATACATGGCAAAGGCAACATGAATACATTTATTCAAATACAATGTCCAGTGAACATTGCGCCGCTGCAAGTCGAGACCCTTCTGCGACATCCGGAAAATATTGCTCGGGTGTGCGGTGCTCCTTGCCCGCCGGCGGCCCGCTGGCAACTTCAACGGTGTTCATCTTCGCCCACCACATCTTGCAATGAGCAAAGGCCATACGGACCCCTTCAATACAAGCGGAGCGCTTGACGACATCCAGCCGAGGACAGGCGTTCACCATCCGCCTCACGAGTCCGAAGTAGCTGCCAGACATAGCTTCGGCTGGCCATTACCAGATTGTCAAATTCTTCATGGCTAATTCGGCCACCCTATGCAGCTCCACCAACTGTTTCAGCTGATCGGTGAAGGACACAGGAGGCTTTGACACCGCATATTGTGCCCAGAAGAGCTTCTCCATAGAACCCCCCTCCTTTGGCTCGATAGAACTCCACGGCATCCGATACACTGCGTGGTAAATCAGCAAAAGCCCCTGGGGAACTCCGAACCCGGGTTAGTAAAAGGTACTGCTTCTCTGCATATTTGCTTTGCATCTTAAAAGCCTTACCCGCTATGATCTTCGTGGCCTCCTGGATCTCCTGGAGGGCGGCCTGGGCCTTATTCCGTGCGGTCTCCGCGCTCTGACGAGCATTGGTGAGTTCGGACCCTTGAGCTGACGCATCATTCTCCAAGGTCTCACATTTTTTCACCGCATCCTGGAGCTCCTTCTGGACTTCTTTGACCTGGGCCTTGAGCTTCCTACGGGTGGCTTGCTACCGGACAGCCTTCTCCTCGGCCTTGCCCAGGGCCTTCCACAGGGCCTCAACCTCGGTCGCGGCTCCTGCACATATCATGACACCGTGGTCAATATACAGCGCTTAATCTTTTCTGAACACACACCAAGTCGTCATCGACCTTGCTTCTCCTGGAGCCGAATATTAACCTCGCCAAGCTCCTTCTCGGTCCGCTCCAGCCTCTACTTCAGTTCAGAGACCTCGGCAGCATGCGAGGTCACGGCTAATAGTGACGTATGCTTATTGATATATATCCAGTTAGTCTCCTATAACAAAGGATTGATCCTCTGTCCGGTTCTTCTCGCCGAACACCAGGCAGTGTCTCAGGGGCTACGGTCTACATGGGGTTTTTCTCTTTCTTACCTCAAAACATGTCAACAGGTTGCTGCAGGCTTCATTCAGTCCGCTCTTGGCAGACTGAACCTTCTCGATCACTGCAGCCATAAGAACACGGTGCTCGTCCACGACGAAGGCGCCTTGTAGTGCCTCCATCAGGTTATCTGGCGCCCCTGGATGGACGGGGGCCACCGGTGGAAGCGGCGCACCCCCCTCCTTCAAAGGGGGCTGCTCACCTGACTCCGGAGCTATATGAGTCTCCGGAATCATATTCGGCTGAGGGCCGAACTGGATGCGGCCCTCTTCGCCAATCTCCGTGCAGCTCGCCCCCCCCATATGTCCGGCCGTGGAGGTCTCGCCTCGTGGCGCCTCCTGGACAGCGTCCTGGGCTCCTCCCCGGTTCAGAGCGATCCTCCGGGACAACATCTCCGTGTCGTCCCTGGCCCCGAGGGAATAGGCGGGCGGTGGTGACATGCTTGTCTTCTCCGACGGAGCCAGCGAACCCCCGGATGAAGATCGCTGGATAAGGTCACGGGCCGGACTGCAATAGTACAGTTAACTATGTTAAACTAATGAGGAGAAAGGGCTGGGTGTGCGCATGGACGAGCCATGTCACTTACAATGCGGCCCGGGGCTTAGTGCGGGGGTGTCGTTCCGGACTACTGTCAACATCCCACACGGTATTGATGTCAGGACCCCGATTCCAAGTCACATTGATCTAGCCGGTAAAACCTCATATCACTTTGCGGACTCACGCACGGTATTCCCACGGGTGTCGCCTTACCATGGCCCAGGACCATTTGCGCCTTTTGGCTCACGTATATGATAGTGTCGCTAGCATTCATATGACAGAGAACCCGAGCCGACATGACTAGTCGTGAACCCGAAGTGGCACTAACTTACGGGGACAGGCATACATGAATCAACATCGAGCATGTCGGTCAGTAGCGTGCGAAACCGGGCTGTAGCACTCGGCTAACAGGACTCCGGTGAACCGGGCTGTAACAGGCTAGGCAAGACTCCGGATGTCACCGCGTGACATTTCCCCGAAGGGACAGACACAGGAACGAAGTGAATCACATGCCGGCCAGTCAAGTGTTCTGGAGTAGTAGTGCTGGGCTAGCAGGACTCCGGTGAACCGGGCTGTAGCGGACTACTATGGCTCATGGAAGCACAAGACTACATTTCCCCATAAGAGAGGCTACCAAGGATAAACAACTAGGTTCTCGGATCCCACAAATACCAAGCATTTCAACCATACACACAATATGCTCGATATGTGTAAATACAACATGGCATCACAACATAACTCTACGACTCAAGTATTTATTCATTAGGCTCCGAGGAGCGAGATATTACAAACATGGGTCTCATGACCCAACATTCAGAGCATACAAGTCAAAGCACATGCGGAAGCTTAACATGTCTGAGTACATACATCTACAAATGAAAAAGGCTGAGAAGCCTGACTATCTACCAGATCCTACCGAGGGCACAAGATCGTAGCTGAGGTATCAAGCTAAACGTCGAAGTCCACACGGAACTACTAGAGAGACTGACGTCTCTCTGCAAAAACATAAAATAGGCAAACGTGAGTACAAATGTACCCAGCAAGACTTACATCAGAACTAACTACATATGCATCGGTATCAACAAAGGGGGTAGTGGAGTTTAACTACAGCAAGCCAGCTTTGACTCGGTGGCTATCCTGAACTACGACTGCAAGCAACTCTTTTGAGGTGGCGCACACGAGTCCACATATTCACCAACCAATACACCACTGTGGATCCGCTCCCGTCTACCTACGAGAACGCCATCCATAGCACTCACGCTTATCCTGCGCATTTTAGAGTATCCACTTCAAGTTATCTATGAACTGTTATAGGCAACCCAGAAGTCCTTTACCGCGGACACGGCTATTCGAGTAGATTATTTATAACCCTGCAGGGGTGTACTTCTTCACACATGTTACCACCACTTAGCGTCTGCACACGACATGTGCTCCGCAGACTTTAAGTGAAAGCCGACGTGGGTGTAGACCACGACCTACCTAAACACTCAAGTCTCTAGTCCAGGTTTATCGCCTATCCAGGTTCCATCCGCAGGGAGTCCGGCCGAGGTTTCCACATACGGCCCTGAACGATGTGTGCAGGGTTCCTGAGACACCAAACGGGCTCCCGGTACACCGTGCCACGTGCCTACCGCATCACAGCCCACCCCTCGGGTCAGCGCTGCGCACGGCCTCTAGCATACTACAAACACCAAAAACTACTTGCAACTCCTAGACAGAGGACTAGGGTGGTTAAGAAGTCGAGCGAGGTCATATTTCAGGGCCCAACGTGTGGTAGTAGCTGTTTCATGGATCACAAACACAGAACTCAGTTCCTGAGGACGGTTTCAATGAGGCAACCCACCATGTACGCCTACATGGCCTCTCATCGATACCTTTACCAAATCGTGCTCACACACTTAGCTCACACACAGTAGGACAATCACCATTCCAATTCATCCCCGATGAATTAGACCTGACTCAACTCTAAGCAGTAGAAGGCATGACAAACAAGCATGAATGAGTAGGCACATCAGGGCTCAAACAACTCCTACTCATGCTAGTGGGTTTCATCTATTTACTGTGGCAATGACAGGTCATGCAGAGGAAAAGGGGTTCAACTACCGCAGCATGTAACAGTTGAATCGATGTTGTCCTAATGCAGTAAAAAAGAGCAGGAGCAAGAGAGTTGGATTGTATCGGAATGAACAAGGGGGTTTTGCTTGCCTGGCACTTCTGAAGATGATATAGCTCTTCATCGGTGTCATCAAACTCATCATCGGAACATACGTCTACCGAGGGGAAACAACCACCAGCAAACACATAAAGAACACAATCAATGCAATGCACAATATGATGCATGATCATGACATGGTAAAATGAGTGTGTTGGGCTAATGCAACCACAACCAAATGGGTTTGAGCTATTTTGAACCAAAGATTCAAAGTTCAAACTCATTTGTGATCTTAAATAGTGCTTTATCATGTTTTGCACTAAAAAACAAGTTAACTTGTTTAACCATGCATGAAACCAGTACAGATGGATAGATTGGATTTTTCTGATCATTTTTCATATATAATTTATTTCATTATGAGTTATAGATTATTTTCTATGATTTTAGAAGTTAGCACTATTTTCTGAAATTACCTGAATAAGAATAAATCCAGAAAAGCCTATTACTGCGTCAACATTGCATCATGCTGACCTCAGCAGGTCAACTGACTCGGTCCAGGTCAAACCTGACCAGTGGGTCCCATCTGTCAGTAGTTAGTTAAACTAATTATGTTTAATTAGCGTTAAACTAACCCTAACCTAGTTTAGTTAGTGGCATGGGGCCCACACGTCAGTGACCCAGGGGGTCAAACTAGGCCCACCTAGTCAACGGTCAGCGGGTCAACTTGCCGGCGTTTAGCCGCCAGCGAGTCCAGATGCGATTGTGCGCTGCGGGATTCGCCTACAGAGCGCCATTTGGCGCGCGGAGCACAACTACGGGATGCGGACGCTCGTCCGCATCCAACCATGGTGGTGGCGCGGCCAGGGAGTGGCCGGAGTGGCGCCTGCGACGAGCTCGGCGGCGGCCGAAGCTCGGGTGCAAGTGGGGATGTGGCTGCGGTGCGCAAATGAGCACGGCGAGGTGCTATGGAGGCTCTACGCGATGCTTGGAGCGCGTTGGGCGCATCCCCGGGACCAAATGGTCACCGGAGCATCACCGGCGACGAGCGCGGCGGCGGCGCATTCGGACGTCCACAGAGCAGCGACTACGGCGTACCAGGGAGGGAACAGAGAGCGGGGGTTAGAAGGAGAGGCTCACAGCGAGTGCGGTGGCGCCGGAGTTAGCTCGGGGGAGAGGCTGGTGCGGTCGGAACGGCGACTACGATCTCGGCGGCCGACGGCGAAGATGAAGATGATGGAGTCACTTCGGGCGTCCTGCGGGCGCGTGATTCGTCTTGGAACTTCATGGCATCGAGGCGGAGTCTTTGGGCATGGCGGAAGGGTGAGGGGGTGGCTCTGGGCACGGTGGCAGAGAACGGCGGTGGCGGTCGCTCTCGGGTGAGCTCGGGGAAGAGGCTAGTGGGCGAGGGAGATAGCAGAAAGTGAGGGGAGAGGCAGAGGGGGCTGCGGGGCGTCTCCAGACGCGTCGGGGGCATCTCGGTGGCAAGCAGGAGGTGGAGCTCGGGCGCGCGCGCTATCGACACGCCTCTGCCTACTGGCAGAGGTTGAAGACAGCTGCTTCAGGCCAGTGGGCTAGGCCGCCAGCTCGAGTTGGGCCAGGTGGATTGCCAGGTGAGCGCCAGGTAAGTCTGTCTCTCTCTCTGATTCCATTTTGTTTTTCTTTTCCTATTTTCTTTCCTCTGTTCTGATTTAGTTTAGCCACTAAATCATTTTAATAAATTCTGTAGGTTATGATATGGCTTGCTAAAATATATACAAAGCCACTCACAAACTTCCAGAATTATTGGAGTTATATTTAATATATATTAAATATAAATCCAAAGCAAATAATTATTGGGTTAATTCAAATGGCCAAAATAAATGTTTCTGAGCTCCTAAAAATATTGGTTGGAATTTTCACTCTGGCCAATATTATTAGAGAAAAACAGGAACATTTTCTTGAGCCAAATTGAAGCAATTTTTATCTTGATCATTTTCAAAATGATTTCTGAGGCTTTCACAAGTCCCCATTTCAAATTCATTGAATTTTAAACATGATGCACACATGACTAGCTAGCCCAGAGCAAACCAGAACTAGGGATGTGACAACTCACCCCCACTAAACAAGAATCTAGTCCCGAGATTCAAGCGTAGGGTAAAAGGAAGAGGGGACTCGAACTATTACAATCCTCATGATCCAACTGCCCTTCATAGCAACGTTGATTTATTGCTTCATGTTGATCTTGATATCCTTGGTCTCGAGATCTTCACACAACTCAATGACGACGAAAGGATATTCCATAGGAAACGATCTCCTCGGAGATTGAGCAATTCATGATGATCGTTTGAAAGGGTTCGGGGAAATGGTACACTCAGTTCGGAAAGGAAACTATGGTTATAGAACAACTCGGCAAACGGGAGGCACATCCCAATTGATATCGAGGATATAACCT
The DNA here is from genome assembly GCF_002162155.2 of Triticum dicoccoides. NCBI lineage: Eukaryota > Viridiplantae > Streptophyta > Magnoliopsida > Poales > Poaceae > Triticum > Triticum dicoccoides. Next base: position 585,289,636 of record NC_041392.1, on the reverse strand, counting down.
AGTGATTGAGTGTGCTCTCAAGAACTTGAGCATTTCCATACTCATCAAGGTCTTACCAACATCCATGCCGAGGATCCTGGCAACACATCTTACTACCATGCTGAATAGTGTTGGACAATGCGGATGCATAGGAAGAAACACTTTCTCATATTTCACCTTAGCGAGGCCAAGGGAACGAAATCTGGATGATTGACCGAGAGACATTTAGCACTCCGCTTCTAATGTTCTCCTTGATGTTCTAGCTACCATTGCCATGCTTAAAAGATCAACATGGCCATCAAGTAAAGGTCGGACTTCGGGAGCACAAGAATCCATAAGGAAAACTACGGAAGTAAATCCTACGAAATCCTTATGGGGAGGTGGCTAACTTTCTCAATCAAGATACTACAATAATAGGTCTTCCGGCTGGGTGTGTTGGCCACGACATCCACTTATTGGGTTACTGAGAGACCATTAGTATAGTTCTTGGGAAACGTTCCAACCACTATATCTGCCCGAGATTCAGATCTGGTTGGTGTCAGGATATTCTAGACTCATCAAATCTACAAAGAAAAGTGAAAGTTTGCAACACAAATCGACGAGATGGCATTGCGGGATTCTCGGGAAATGAACTACGATAGCAAGCTTCAAAACATGAGCTGGTCCTGCTAAACACATGTGAACATGCTGTCCTAGACAAGCATGACCACATAGTAGTCTTATAATAAAACACTACCGAGTTCAGGTTGGGAACCATCATCGAGGATAACGAAGTCCTAACATAAGTCATGACTAGCTCTTATGAAGGAACTCCTTCTCCTTGGACAAATCAATCAGTGGCTTGGTGTGCTAGGGATACATATGGAATGAAGATGATCAGTCTATCAGACCATAGAATACTTCGCACGTGCATGACTGACTTGGGATGATTCCAGAGGAGGTAAAACAAGCCTTCTCAAATTCATGGCGGCAACTTGCATCAAGTGCAGATGAATTAGAGGGACTCACTTCTTTCGTCCAAACATATGCTTCATGAATGGGTCATGAAGAAAATGCTTACACAAGTTTCCAATGCTAACTTAGATGTTCAACATGAATCATGGAGAGGATAAAATGCTGCTGATGAGCTCAACAAGTCATCGAAATTCCCAAGGAAATGGAATTCCAAAACTATGTGAACAAGGTGATAGCATTGGTCAGACCCAAAAGATATAATGGTGTATGCTCGAGGGATCAACCACGAGTAAGGCAACATTACGAACATCATTGGTTCTGATCTGACTTGACGATAGCCCATCCCTAAGTCAAGCTTTTGACAAGGCAATAGATCCAACAACTGATCACGAGGACCAATCGATGGAGATATCATCTTTCTTCAACACACACACACACACACACACACAAAGATATCCCTTAACATGAGCTAAGTCAGACAAGCTTTTATCTTCCAACTCTCCAAGTTGTTGTTTAGCTTAACCAACTAGCTCAGGGGTATCCAACACAGATTCTCGGAGAAGGGGTGGTTTATCAGAAACCAACTTGATCACGAACTCAACATAGCGGTTAGGTGATGACCTGGTGATACTTCCAAGAAGATATTCAGAAAATCATGAACCACCGACATGTTACTAAGCTCGAGAACAATCTTGCTTTTCAGGGCAAGACGATACGATCAAAGAGCGGGGAATTGACACAATCCTTACTCATTGACCGAAGAGTGCACCGGAAATAAGGGCTAGGTGACACGATCAATCTTATTGACAATTCAATAATCAACATGCTAGGAATGAGGTTATTGTCCATTTAACTACCAAGAAACAGAGTTGCTAGCAATATTGATTTCACACATCACGGTTCACTTGTCGGTATTCCGGTTGCAACAACATGGAACCAAGGAGCGAATGATGATGGCGAGAAGTATCACTGCATCAAGAATTCATAAGAGTTGGTGCAATTATCATGACATTCCTAACATCAAGAGGGCAATACTTCAGGGTAGAACAGAATCAAAAGCTGGATTGGCATTTTGATCTGCGGAATACAACTACTTTGACCCAATCCTACATATGGATAAGGTATTGGAGTTTGTTTCTCCTAGTCATTCTGAAATAGAATGGCTTGACGGAGCACAAGAATAATAAGCATCGATAACACGGATGCACAATTACTCCTGACTATCAATTGATAGACGATGGTCAGAATACAAATGAAGAGGGACAACACAAGGGAACATGTATCTTTCTGAGTTGTGGATGCATAGATTAACATGTCGAACCAAGTTCAACAGGTTTCTTCCAGATAACCCATGCAGAAGGTAGAATTGGTAGATTCACAATGTAAAATGGAGAACTCATCAAGAGCACTCTGGTTGTGATCTTTTGGTTCAAAAGAACTTCTGCCATGATGGTTCATGGTATTGGAAGAATGAGATACCAAGGACCTGGAAGACTATCACAAGGTTACTAATATCCTAAAAGAACTAGCAACACTATCAACATGAGGTAAGTGGAGTGAATCTTGGGCTCAAGAACCCAGAAATAGAATCTAACTAAATGGCATCACAGGATGCTTTCGAGAATGGTGGCCAGAATCATCACACCGGGAACACAAAACATGGCTAGATTACTAATTGACTCCCTAAAACACCTAGGGTCATAATAATAGCTCCAACATATATGTCGAGGCAACAGAGTACCTCAACTCACCGATTAGTGTGGTTGAACTGGCCCAAAGGGACATCGGGAACATGGAAAGGATTTGCAAATGCATTAGACTGTTTAGAAACCTGGGATGACTCGGACAGCATAACGGCTGTAAATGCTCAGAAAAGGATTTGAAACAATCACAAGGATTTGCATAGTCACTTAACAACATCATATCAAGGTTCTGGTTCAACTGACAACATACTAAAAGTAGTAGAAACTGAACTGAGGCCTGGAACCAACAATCCTAAGATTCTATGGATTAGCAACACATGATCCTGATAGAAAGGTGAGAAGCCTAGTTCTTAAACCCCGTAGAAAAGAAGAGGATGGCTCAGATCAGAAGGGCATAAGGTAAAGGAGTAAAAAGAGCCTTACGTTCCCTTCCACAATCAATTCCCTTATATAACTAAAGCATTTCTAGACTCAACTTCGACCAGTTTGGCTTCGTAATCCTATAAGCAGTCAGGCTCTGATACCAAAGCTGTCAGGATCCTGATTCCAAGTCACATTGATCTAGTCGGTAACACCTCATATCACTTTGTGGCCTCACCCACGGTATTCCCACGGGTGTCGCCTTACCATGGCCCGGGACCGTTTGCGCCTTTTGGCTCACGTATACGATAGAGTCGCTAGCATCCATATGACAGAGAACCCGGGCCGACATGACTAGTCGTGAACCCAAAGTGGCACTAACTTACGGGGACATGCATACATGAATCAACATCGAGCATGTCGGTCAGCAGCGTGCGAAACCGGGCTGTAGCACTCAGCTAACAGGACTCCTGTGAACCGGGCTGTAGCAGGCTAGGCAGGACTCCAGATGTCACCGCGTGACATTTCCCTGAAGGGACAGACATAGGAACGAAGTGAATCACATTCCGGCCAGTCAAGTGTTCCGGAGCAGTAGTGCTGGGCTAGCAGGACTCCGGTGAACCGGGCTATAGCGGACTACTATGGCTCATGGAAGCACAAGACTACATTTCCCCATAAGAGAGGCTACCAAGGATAAACAACTAGGTTGTCGGATCCCACACATACCAAGCATTTCAATCATACACACAATATGCTCGATATGTGTAAATACAACATGGCATCACAACATAACTCTACGACTCAAGTATTTATTCATTAGGCTCCGAGGAGCGAGATATTACAAACATGGGTCTCATGACCCAACATTCAGAGCATACAAGTCAAAGCACATGCGGAAGCTAACATGTCTGAATACAGACATCTACAAATGAAAAAGGCTGAGAAGCCTGACTATCTACCAGATCCTGCCGAGGGCACAAGATCGTAGCTGAGGTATCAAGGTAAACGTCGAAGTCCACATGGAACTACTAGCGAGACTGACGTCTCTCTACAAAAACATAAAATAGGCAAACGTGAGTACAAATGTACCCAGCAAGACATACATCAGAACTAACTACATATGCATCGGTATCAACAAAGGGGGTAGTGGAGTTTAACTGCAGCAAGCCAGCTTTAACCCGGTGGCTATCCTAAACTACGACCGCAAGCAACTCTTTTGAGGTGGCGCACACGAGTCCACATATTCACCAATCAATACACCACTGTGGATCCGCTTCCGTCTACCTACGAGAACGCCATCCATAGCACTCACACTTATCCTGCGCATTTAGAGTATCCACTTCAAGTTATCTATGAACTATTATAGGCAACCCAGAAGTCCTTTACCGTGGACACGACTATTCGAATAGATCACTAATAACCCTGCAGGGGTGTACTTCTTCACACATGTTTCCACCACTTAGCGTCTGCACACGACATGTGCTCGGCAGACTTCAAGCGAAAGCCGACATGGGTGTAAACCACGACCTACCTAAACACTCAATTCTCTAGTCCAGGTTTATCGCCTATCCACGTTCCATCCACAGGGAGCCCGGCCGAGGTTTCCACATACTGCCAAGAACAATGTGTGCAGGGTTCTCGAGACACCAAACGGGCGCCCGGTACACCATGCCACGTGCCTACCACATCACAGCCCACCCCTCGGGTCAGCGCTGCGCACGGCCTCCAGCATACTACAAACACCAAAAACTACTTGCAACTCCTGGACAGAGGACTAGGGTGGTTAAGAAGACGAGTGGGGTCATATTTCAGGGCCCAACGTGTGGTAGTAGCTGTTTCACGGATCACAAACACAGAACTCAGTTCCTGAGGACGGTTTCAATGAGACAACCCACCATGTACTCCTACATGGCCTCTCATCGACATCTTTACCAAATCGTGCTCACACACTTAGCTCACACACAGTAAGACATGTTCATCACCATTCCAATTCATCCCCGATGAATCAGACCTGACTCAACTCTAAGCAGTAGCAGGCATGACAAACAAGCATGAATGAGTAGGCACATCAGGGCTCAAACAACTCCTACTCATGCTAGTGGGTTTCATCTATTTACTGTGGCAATGACAGGTCATGCAGAGGAAAAGGGGTTCAACTACCGCTACATGTAACAATTGAATCGATGTTGTCCTTATGCAGTAAAAGAGAGCAGGAGCGAGAGAGTTGGATTGTATCGGAATGAACAAGGGGGTTTTGCTTGGCTGGCACTTATGAAGATGATATAGCTCTTCATCGGTGTCATCGAACTCATCATCGGAACATATGTCTACCGAGGGGAAACAACCACCGGCAAACACAGAAAGAACACAATCAATGCAATGCACAATATGATGCATGATCATGACATGGTAAAATGAGTGTGTTGGGCTAATGCAACTACAACCAGATGGGTTTGAGCTATTTTGAACCAAAGATTCAAAGTTAAAACTCATTTGTGATCTTAAATAGTGCTTTATCATGTTTTGCACTAAACAGCAAGTTAACTTGTTTAACCATGCATGAAACTAGTACAGATGGATAGATTGGATTTTTCGGATCATTTTTCATATATAATTTATTTCATTATGAGTTATAGATTATTTTATATGATTTTTAGAAGTTAGCACTATTTTTTGAAATTACCTAAATAAGAATAAATCCAGAAAAGCCTATTACTGCGTCAGCATTGCGTCATGCTGACCTCAGCAGGTCAACTGACCCGGTGTAGGTCAAACCTGACCAGTGGGTCCCGTCTGTCGGTAGTTAGTTAAACTAATTAAGTTTAATTAGTGTTAAACTAACCCTAACCTAGTTTAGTTAGTGGCCTAGGGCCCACACATCAGTGACCTAGGGGGGTCAAACTGGGCCCACCCAGTCAACGGTCAGCGGGTCAACTTGTCGGCGTTTAGCCACCGGCGAGTCCAGACGCGGTGGTGCGCTGCGGGATTCGCCTACAGAGCGCCATTTGGCGCGCGGAGCACAGCTACGGGATGCGGACGCTCATCCGCATCCAACCGTGGTGGTGGTGCGACCGGGGAGTGGCCGGAGTGGCGCCGGCGACGAACTCGGCGGCGGCCGAAGCTCGGGTGCAAGTGAGAATGGGGTTGCGGTGCGCAAATGACCACGGCGAGGTGCTACGGAGGCTTTATGCGATGCGGGGAGCGCGCTGGGCGCATGCCCGGGACCAAATGGTCACCAAAGCATCACCGGCGACGAGCGCGGCGGCGGCGCATTCGGACATCCACGGAGCAGCGACTACGACGTACCAGGGAGGGAACAGAGAGCGGGGTTAGATGGAGAGGATCACGGCGAGTGCGGTGGCGCCGGAGTTAGCTCGGGGGAGACGCTGGTGCGGTCAGAACAGCGACGACGATCTCGGCGGCCGACAGCGAAGATGAAGATGATGGAGTTGCTTCGGCATCCCGTGTGCGCATGATTCGTCTTCGAACTTTGTGCATCGAGGTGAAGCCTTTGGGCATGGCGGAAGGGTGAGGGGGTGGCTCTGGGCACGGTGGCAGAGAACGGCGGCGGCGGTCGCTCTCGGGTGAGCTTGGGGAAGAGGCTAGAGGGCGAGGGAGAGAGCAGAAAGTGAGGGGAGAGGCAGAGGGGGCTGCGGGGCGTCTCCAGATGCGTCAGGGGCGTCTCGATGGCAAGCTGGAGGTGGAGCTCGGGCGCGCGCGCTGTCGGCACGCCTCTGCCTACTGGCAGAGGTTGAAGACAGCCGCTTCAGGCCAGTGGGCTGGGCCGCCAGCTGGAGTTGGGCCAGGTGGGCTGCCAGGTGAACGCCAGGTAAGTCTCTCTCTCTCTCTCTCTGATTCCATTTTGTTTTTGTTTTCCTATTTTATTTCCTCTGTTCTGATTTAGTTTAGCCACTAAATCATTTTAATAAATTATGTAGGTTATTATATGGCTTGCTAAAATATATACAAAGCCACTCACAAACTTCCAGAATTATTGGAGTTATATTTAATATATACTTAAATATAAATCCAAAGCAAATAATTATTGGGTTAATTCAAATGGCCAAAATAAATGTTTCTGAGCTCCTAAAAATGTTGGTTGGAATTTTCACTCTGGCCAATATTATTAGAGAAAAACAGGAACATTTTCTTGGGCCAAATTGAAGCAATTTTTATCTTGATCATTTTTTTTGAGGCTTTCACAAGTCCCCATTTCAAATTCATTGAATTTTAAACATGATGCACACATGACTAGCTAGCCCAGAGCAAACCAGAACTAGGGATGTGACAATTGACCGCTGGGGCGCCCTTCCCCTTCTTGGGCGTTTCCGCTTCCAGATGCCCCGAAGCCGCCCACTTCCTCCTCCTCTCCTCAGGGGGAGGGATGTTTCCCTCTTCGTCCTCCTCTTCCTCATCATTGTCCTCAGGGACAGACGAATGGGCTTCATCATCTTCGGACGTAATGTCCGGAGTGCCCTTGCAACGGGGGCCACTCTTGGCCCCCTTGGCCTTCTTCTTGGCCTTCTTCTCCGACGCCTTATATGGCGCCGACACCAGCATCTTCGCCAGGCGTGGGATGACCGGTTCTTCGGGCAGCAGAGCCGGACACTAGATCCGCTTCACCCTCTCCATCCAGTCCTGAAAGAGCAATAATGAAAGCTCAGATATCATCCTCGAAACAATTAAGTTGGGGATACATCAAAATTAACATACCTCGCTGGCGAGGTGTTCATAGTCGTGAACACGGTCTGAATCCGTGGCCGGTGGTTTCTCGTTGCCCTTAAAGAGCAACTTCCAGGCATCATCGTGGGTGGTCTTAAAGAGCCTCACCAGGGTCCGATGCTTCTTCGTATTGAAATCCCATAGAGGGTGACCTCTACGTTGGCATGGAAGAATCCGGTGAACTAGCATCACCTGTATCACATCGATGAGCTTGATGTCCTTGGCTATCATGCTCTGGACGCGCGTCTGCAACGCTATCAGCTCATCGGGCGAACACCAGTCCGGACACTTCTCAACCCAAGAGGCGAGTCGCATGGGAGCACAGGAGCGGAATTCGGCAACCGCGGCCCAGGTGGTGCCGCGGGGGTCTGTGATGTAGAACCATTGTCTCTGCCACTCCTTCACTGTCTCCACAAAGGTGCCTTTCGGTAAGGAGACATTGGGAAGCTTGCTCACCATGGCTCCTCCACACTTCGCATGCTAGCCGTCCACCACCTTCGGCTTTACATTGAAAACTTTGAGCCACAGCCCGAAGTGGGGTTGAATGCGGAGGAAGGCCTCGCACACGATGATAAACGCCGACATGTTGAGGAATGAATTCGGGGACATATCATGAAAATCTATCCCATAATAATACATCAGCCCGTGGACGAAAGGGTGGAGCGGAAACCCTAGCCCGCGGAAGAAATGGGGGATGAATACTACCCTCTCAGTGGGCTTCGGCCTGGGGACGGTTTGCCCCTCGGCCGGCAGACGGTGGGTGATCTCATTCGCCAAATACCTAGCCACCTGAAGCTCGGTAATGTCCTCCTCCTTGACGGAGGAGACCATCCACTTGCCCTGACCTCCGGATCTGGACATGGTTTCCTGACTGGAAAGGAGATGAGTACTTGGGCGCTGGAGCTCGAGATTGGAAAGACGGAGACAGAGAGAGGGCGTGAGAGAGGAGGAGGGAGTCCTTATCGCCTTATAAAGGCAGCGAATATTAAACGCCTCCTCGCTCGCCCTGAAAACTCGCCTATTCCCAAGGGTCGTATAAATGGCACGGTTGGGTTACCCATGCCCGCATTGATGAGAATCCCGCGATAAGGGGACACGATCTCTGCTTTGACAAGACGTGCCAATGGTAACCGCATCTCAAAATGTGGAGCGGTGGACGAGAAACGGTTCAAAATTATGACCGGACAGACATGATGTTGTGTTATTAAAAAAGCTATCAGCGGATAGAACTCGTGTGAAAATATATATTATCTCTGCGGTTATGTATGATGTGTATGTGGCAGGTCCGGATACTGTTATCGCGTCCGAAGACTACCTTGGAGTTCGGAAAGGGGAACCCACCTTGCAATGCTGGAGACAATCTGCGCGTTGGACTCCTCGTCATTGAAGCCAGGTTCAGGGGCTACTGAGAGAGTCCTGGACTAAGGGGTCCTCGGGCGTCCGACCTATTATCCATGGGCCGGACTGATGGGCTGTGAAGACATGAAGGCCAAAGACCGTACCTGTATCTCGATTGGACTCTACTTGGCGTGGAAGGCAAGCTTGGCGACCGAAGATTCCTTCTTATGTAACCGACTCCATGTAAACCCTAGATCCCCCCGGTGTCTATATAAACCGGAGGGGTTAGTCCGGAAAGGACACACACATTACCATAGTCATATAGGCTAGACTTCCAGGGTTTAGCCATTACGATCTCGTGGTAGATCAACTCTTGTAATACTCATATTCATCAAGATCAATCAAGCAGGAAGTGGGGTATTACCTCCATAGAGAGGGCCCGAACCTGTGTAAACATCGTGTCCCCCGTCTCCTATTACCATCGATCCTAGACGCACAGTTTGGGACCCCCTACCCGAGATCCGCCGGTTTTGACACCGACAGTGACTGTAATGAGTGGATTCTGAAGTCCAATGTACGTATCGTGCTTTCGCTTCAAATACAATGATCATCACTATGTATATCGTGAGAGAAAGATGAAACATGCGTGAATGTGTTGGGGGCTTACTTTTAGAGGACCTGGAGATAATTTGTGTGCGTACGTGATAGGGGCGTAAAGGGGGGGTATGTGATGGAGAGAGAGATGCTCTTCGTTTCTCTTTATTATGACTAACTTTATATATAGTATAAAAATATACAAATTCACAGTGCGGTATAAATATCATTGTGGGCACCATGCAATGCAAGCGTTCATACTCCTCCATATAACTTTGTAATGTTGTATATATGTAGAAATTCTAAAATATTTTTGGCCACACTTTATTCAAAAGGAATGTTGTATGCGAAATAAACGTGAAGAGAGGGCTTTTTAGGTCAATGGGGTACGTGATGTAACATGTGTGAATGTGTAGTTGATGCATTTGGCAGGGCCCAGAGAGGTATGTGTGTGTATTACGTATTCGAGAGAGGCATGGATAGAGGGACCGACAGGGGGGCGTGGGAGAGATAGCACGAGAAATGAGAGTGGTCTAGAGAGAGAGACAAATATGACGTCACGATGAGAGATTCCCTTGAGTGTGTATATGCAAGGGGGGAGTGGATAGAGGCACCAGGAGAATATTTTTTTGTGTGTGGTGTCTGTGTTGGTATGTGTGGGTGTGAGAAGATAACGAGATGTGGGGGAAGAGGGTGTGTCATCGCGTGAGGTCCGGTGGGTCGAGGTGAGGCCCTTCGTTCGGTTCCGTCCTGCGCCACATTGGTCGGCCTATGACGCATTTAGGGAGACCCATGGATGACTAGTCGTACAAGACAAAGATAGCATAATTGTGAAGGACTCTATGTCCACTGCCATAGCCGGCTAGGATTTATAACCCTAGGTTCTCGGACTAAGGTAACCCCTTTATCTCTGATATTACTATTCATCCAACCTAACTTTAAGGGGCATCCTATAGAATGCTTTGCTAGAATCATACTCGTCGATTAGGAAGAGAGGTGTGAGACAATGCGTGAGAGACAAGCCTAAAGATAATGTGCGTGTGTATGCTTGCGAGAGGAAGAGTGCTTGTGATAAAAGTTAGTGAAAACCGTCATAAATGGTTACGAGAGGGAGGGAGGGTTATATCGAGAGCATGTGTGCGAGAAAGACAGCTCAGGAGAGAGTGTGTGAGCATGTGTGAGAGACCACCAATGGAGAGTGAAACTACACATACAAGACTGCTGTACACATTGATTAAAGATATAAATTGTATCCAAATATTAAGATGTGATCATGATATTTGAAATTCGCGTAAGGAATGGTCATTGATCCATCAGACATCTAGATTCTATCGAATTTGAGCATGTCTATGTTATTATTTGACACAGTTGATCCACATAGTTAGTATTTTTGAACTCCAGACAATGCATCGCTTTAGCAATCGAATATAAACGTGACTATAGTTCATGTTGTGTGTGTAAAGTACATTATACATACGAAAGTTACACAATGAACATTATAAATAGCTACCTATGAACTAGCATACATTTGAATTCAACTTAAGGTGATTTTAAAAAATCGAATTCAACATGTCGATTCAATTATTTGAATTTGATATCATGGCATTTGTAAATCATACCTAAATTATGGGGGCACTAATCTTTGCTCTGATTTTGTACATAATAGCATATGTAGTCGTGTACAAAATAGATTCTAATTTAGCTCCTCCATTCCAAAATAATCGTAGTAATAGGATTTTCAAGTGTCAAAAACTTTCAAAAAGAAGCGGATAATTTAATGAGGTTTCCAAACATACAAGATCAAATTTAACGTTGTCTATTTAGGTCAATCCTCAAAGTTCAAGAGTACTCTAAACGTGAATGCTTGTGTTTCAAAATTTCGAACGAAGCGCCAAAAGAGCCTCTACTCGCCCGAAACCACGTGAGACCAATGTTTGGTAGTACAAGGAAATTACTTTTCTAATAACTCCGTCTCGTGAAACTTACCGGCCCGACGTCCAAAGGTCTAAAGCGGGGTAGGTTTGTAGCTTCATCTAGACGCCACGCAACCACTTCCGAAAAACATTCATACACAATGGCCGCCTAAGCACACATGCGCGTGGCCGAAATCGCTCCCGCCCACTATTTGGGACACCTGGGATTACCATCCTACCCCCGACCCGCAGTAGGTCCGAAATTTAAGAGGCGGGCAAAGTTTGTACTTTCCCCCAATTTCAAACAAGCGCGTCCCATCTTCTGTTCAAAAGAGCCAAAAACAAG
>NC_041392.1:585262811-585277590 GCF_002162155.2 Triticum dicoccoides | reverse complement strand
GATTCCCCATTCGTACTCCGTGGGCGCAAAAACTATCTCTCCACCAGCCGCGAAACCCCGGCATCCTCCGTCCGCCACCCCATTCCACCCATCAACCGCCGCCCTCCTCCATCATGCCGGAGCCGATACCCCGACATCGTCGTCCACTGCAACCTCAACCGCAACGCTCTCCACGGCTATTAGTTGAAGCCGAGGCCGAGCCGTCCGTAGCCGAGCCAGTTCAACCACGTCGTCCTGCGCCTCACCGCTGCCGCTCCAACTTCGCCACCCTCCACCGCACCAGAGCTGTTCCTGCTATGCCATCCTTCGCCGCCTCGGATCTGCTTCCCCTCCACTGACATACGGCCACGGCAGCACAGTCAACAATTTGGCCATGGGTTTATCCAAGCCTGCACCCTCCAGAACATCGGTTTCCCAGGCAAAAAGAAGAAGATCGATGCGACATGTGGAGGCGACCACACTAGCAACCGAAAATGGTACTCCTATTCCCTTATTCATGCAAATCTTACGTGTCTACTTGCACGGTATTCATCCCACAGAAGACACTAGTTGACCGCTTCTTCTTGATACTAGATGTTCCTAGTAACTCGCGATGCACAAGGTTTCTCCTCATATACTATTTCACCTTAGCTAGAGGTTCGTCGGCCCCTGAATTTCAATTCCTGGTCAGTTGATTCCCAATTAACGGAAGCATTCCCCGGTGTAACAGGCGCTAGTCCGCCTATTACGCCGAGGAAGCAGCGCCTCGGTGTTTATCTTAGGGGCGTGTGGGGCCTAGAGCTACTAGCGCTCGATATGGAGGTCGGCCGGGATTAAAGGAATGGCCTGGGGGCGCTGCCAAGAACAGCGGTAGTGTGAGTTCGAGGGGAGGTTGGGGCGGCGGAGGCAGGGGTCTCGGACGGTGGTCGCTGGCGGTTCGAGAAAGATCATCAACAGTGACTGGCGGGAGGTAGACGAAGGCCATCTGCCCATTCCTTATAGATCGGGCGGTTCATTAAAAAATTGACTGGCCTATTTATTTTCAGTCGACTGTTATCTTGATATGACCACATATGGTGGTGTGCTGGAGGAGTACCTGCATTTCCTGTGCTCATATATTACAAAATCATACGGAGTAGAATCTAATTTTGTTTGCCATGCAATGTTGTAGAGCTATCATATGTCTCCTATCATTTATTTTTTAGCCACCTGCTATCTGCTACTTTTATAGTGCACTAGTTCTGCATACACTTCACCCATACTCTCACTATTGTGTTTTTATGCAAGGGTATTTCAGACTCTGCTGCTATGAGAGAAGCAAAAAAGAAAAGAGAGAAGTCGCTCCAGCATCGTACATGGATAGGCCAGACACGTTTCAGCCTTATAATAGGTGCAGTGTCAGCAGATGGAGATGGTAAACGTAGCTCTAGAGTTGATGACCTCGCTCGCAATGAACCACCATCCCAGGTGCTTGCTTTAACTTCGCGGTGTCATATGTGGTTGCATGTTCCATATGGTGTCTAGCTTGTATTCGAAAGGCCGAAGTCGGTCTTTATTAAGATAAGGAAAGATATTTTTTACATGAACCACCAGCCCGTGAGCACCAGAAGACAAATAACTAGTCAGGGCACTGGCCGAGCCAGTGACAAGCCCAGCAAAGAGAGGCATCACCTGGAAGCCAACTAAAAAGTCGCGATGGTGGCGAAGCAGCCCGCCTCCCACCAGGCTCTCAGGTCCTAGATGATCATGCTCACCACTCCAGCCGGATGTCTATCTTGTATTGCTTCCAATTTGGTTAAATTGCATCTTCTTAGCTTACACATTATACCTTTGAATATGATATGCCTTTTTGTTTTTGGTACATAATAGTACACTTGTGTATTAACCATGTTCTTACATCAAACTAATGTTCTTGTGTATCCCTCATCAATCACTTATGATGAGGCAGTCGGGCAAGTGGATTACTCCTCATTTAAAGAACGCAGCGTCAGCCTCCCGACATGATTCTCAAGAAATAGCAAGGCTAGATGAAGAAAGTGAATGTAGCTCTGTAGTTGATTACCACATTTCCCCTACACTAGCATCGCAGGTGCTTGCTCTAACTTGGCAGCATGATATGTGGTTGCATGTTGCATATGGTGACTAGATTGTAATTCTTCCAATCTGGTTAAACTGCATGTGCTATTCTACTTAGCTTATACATTGTACCTGTTAATGTGACATGCCTTCCTGTATTTAGTACATAGTGCATCTGTCTATTAAGCATGTCCTCACATAAAACTATTGTTTTTTTGTATCCCGCATAAATCAATATGAAGAGACACCTTCAGTATATGCAGTGTGATATTAGTTGCATCTTTGATATGATTTATAGCATGCGCTGCTTCTAATTTGTTGAAATGCCATTTATGATGGGACACTTTTAACTTGGCAGAGTCATATTGGCTGCATCTTTCATGTGGTGTCTAGCTTGCATTGCTTCTTATTTGGTGAAATGGTTTCTGCTTAGTTTACATAAATAGTTGTGAATATGCCATGCCGTCCTATTTTTCGTATTATTCCATCCTGGAATCATGTGTTTGCCTTACATCAAAGTAGTGATTGTCAGTATCATGCACGAATGAGTTCTGAAGAGTGAATTTTATTGCATTTTCTTGTCGGTTTTACTTGACAATTCAAAATCAATAAAGCGGAAGGAAGTTAGCAAGGCAGCGGATGAAGGTGCTCCTTCCAAATGGAGGGCCTCTATAGATTTTACTCCTCCATCCCCCCAAGATGATTTCGAAGACAACACATGCATAGACACTCAACGTAGCTGTGTTGGTGATGAGCACGTCTCCCCTAGTGCACCATCACAGGTGCTCCCTCTAACTTGGCACTGTTATATGTGGTTGCATGTTATGTATGATGTCTAGCTTGTATTGCTTCTAATTTTGTTGAATTTCATCTGCTTACTTTACACATTATACTTGTGACTAAGACATGTGTTCCTGCTTCTAGAACATACAATATCTGTCTATCACACCATGTTCTTACATCAAAGTACATTTGTTCTGAAGAACTAAATTGTTATTCATTTTTCTTGTCGGCTTGACTTAACATGGCACAGAGAAAGAGGAAGCAAGACAGAACGACAGGGAAAGGGAAGCGGAACAATCCTGCAGATTCTGCTGATACTGATGGTACAATAGAAGGTCAAAGTCCAGCGGAAAATTGTACCGACAGGGTATCCCGTGCTACACAAACTGCAGAACAAGCCAAACAGAAACAAATAGCTACCACCAAACAAGCAGAGACAACCCTAGTTGTCGCAACACCTTCCATAGTACCAGCAGCTGCATGATTTACTCATTAGTCAACTCAGCTAGTAGCACGTTCCCAAGCTCCCTTGCCACCTGACACTACTTCCCAAGCACTCTTGACACAAGATGAGTTGGCAAGATCAGATGAACTTTGTGAGCTTCAACAGCAAGAAGGTAGTTGCTGGAGTCAAGTTACAGTTGCATGCTTCTTTATATGTAGTCTCACAGTTTGATGTACGCTAACACTTCCTATGTTTGTTGTTGGACTAGCACCTAGGCGTAAGAGGAAACAAACATCAGGGATAATGCTCGATAGCTTAACTAAATTTAGAGGAGGAAGAATGGAGATCCGTTTTGAGGCAGGTTTAAAAAGGCCACGTGATGCTACAGAGTCAGCCAAGTTAGTATCAGAGGCAGCGGTTGCTGTTAGATGTCATGTACGTATCCTCCCAACATGGATTCAGTACAGGAATGACAAAGACGAAACCCAGTTCAACACCTTCCTCGACCATTTATCTGTAAGTATGGTTATGTATGGAAACTAGTAATATCGTCTTGCTCTGTCCAATACTTTCTAGGTTGCTGATAATGAGACTCCCATAATTTTCAACAGATGAGGTTCAAGTTGGATAGCCAAGATGATGCAACCAGACAAGCTTGCACCCATGTTTTCAAGTCTGCTCCACAACAGTATTGGTATAACTTGAGGAAAACTCACTTTGAAGGCAAGGCTAACAGTGAACTTGCCCAAACATCTCCAGTGGAAAATATATCTGATGAAGACTGGAGAGGCCTCGTTAAACACTGGTCCGATCCGAAGTATCAGGTACATTATATATATGTGATCAGATCACATGTTGAAGTCCTATTTACGCATGTCCCACACAAATCTATCTTCTTGTAGGTGAACTGTTCAAAGAACAAGGCCAACCGTACGAAAGTTAAATTCCAACATACGACAGAATCTCGTAGCTATATTGCACACTGCGAGGCTCTTGTAATTAGTTGATGTTTCACTCTTCTCGTTGTACCATATTATCAGATCTATATTGACTTGTTCCAAATGCATAGGAAAGCCCGCAAGGACCAAAAAGTACCTGAACCAAATGTTGTGGAAATCTTCAAGGACTGTCACACCATCAAGAAGAAGGGCATGACTACACCAGTCAAAGCCGCTGTTGTAAGTCCTCAATCCTCATGCCTTTTAACTACTACTTACTCTGACTTGTGCCTTGAACTGCATGGTTTGCAGCCAATGTCTATTACTCTTTTCAATTTTATACACAATTGTCTTAGCGTATCATTGCACCTTACAAGGTTTAAAAGAGAGGAGTGATGTTCATTTGATCTTGACCTGTAATCTAGTTCCGTGCTGGACTTGCCCACACAACGTTACAATTGTCTGTTTGTCTGTTTTCAGTTGTTTTGTGATATGAATGATGTCATACTATGCTTACCGTATTATAAAGTTCGTCTCTTTATCCTTAGCCCTCAATACAATGTGAAGAAATAGAAAATACATTAGCGATGGTACATGGTCATATGTTTGGAACCTAGTTTTATTATGTACTTTGCAATAAAATACAACTATTATTTTACATGGGTTCACCAGAATAAGTTCTGTATATAGACCAAAGCTATTTTGTTTGGTTTTGCTGCCTCCTTAATATCTTCTGTTCTGGTACTACTAATATAAAACCACAACTTTTCAGTGAGCTATGGAAAAAATGGTGGAACCGCCAAAGGTGGCGAGGCAACTATAACTGCAATGTCAGCTCTTGCTTTAGTGGGTCAGTACCTGTCCACTAACAGTGCCAAAAGCATGTTCCTGTGTAATACTGGCTTGGTTGTTAAGGCTATCTAGTCCAAACTACCTCATGATCAAGATATGCAAACTCAAAACAATATTGTATCTGCGCTCCAGACACAAGTCCATTCCCTAACAGAGACCCTTTGTGAAACAAGGAGAGACATTGTTTGATGTTGTCAAGCTCTGCATGGTTTTGAAACCAGACTATCAGACATTTGCTATGTTGTTCAGGAGCCTAGGAGAACTGAAGGCGAAGGTTATGGTGCTCCATCGGACAATACAACATGAAAACGTAACAGTCAGGTCAAATGAACCGAGCTTCTGAACTTCTGGTGGTGCATTTATCTGCTAGACTGTTAACTTTTATGCCAACCTTCCTTTTGTTTTATAGTTGTAATTTGTTTTGGTGCGATACAAAATTTGTTCTTAACGTACAGCCACCGGTTGAAGAAAACAGCAAGCCATTTTTGTATAGTGTAGGGTGTTCCCTATATTTGCACTGGTGGCGAACTTTGATGCCCACCGGCTGTAGTTTACATGGGCCTCCTACGGGCCGTAGAAACAATGGGCCTTCTAAGGGCCATAGAAACAATGGGCCTTCTATGTGGCGTAGAAACAATGGGCCTTATACGGGCCGTAGACACAATGGGCCTTCTATGGGCCGTATCATCAATGGGCCTTCTACGGGCTTATGATCGGTTGGCCAAACATGGGCCAATAACAGACCACATTATGGACGTAAATAGGCTAGAGTTGCAATCATCCGTTCATGGGCCGACAGTAACGGTCCGTCGTTAATCGGCCATATTTTGATGACGCTATCAAAACAGCCCAACGTATTAACGGGCCACAAACGGGCTGACTGCAACCACGGGCTGAATTTGGCCCACAAGCAGAAAATGACAATAACGGGCCGTAAGTAAACGAATGTGGAAATGAGCCCAAGAAAGAATGGGCCCCAAGAAGGCTAAAAGATAACATGGGCTGGAAACGGCCCAACTAAATAATGGGCCGTTAATGGGTATAAAGTGATACACTGTTCATTACGGGCCAGTTTCACCACGGGTCGTTAATGGGTATAAAGTGATACAATGTTCATTACGGGCCAGTTTTACCACGGGCCGTTAATGGGCTGGGAGTAATAAGGGCCTCATATGGGCCGAAAGACGTCATGGGCCATACATGGGCCGGAAGTTAAAACAGGCTGGAATTATATTGGTCGGCCCAGATGACGCTATTGGGCCTAATTCGGTTAGGCCGTAAACGGGCCCTGGGTTAGCGGGTTGTAAATGGGCTGTATGCGAACAGGCCGTTAACAGGCTTGCCGTGGGCCGGCCTGCCACCTTTTGACCAAGTCAAATGGGCCGGCCTTTTCACAGGAATGGGCCTCTGTTGGGCCGTGCCATGTGTCGACGTATCATAGGCGCTTTGGGTCCAATGAGTGGATGACATCTGTCCCAACGTTGAGCCAGCACGTGTTTCCTCCAGCCAATGATGATTTTACACATGGAAAATCCCCATTGGTCGGGGCTGTTAACGGGTTATCGGATCCAAAACCGGACCCGATAGCTTAACGGTGTTCCGTTACGGTGGATGCCACATGTCGGTCACCCTTGATGAAAGCACTTCTGTAACGCGCGATTTATCGTCATGGAAGTGGACACTTCCGTGATGATAATTTTGGTAATGTCATGGAACACTTCTACGACAGCACAGCTATGACTATCTTGATTCTATCATAAATTTTTCATGGATGTACATGCATGACAGAAAACGTGACCTACTGTGACAAACACGTATCATCACGGAAGTGTATTTTTTTTGTAGTGCCTGGAGCAGCACGACGCACCGAACGCCCCCCCCCCCCTCTGAGCACAAGATGGTGCGGCGGGTGAGGAAGAATGAGAAAAACCCTCTCGAACAAAGTGTCTCCTGATTACTTACCTGGTAAGTAGGGAGAAGACCGGGATAGTCGTCGATGATGGCCACCTATGTCTCGTCATAGCTCGTTTGGTAAAACGTCCCATTCTCAAGCACCACAGCTATATCCGGATCCTCTTCGAATCCTGGGTCAAGGTCCTGATTGTGGCCCTCGGGCTGCGGGGCGGGGCTGTGAAGCCCCTCGGAAATCTTTCGCCAGTGCTGTTATAAATGGACGGGTTAATATTCATTGAACGAAGCTCGGGGAGTGGAATTAGTAGAGAAGAAGAGTTGGGGGCTTACCCAGCTAGGAGGACTGTACATGGAATATCCTTCTCTGTGCATGATGCGCAGGAACTCCTCTTCCTCACCCTTGAACAGATCGGCCAATATTTTGGCTAGGGCGGCAGGGGTGTCCGGACCTTTCCTGCCGCAGCGGGAGGCGTCATCTTCCCCATTGTAGTTCCAAATGGGAAGTCCTCTGTATTGGAGTGGCTGGACTCCCCGCACTATGGAGGTCGTCATCACTTCGACTATCATATATCCAGACTGGGCAAGCGTCCTGATCTTGCTCGGGAGTTGGCGAATTTCCACACTATCTTCCTCCTCGAGGCTCCGAGGGCGCCAGCTGTGGCGTTTCTTCAGAGGAACACTTGTAAACTCGGGGAGACCCCTCCGGACTGGATCTGGAAGTACGACGTCCTCAATGTAAAACCATTCAGAGGTCCACTCTTCGTAAGCCTTCTTCGGTGTGCCGGATAGATATCCGGTCTCAGCAATGTGCAATATTTCGGCCCTGCCCACTTCAAATATCGACCCCTCGTGGTTGCGCGGGACAAGACAAAACAACCTTCTCCATAGATCAAAATGGGCCTCACAACCCAGGAATAGTTTGCATAAAGCGACATAACCCGCAATGTGCAGGATGGAGGTTGGGGTAAAATTGTGCAGCTGGAGGCCATAATACTCCAGAAGCCCTCGGAGGAATGGGTGAATTGGAAATTCCACGCCCCTCAACAGATAGGGGACGAAGCACACTCGTTCCCCTGCAGATGGATTGGGGAAATCCTCCGCCTGGGATTTGTTGTTGAAGGAGGCCAACCCTGCTCGAACAGGGACCAGATCAACAGGGGGGAGAAATCCCTGCGTTTGCAACTTCGCCAATTGGCTGTGGGACATAGAGCACCTCTCCCACTCGCCTTTCTCTAGGTCAGAACGGGAGGAGGAGCTGGGAATGCAAGCCATGTTGGAATGGTCTTTCCTGGCAATCTCTGAGGATTTTCTCCGCATGGTGCCGAATAGATCTGAGACCCAATCTCTTTAAATAGACGCTCTTTCTTGCATGGCTTGGGTGTTATTTGCAAAAAAATACCCTGACCGTCCTCATTCGCCCGACACGTGGAAGCTGAAGTCATCGATGCACAGAAGCCGAGGGGTGCGGTATTGAATTAAAAGCCGAATACATTACTTGGAAGTCGTCGGAGGAGGAACCCGCCTTGCAATGCCGAGGACAATCTGCGCGCCGAACACCTCGTCATTGAAGCTTGGTTCGGGGGCTACTAAGGGAGTCCTGGACTAAGGAGTCCTCAGGCGTCCAGCATGTTAGCCATGGGCCGGACTGGTGGGCTGTGAAGATACGAAGACCGAAGAACTGCACCCGTGTCCAGATGGGACTCTCCTTAGCGTGGAAGGCAAGCTTGGCGACCGAATATGTAGATTCCTTTCCTTTGTAACCAACCTTGTGTAACCCTAGATCCTCCCGGTGTCTATATAAGCCAGAGGACTTAGTCCGGAGGGGGGATATACTCATTACCATAGTCATACAGGCTAGTCTTTTAGGGTTTAGCCATCTCGATCTCATGGTAGATTAACTCTTGTAATACTCATATTTATCAAGATCAATCAAGCAAGAAGTAGGGTATTACCTCCATAGAGAGGGACTGAACCTGGGTAAACATCGTGTCGCCCGTCTCCTGTTACCATCGACCTTAGACGCACAATTTGGGACCCCCTACCCGAGATCCGCCGGTTTTGACACTGACACCAACCGATCCAAATACCGAACGTACGTCACCTCCGTGTTCAGCACATGTTCAACACAATGATGTCCCTCGAGCTCTTGATCCAGTTGAGGACGAGGGAGATTTCCGTTAGCACGACGGCATGGCGGCGGTGATGATGAAGTTACCGGTGCAGGGCTTTGCCTAAGCACTACGACGATATGACCGAGGTGTGTAACTGTGGAGGGGGGCACCGCACACGGATAAGACAAATCTTTGTTGTGTGTTCTAGGCACCCCCTCCCCACGTATATATAGGTGGGAGGGGGAGGGGAGCAGAAAGGGCGCGCCCAAGTAGGAGGAATCCAACTTGGGGCCTTGTCCAATTCAGCCTCCCCCTTCCAAAAGTGTTGGAGGGGGAAGGAAAGAGAGGGGGAGAGAAGGGAAGGGGAGGCTGAATCCTCCTCTTTCCTTTCTCTCTTCCCCTCCTATTTGTCATATATGGGGTGCACCGGCCCATTAGGGGCTGGTCTGTCCCGCCCTTGGCCCAATAAGGCCCATATCTTTGCCGGGGGGGTGTGCCCGGAACCCCTTTCGGTGACCCAATACAAACCCGGTACCCCCAGAACACTTCCACTATCCGAATACTATCGTCCTATATATGAATCTTTACCTCTCGACCATTTCGAGACTCCTCATCATGTTCGTGATCTCATACGGGACTCCGAACAAACTTCGGTCATCAAATCACATAACTTATAATACAAATCGTCATCGAACATTAAGCGTGCAGACCCTACAGGTTTGAGAACTATGTAGACATAATCGAGACACATCACCGGTCAATAGCCAATAGCGGAACCTGGATTCCCATATTGGCTCCTACATATTCTATGAAGATCTTCATTGGTCAAACCGCATAACAACATACGTTGTTCCCTTTGTCACCGGTATGTTACTTGCCCGAGATTCGATCGTCAGTATCGTCATACCTAGTTCAATATCGTTACCGGCAAGTCTCTTTACTCGTTCTGTAATGCATCATCCACAACTAACTCATTATTCACATTGCTTGCAAGGCATATAGTGATGTGCATTACCAAGAGGGCCCAAAGATACCTCTCCGATACACGGAGTGACAAATCCTAATCTCTATATATGCCAACTCAACAAACACCATCAGAGACACCTGTAGAACATCTTTATAATCACCCAATTACGTTGTGACGTTTGATAGCACACTAAGTGTTCCTCTGGTATTTGGGAGTTGCATAATCTCATAGTCAAAGGAAGATGTATAAGTTATGAAGAAATCAATAGCAATAAAACTAAACGATCATAATGCTAAGCTAACGGATGGGTCTTGTCCATCACATCATTCTCTAATGATGTGATCCCATTAATCAAATGGCAACACATGTCCATGGCTAGGAAACTTAGCCATCTTTGATTAACGAGCTAGTCAAGTAGAGACATACTAGGGATACTCTGTTTGTCTATGTATTCACACATGTACTAAGTTTCCGGTTAATACAATTCTAGCATGAATAGTAAACATTTATCATGATA
The DNA here is from genome assembly GCF_002162155.2 of Triticum dicoccoides. NCBI lineage: Eukaryota > Viridiplantae > Streptophyta > Magnoliopsida > Poales > Poaceae > Triticum > Triticum dicoccoides. Next base: position 585,267,011 of record NC_041392.1, on the reverse strand, counting down.
TAAGGAAATATAAATAACAATTTTATTATTGCCTCAAGGGCATATTTCCTTCAATAAGATAATCATGTGCTTTGTCATTACAGGATAAATCCTTTTGTATGACTAACACATATGGGTAATCATCATTGTAGGAGTAATCCTTGCATCGAAGGGACCCACTACATCGGTTGTACAAAATGTACCGACAATGATAAGTCGTATGATGACTTATTCATTTTACACAATGCATGTTGCTTTTTCCATTTCGATTCAGAAGTGAGATTCCATAGGGAACCATCTATATTTGAATCTAGTGATGTACATGGATATATAATCACTACATCTATCAACTACAGAGATAGATGATTTTGTACCGCCAATGATATAAGTTATCGGAAAGAGAATCCACCTCTGGAGAATAGTTGGGTATCTGCGTGAACCCTTGTGCTACAATACTTTCTCTTTGTTTCACCACCTTGTTGTTATCAATTCCGTTTCCAGAAGAAAACTGGTGTAGGTATTTCTAATGAATACCTTCCCATTATTAAGCAAGATCATTTCTACCTAGATTATAACCATTGCTTGAGTTCAGTCCAAATGTTGTTCACACTTTGCCGAGGTGTGCCGCGAGGCCCTGGATGCCATCAAGGCCGAGTGCGACGACAACGAGTGGGTCCTCGCCGACTTCAAGCGCGATGGCCACGGCTACGTCCAGGTCGACATCTTCAACAACGACGACCCAAGGGCCAACCTCCCCGACGACCAGTACGAGGTCATCAACAACAACAACGACGAAGCTTGGTCTAGTGAGCAACACCTATCTATCTGTCAGTCTAATGTGTGCCATGGATTAGAGTAAGATTTCTCTTGGCGATCGATCAGAACTATTGCGTCTTAAGTTTATGTCCGCAAGTGATGATGTTGTATCGATCGGAACTACTAGTATTCTCCTGGTGCTATTTTTTGTGCTAGTCATTTATTGAATCTCTCTGTTAGAGCATCTCCAGCCGTTCGGCCCCCGAGGGCGCTAAAAAATAACCGCTTGGGGGCGAACCGGCGCTATATTGGCGCGTGGGGCGACTCCGTTCCCAGTTGTCGGCCCACAGGTTGCCGCCAATATCGAGCGGGCTTGGCGATATTTTGTACAAATTTGTGCAAACTCGGCGATCTGGCACAAACTCGGCAAAATTTCATTGAAATTTGAACAAAAAGGATAAAACACATGCAAACTAGGCCTAGCCACTGTGCCCCGCGTCCACTGCCCGCCATCTACATGCCGAGAAGCCTGTAGAAACGGGTGTAGTCATCATCGTCGTGGCGCGTCTCGCCGGTGCCGCCGTCATCCCTGCTGCACCCCTGGCCAGGGTCGTCGCACGGTGGGGCACTGGACGACCCGGCCTCATCCTCCTCGTCGCTGTCGAGGACGATGATGCCGCCCTCCTCGCGCCCACGGCGCCGGGCCTAGAGCTCCTTGTACGCAAGGCGCTGGCGGCACTTGCTCGCGGATGTAGTCCTCCTTCGCCCATTTTATGGCGGCCTCGTCGTCGGGGGAAACCATGTCAACGTGCTTCGGCTTCACGGGGAGCAGGCCTAGCTCGGGCTTCGGCCGAACCAGGCGGAGGGAGCGCGGGGAGGGGCGGGCACCCTCGTTAATGATGAGGGCGCCACTGCGGGTGCGGCACCGGAGCGGCGTCTCCTCCAGCTCTGGCTTGACGGGGCGGAGCGCCGACGAGCCGGAGGAGAGAGAGCCGGAGCCCGGCGACGAATACGTCCCCGGCTCCATTCGCCACGGCGTCAAGGAGTTGCCACAGCAGTGAGAGAAGGACGACCGCGGCGGGTACTCGAGGCACGGCATGTTGCCGGTCTCGATGTGGTTGAGGATGGCCTCAAGGGTGCGGCCTGGCACGCCCCACCACTTGCGCCACCCGTCGGTGTTGAGGCGGCCGCGGTGGATTACACCGTTGGCGGAGGCGATCTGTTCCTCGACCGAGACATGTCTCCGGTCAATAACCAATAGCGGAACCTGGATGCTCATATTGGCTCCTACATATTCTACGAAGATCTTTATCGGTCAAAGCGCATAACAACATACGTTGTTCCCTTTGTCATCGGTATGTTACTTGCCCGAGATTCGATCATCGGTATCTCAATACCTAGTTCAATCTCGTTACCGACAAGTCTCTTTACTCGCTCCGTAATTCATCATCCCTCAACTAACACATTAGTCACATTGCTTGCAAGGCTTATAGTGATGTGGATTACCGAGAGGGCCCAGAGATACCTCTCCGACAATCGGAGTGACAAATCCTAATCTTGAAATACGCCAACTCAACAGGTACCTTTGGAGACACCTGTAGAGCACCTTTATAATCACCTAGTTACATTGTGACGTTTGGTAGCACACAAAGTATTCCTCCGGTAAACGGGAGTTGCATAATCTCATAGTCATAGGAACATGTATAAGTCATGAAGAAAGCAATAGCAACATACTAAACGATCAAGTGCTAAGCTAATGGAATGGGTCAAGTCAATCACATCATTCTCCTAATGATGTGATCCCATTAATCAAATGACAACTCATGTCCATGGCTAGGAAACTCAACCATCTTCGATTAACGTGCTAGTCAAGTAGAGGCATACTAGCTACACTATGTTTGTCTATGTATTCACACATGTATTATCTTTCCGGTTAATACAATTCTAGCATGAATAATAAACATTTATCATGATATGAGGAAATAAATAATAACTTTATTATTGCCTCTAGGGCATATTTCCTTCAGTCTCCCACTTGCACTAGAGTCAATAATCTAGATTACACAGTAATGATTCTAACACCCATGGAGTTTTGGTGCTGATCATGTTTTGCTCGTGGAAGAGGCTTAGTCAACGGGTCTGCAACATTCAGATCCGTATGTATCTTGCAAATCTCTATGTCTCCCACCTAGACTTGGTCCCGGATGGAATTGAAGTGTCTCTTGATGTGCTTGGTCCTCTTGTGAAATCGGGATTCCTTTGCCAAGGCAATTGCACCAGTATTGTCACAAAAGATTTTCATTGGACCCGATGCACTAGGCATGACACCTAGATCGGATATCAACTCCTTCATCCGGACTCCTTCATTTGTTGCTTCTGAAGCAGCTATGTACTCCACTTCACACGTAGATCCCGCCACGACGCTTTGTTTAGAACTGCACCAACTAACAGCTCCACTGTTCAATGTAAACACGTATCCGGTTTGTGATTTAGAATCGTCTGGATCAGTGTCAAAGCTTGCATCGACGTAACCATTTATGACTAGCTCTTTGTCACCTCCATAAACGAGAAACATATCCTTAGTCCTTTTCAGGTATTTCAAGATGGTCTTGACCGCTGTCTAGTGATCCACTCCTGGATTACTTTGGTACCTCCCTGCTAGGCTAATAGCAAGACACACATCAGGTCTGGTACACAGCATTGCATACATGATAGAGCCTATGGCTGAAGCATAGGGAACATCTTTCATTTTTTTCTCTATCTTCTGTAGTCGTCGGGAATTGAGTCTGACGCAACTTCACACCTTGTAACACATGCAAGAACCCTTTCTTTGCTTGATCCATTTTGAACTTCTTCAAAACTTTGTCAAGGTATGTGCTTTGTGAAAGTACTATCAAGCGTCTTGATCTATCTCTATAGATCTTGATGCCTAATATGTAAGCAGCTTCCACTACAAAAAAAAGACACATCCGTGACATTTTGGGCCGAACAAAAATCTTTTCTGTCATACTTATGATGTTTCTATGACAATAATTGTGACAAAACATGTTATCATCATAGATGTGGTGGGGGTCCTATTTCTATGACAAAAAATCATGACAGAAAATGGGTTTTTCATCCTGGGCGGGCCGGTGACGCAGCTGCATGACATTCTTTGGGCCGTCCATGACAAAAAAAACGTGGTATAAGCGATGGTGAGGAAAATATCGGGGTAAGTTATGGTGGGTGGTCGGGGCCGAGCGATGCGCGTTTCTCTCGTACATGCACGCGCGTGGGTGCGAGGCGTTGGGCTCTAGCTGAACCCGAGTGAGGCGTTGGGCTCTAACTGAACCCGAGCGAGGCGTTGGGCTCTAACTGAACCCGAGCGATTGCACTGCAGGCTACGCGTTACTGAACCCGAGCGATCGATTGATGGCTGATAACTGAACCCGATCGAGCGATTCCTTCGCTACTGCTGCTAACTGA
>NC_041392.1:585253226-585262616 GCF_002162155.2 Triticum dicoccoides | reverse complement strand
CCTCTGGATGAACAGTGAGCGTTGCTGGGGGGTTTGGATGAATAGTTCCTAGTGGGGGTGGATGAATAGGACCCCGATCGTTCGAGCCGGTTGGGGCGGGATGAACAGGACACCGTGGAGGGCAGGATGAACAGGACCACCCCATGGAGGGCAGGATGAACAGGACCACCCCGTGGAGGGCAGGATGAACAGGACCACCCCGTGGAGGGCAGGATGAACAGTAGACAGTGGAGGGCTGGATGAACAGTAGCCTGTGGAGGGGTGGTTGAACAGGAGCCCGTGGAGAGGGCTGGTTGAACAGTAGCCGGTGGAGTAGCGCGCGGTGGAAGCTAGATGAACAGGAGCCCATCGATGAACAGTCGCAGGTGGAGGCTGGAGGAGGTCGATGGTGGATGAACAGTAGCCCATGGAGGCTAGAGGGGGTCGATGGTGGAGATGAATAGTATCCCGTGGAGTCCCGTTTTGCGGTACACCACACCCCTCCCTATGAACAGGACCCCCATTTCGACCGTAGCGCTCCAACACAAGTCCGTTTCCTCCATTTTGCGGTACGCCACACCCCTCCCGATCAATAGGACCCCCATTTCGACCGTAGGAGGTCCATTTCCTCCGTTTTGCGGTACGCCAGACCCCTCCCGATGAACAGGATCCCGTTTCGAACATGGTCGGTCGAACACAAGGCCGTTTCCTCTGTTCTGCGGTACACCGGGCCTCGTTTCCATCGGCTGTTCCGTCAAGCCCTCCCAAGGAACACGACGACGCATTCTGTTCCGACCCAGCCGGTTGGCTCCCCATGAACACGACGATGACGTTGTTTCTCTGTTCCGACCCAGCCATGTACACGAGCCCTGGCCGTACGTATGCGCGAGTAGGCGTTCCAGACCCTGCCCGTATGTACATACGTGGCCGTATTTTCTTTCTTGCACACTGGCCGTTGTACGTATGTGTACATGCTACGTGCGCGCCTCTACTATGACACGTGCGAGCCTCAACATCGACCAGTATGTACGTACACGTTCGCGACCAGAATGACAACGCTACGTATGCTTCGACCAGGTGGGTCCCGACTGTCAGGCACTTCCTTGCCTGGGAAGATGTAGCTGGTGGGTCCCAGCAGTCAGGGGGTGAATCGTTTTTTTTGCCCCAACGCACTTCCTTGCGTGCAAAGATGTAGCTAGTGGGTCCCACCACTCAGGGGGAAATGTTTTTTTTTGCAAAATACGGTGGCCTGTCCGGTGGGTCCCCGCTGTCAGGTGGAGGAATAATTATTTTGCGCGTAATAAGGAGGCACTTCCTTGCTGCGGCCGTGGACCCAGCTGTCAGCCTCTCCACGTACAGTCCACATCCGATGGAAGCAGTTCCTTGACCACGTTGACCACGCCGCGCCGAGAGCACCAGGGCGGTGGATGACGGTGTGGCCTAGGAAGGGGATGACGCGGAGCCGGGGAAGACGTGGCAGTGGATGCCCACACGTAGAGGAGTACGAGGGTTCACTGTTTCGCTGCCGTGTGAGGCTGCCTTCGCCGCAGAATAACAGGGGGTGTGGGTGAGTAGAGGGATGGCCTGGCTAGCGGTGGGAATAGTAGGGGGCGGTGAGGCCTCCGCAGCAGCACAGCCGGCCACGGGAGGTAGGAGCATGCGGCACGGCCGGTGCTGCTTTGGGCGGCTGGAGCAACAAGACCAAAGGTTTAAGAAGCACTACGGCCGTTGGATGGACATCGTACAGTCACTAGAGCTAGAATCGTTCATATTGACTAAGTTGACAAAGCACTCCGTCCCCGTCAACTTAGTAGGCCCACAAGTCAGCTTCCCACCAAGGTGGGTCCCAACTAGCAGGGGGAGCATTCATTTTTTTGTGCGTAATAAGGAGGCACCTCCGGTGGGTCCGAGCTGATAGTGGGGGGGAACGTTTTTTTCGTGAAATACGTTGGCCCGTCCGGTGGGTCCCAGCAGTCAGGGGGGAAACATTTTTTCGCCAAATATGGTGGCCCTTCCGATGGGTCCCTGGTGTCAGGTGGAGGAATAATTATTTTCCGCATAATAAGGAGGAAGTTCCTTGCGACTGCCGTGGACCCAACTGTCAGCCTCTCCATGTACAGTACTCTTCCGATGGAAGTCGTTCCTTGATCACGTTGACCACGCCGCACCGAGAGCACCAGGGCGGTGGACGATGGCGAGGCCTTGGAAGGGAACGACACGGAGGCAGGGAAGACTCGGCAGTTGTTTCCCACGCGGAGGGGAGTACAACTGTACGAGGGTTTACTGGTTCGTCTGCCGTCGCCGGAGAATAACAGCAGGTGTGGGTGAGTAGAGGGATGGCTAGGCCAGTGATGGGAGTACGGTGGGGCGGTGAGGCCTGCGCGGCAGCATAGCCGGCCGCGGGGAGGAAGGAGCGAGCAGTCCCGTCGGCGCTTGTTTGAGCGGCTGGAGCAGGAAGAGCAGAGATTGAAGAAGCACGACGGCCGTTGGATGGACATCCAACAGTCACTGCTTGTGCGTCAACCTTTTTTTAGGAAATCCTCAAATCTGTGGAAAACAGCATACAACCCATCTGCCATTATTTCTAATAATTTACAGCCCATTTGCTAATTCTTAAGGTTTTTTTAGAGCCCATATTCTTTTTGTTAGCATTACAGCCCATATTGTGGCCACGATTAAAAAATTATACGAAATTTTGCATATTTCGGTGCGGTCCAAACTGTTTTTAATCCCGAAATTTCGATTCACATTCAAACTGATTTTAAAAATAAATGTATATCAATATAAAATCCAACAAATTGTCCACGCATAAAAATTAATGCAATTTAAAATCTCGAAATGAAAAAAAGAAATTTGAAACTAATTGCTAGTTTGATGTGTTTTAAAAATGTACAGCCCATTTCTCATTACTGATAGGCCATTTTCTCGGCCAGTCGAATGAAGCTCTCCTCGTCTTGAAATATTTGTAGCCCAACAGGCCTGGCAAAGCGACTTACTTGGAAAATCACAAAAAGACTGGGTTGTGGCCCTAGACCCAGCTGCAGCCATGGACCCAGCTGTCAGCCTCTCCACGTACAGTACTATTCCGATAGAAGTCGGTCGTTGACCACATTGACCACGCCGCGCCGAGAGCACCAAGGCGGTGGATGACGGGGAGGCCTAGGAAGGGGACGACGCGGAGCCGGGGAACACGCGGCAGTGGATGCGCAGGCGGAGAGGAGTACGAGGGTTCACTAGTTCGGCTGCAGTGTGAGGATGTCGTCACCGTAGAATAACAGGGGGTGTGGCTGAGTAGAGGGATGGCCTGGTGAGCGGTGGGAGTAGTAGGGGGCAGTGAGGCCTCCACGGCATCACAGCCGGCCACGGGAGGCGGGAGCACGCGGCACGACCGGCGCTGGTTTGGGCGGCTGGAGCAAGAAGACCAGAGGTTGAAGAAGCACTACTGTCGTTGGATGAACATCGTACGGTAACTGGAGCTAGAATCGTTCATATTGACTAATTTGACAAAGCCCTCTGTCCCCGTCAACTTGGTAGGCCCACAAGTCAGCCTCCCATGATGCTGGGTTCCATTTGGCAGGGCGAGTATTCATTTTTTTTGTGCGTAATAAGGAGGCACTTCCTTGCGTGGGTCCGACCTGTCAGCGGGGGGCACGTTTTTTTCGCGAAATACAGAGACCCTTCTGGTGGGTCCCAGATGTCAGGTGGAGGAATCAAAAGACTTGAGAAGGCATATAGAACAAGCTAGTGTACCAGTAAAGAGACATTGCTGAGTTTTAGAAAAAAGAGAGACGTGCTCCTGTAGTTGGTTCGAATCCAAACCTAGACTATGACTATATATGGTGCTATGCTACTCTGCAAGTAATGAAACTGACATATCCAGCGTTCACTTCTCCTCTTCTCTACTTACTCTGCCTAGCATCAGAAGCTCTGGCTGCAGGAACCATGTCCGCTGGCTTCTTGTCCACCTGCTGTTCAGCAGGCAACAACCAAATATGCGCCAAGTCGCCACCCGTACCATCGCCTGTGGGTCTCATCACACCCTCGCCAGCACGCGCACCGCAGCCGGTTGCTCATCGCAACCCGCTGCCGTTGATGTGGTGCCACTGCTGCAAATCACGCAGAGTAATCCATCGCGTCTCAACCACAATCCTCAACCCTGGCTGAGTCTTCTACAAATGCCCGAATCATGAGGTAATAATATGTTTAAGTGTTGTTCTGCTACTTTCAGTTGCTGATTTTTTGAATAGTTTGGTTGATGATCTTCCAATTTGATTCGTGCAGAAAAGGGAAGATTCGTGTGATTTGTATTTCTGGGAAGTTGCTGATGTGGGGGAGTGCAACTATGCTGATTATTTGGTTAGCCGAGGAATCCCAATACTAGTAGGTTGGGTGTTGGACAAGTAACTGAAGGAACGGCAGAAGAGGAAGATGTAGAGCAGATGGTTAAAGATGCAGTTCCGCTGATCATGGCCAAGCAACAGCTGCTGAACGGCCTTGACAGCAATGAGGAGATGAAAGAGCTTGTGAAGATAATGGGCAAAATCGATGTTCTCTGTAGGATGATTGTCTCTTTATTTGCAGTGTATGTAGCACTCATGATGTATTCAGTGGCTATGACATGAGCACTTTGCTGAAACTAGTAATGAATGAAACCTGTGTAGCAGGCTGGGCGTAGTGTTGTGAACATCTAATGATTTCTATTAACGGAAATCAGGGGGTATCCCCTTTTGCTCATAAATAAATAAATAGCAGAGGCCCTTTTGGTAATAAATAAATAAATTAGTAGAGGACCTGTTGGGTCAGCTTTGTTCTCATTCAAAGATGTTGAGAAAATTGCAGTCCAACAACAAACTATGTCATCAAATTCAAGTTTCACAGCCAAATATGAGTACAACTAAACAACAATGTCATCATGTTTTAGTCGTCATACAATCACCAAACACAAATCAGCATACATAACAAGTGATGTTCTCACAGGAAAATACTAAACAACATGTTCATCAGGTTTCAGTTGTCATAGCAAACACAATTTCACATAGTAGATAAAAAACGTCTTCTAACAGGCAAATATGACAAAAGCAATGTAATCATCATCCGCAGTAGCAGCACCAACATCTTCGCCATGTGTATCAGTCTGAATTCCCCATGGTGTCATCTTCTTCTTCGTCCTTGAACGTTGGCTTCTTCTTGATCAACTCTTGTATGTCCACAGCATGACAGGCAATCTTTTTGCCGGCATCATTGACGTGATGGTTCTCAAAGATATTAGGAACATCTGTGTTATCTTGTACATCAGGAGCAGTGTAAGCATCATCTTGTTGTGCAACTTCATTAAACGAATTCCTCTGCTCAAACCTTTGCACTACTCTCCTGTCATCGCTACGTGAAAATGTGTCTTCCAAGAAAAATATCTGTGTTGCTTGATTTGCCAAAATAAAAGGCTCATTGGTCTGGTACGCCACCTTGACATTGATGGATATGAAATAATCATTAGCTCTGGGTTTTGCGATCCTGGAAAACAGGTTATACCAACGACAGCACAACAGAACCACACACCATGATCCTCGAAACTGGAGATATACGGCAACTGAACAATGTCTGTTATGTTAGCATACATTTCAGTTATCTCTTTGTCATATGTATCCGTGCTCATGATGGCACTGTTTTGTGTCTTCCTGCCTTCGTCTCGTGCAAGGGTGTTGTAGCGCACATCTCCAACAACGCAAGATTCAGAATGTCTTACCCGAGTATCAGGACCCATTGCTAGTGAGTAAAGGGCATCATCAACTGCATGCCCATCCTCCCGCATCTTCTTAACCTATGGTTAGAAAATAGATAAGCTGATCATCTTATGTACTCAATATATTAAAAAAACTGGTAGTGCAATTCAAAAGCTTACATGGCTCTTGAACCATTTCGCAAATCCTGCCATAACCAGTTTGTCAATGTTTCTTGGATTTTGCGATAGTAACTCCTTTTTGTAGATGCTGCACAACACAGCGATCGCGTCAAACATCTAAATATATAAGAATGTGCTACAGGTTTAGTAGATTACGATGTATAAGCTGCAGTACTTAGCACTTACTTGATATAAGGTAGTATCTCAGGACAGTTATTCAACACATACAAAACCATTTTGTCCAAACCTTTAGTTTTGTCCTCTTGTCGACTCTTCCCTATAACTCAAACAGAATAATCGAAAACATTGAGCCCGGGATTGTCTTCATCCACGTCTTTGCTAAGCTGATCAGCTGTTTCAATGTATTTTGAGCAAAATGGCAACGCTTCTGTAGTAATGTAGACCTCTGCAATGGAACCCTCGGGTCTAGCTCTGTTACTAACATAGCCCTTGAAAGTGCCTAGTCGGCTTTCAATAGGGTACATCCAGCCATACTGTACTGGACCTCTAAGTAGTGCCTCATCAGGTAGATGAACAACACCATCACATCAAAGAAGGCTGGAGGATATATCTTCTCAAGGTCACATAGGATAGTTGGTATCTTGTCTCTAAGACGCTCCAAAGCATCTATCCTGATATTTCTACTGCAGAGTTCCCTGAAGAATTGTCCCAACTCTGCAACTGCTCTGTTAAGTCAGGGCAGCCCAATCCTCTAAGGATAACAGGTAAAACCCTTTGAAGTAGGACGTGGTAGTCATGAGTTTTCAACCCTTGTACCTTGTCTCCATCTGTACTGACTCTCCTTTCAGGGTTGGAAGCAAATCCATGTGGGAATCTCACACGTGACAGGACCTTGCAGAATTCTTTTCTTTTACCTCGTCGAAGACGTACATAGCTGGTGCCATATCCCGTGGTTTACCTTCATCTTGCACCTGCAAATCCTTTCTGATACCCAGGTGTGTCAAATCAATCCTAGATTTTAAGGTATCTTTCATCTTGCCTTCAATATTAAGAAGTGTGCCGATAATGTTGTCACATATATTTTTCTCGATGTGCATCACATCAAGATTATGCCGCAGATCCAAATCGTTCCAATACTCCAAGTCCCACAAAGTGGACCTACGGGTAAACAATAATCTATCTTCTGCCCTGCCACGCTTCCTTTTCTCGGTACCATTATCAGGATAGTTTCCTGGTGTAATATGCCTGACCTTCTCTAATTCCACTTGCAGCTCATCGGCGGTGAGCCTCTTTGGCTTATCACGGTTTTCATGATTTGCATTGAACACATGTCTTCAGTATTTTCTAGGATGCGGCCTGTCCTTGGCAAGGAAACGGCGGTGTCCAATGTAAAAAAATCTTGCTAAGTATTGTGTATGACAGCGGATTCCTGTCACAGCGAACACATGCATTGCAACCATGTGTCGTTCGCCCTGACATAGTGCCCAAAGCCGGATAATCATGGATGCACCAAATTATAACAACACGTAGAAAGAAACCAGCTGGTGGGCTGCTATATAGGTCTCGAGTGAGAACACCCTTCCATAGCTGTTGAAGTTCCTCCACAAGAGGCTCCATGAACAAATCAAAATCCTTTCCAGGACTTTTTGGACCTGGGATGAGCAAGGCCATCATGTAGTTTGATTCTTTGGTGCAGACATTTGGAGGCATGTTGTAAGGGATAACAAGCACTGGCCACATGCTATATGTGGCGCTCTGGTGGCCAAATGGGTTAAATCCATCTGAAGCTAAGCCAAGTCTAATGTTTCTCGGGTCAGCAGCAAATGTTTCATGCTTCTGATTGAAGCTTTTCCACTCACTACCATGAGATGGATGGCTACATTCTGATCTCTGAAATCCTTGTTCCTAGAATGCCACAGTACATCCTCTCTTGTTTCAGCATCATGAAACAACCTCTGCAATCTTGGTGTAATTGGAAAATGTCTCAGAACATTATGAGGAATCCTCTTCACAGCATCGCCATCTTTCCATATTGATGATTTGCATTTCGGGCATTCACTTAAGTTGGCATAATCCTTCCGGAACAAAACACAATTATTCTTACAAACATGGATCATATCATATCCAATTCCAACTACACGAAGGAAATTCTTCATTTTACTATAGGTGTGTGGCAGCTCAGACGCATCTGGGAAAGCTTTGCAGAAAGCAGCCAACATCACATCGAATGATTTGTTGGTCCTCCGCTCAGATGTCTTAACCTGAAGAAAGGTGACCATAGCTGAGAATACTGACAGCTTATTTCCTGGGGTGACAGCCACGTTGCATTGTTCCAACATGCGCGCCCACCATTTTTCTTCTGCGGGTGAAAGTTCACGGAATGCACGAGCATTTCGTAGCATTGTTTCAATGTTGGTCAAACTCACTGGCTCCGCCACCACCTCCTCGTCCTCCTCTTCCACCTGAGCATCAGGCAGATCAAGATGGTGATCTGCTGCATCCATGTAGTCAATAACATTGACGTTCACAGCTTCACCATGATGAACCCACCTAGTATATGTGACCGACATCCCATACAAGTGTAGATGATTTTGCATAGTTGACTGGGGTCTTGTAACTGAATTCATACAACTGCTACACGGGCAGAGCACATCTGATTTCGAACCATCGTACTCAGCTCTGATAAAGTTCATGAAGTTTTCAACCCCTCAACATATGCAGCGGAGAATCTTCGAGCAGAAGTTATCCAAGTCATGTCCATCTGTTAGACATACAAATTAGTTCTTCTACTAGATATTACAGGAAAAACATATATGTTTTTTATGAAGTCCAGAAGAAAATACCTAGGTCGATGTCTAAAGCTAGGGCAAGATATTTGGACGAGCAGATCTAAGTAACGAAATATATGTAAAGCTAATTCAGCAAACAGATTTGAGTGCTAAATTATGGCAGGCTGTTTCAGTAGTCAATGAGGCCGAGCACACATCCATCAAACTAGCGAAGGCCATCGCAGCAACAAAGATCGAGTATAAAACGGTGTAGAGCTATTTCACCTAACAGATTGGCTACTAGACCATGGCAATCTACGTCACAATAAATATATGGCAGGATATTTTAGCAACTAATCGGCCTTGGCATGCCATCTCAACTAAGCAGATTGAGTGCAGAACAGGGCAAGGAAGCTTCTTAAGCAGAGCATATTGAATGTAAACTACTTCGGCAAACAGTGAGATTAACAACGTCTATCAGCTAACATTCAGCACTACACCGACACGCATGGGGCCTCAGTCTAGAATGCGCGTACCATGGGAGAAGCTGACCGCCGTGAGTCTCCACACGAACGTTGCCAGCGGTGGCGGCGCTGACCGCCGTGCGCCTCCACAAAAACGTTGCCAACGGTGGCGGCACGACTAGAGGACGGCAGTCTACAAGAGCGTACTGTGGGAGCGAGAGAATCGTCGTGCGTCCCCTTGACGAACCGCGGCGCCGACGTATCGGCGTGGCGGGGAGGGCGGCTTTTGTGGAGCGAATGGAGTGGAGGGGGACGGGGG
>NC_041392.1:585250334-585252932 GCF_002162155.2 Triticum dicoccoides | reverse complement strand
GGGGGGAGGGGGGTTTGGGGAATATTATTGGCTAGTTGGCCGAAGGGTGGTTGAATCTAGGATTTGGGGGGAATTTTTGGGTGGGGGGAGGATTTTCGCGCGATGGGCGGGGGGAGTTTTGCGCATGGTCGGTTTCTCCAAGTGCAGTCCCACGTGTCAGTGAAGAGGCAAGCCGAAGCGCGTTCCGTTTGCGTGAGCCGTGTGCAGGACCGAACGTGTGTGGGGTGCAATGCAACCGCGACAGGGGTGCTGTGAGTGTACCGCCTTTTTCCATTTTAAACTAGGTGCTTCTCCCCCTCAAAAAAACTTGTTTCTTCGCGCGATCCATCGATACTACTACTAGTAATCCGGTAATCCCGACTAAAACGGCGCGGCCGGGTCTTTTCCCGCGCGATATGCTGGGAGGTTGGCTTAGTTGGGTTTTTTAGGACGAGTAATGCTACACCTATGTAGTCCCAGTTACGTAATTAACATAATGTGGAACATGTGAGCTGTTAATTGTAGATTGGGGGGAGGGAGGAGCCCACCACCATGAAAATCAGGGCAGGAGAGAGAGAGGAAATTTACGTTAACCCTTACGTAGGTTCCCGTAGATGTAGAAAAATGTGAAATGCGTGAATGTGCATTTGCAGATAAGGCCTTCCCTTGTTCATAATTTTCTCCCATGAGATCTTGATCTTCCATGCAACGCACGGGCATCTTGCTAGTACTCCTACAATATACTATATTATTGTGAAAGTTCATATACACCGGCCGAGATTAATGCAAACACGGCAGATTTTCATTACATTTCGAACTTTTATAGGACAGAAAAATAAAAGAAATCCGACCCTAAACCTATTCTACGGCGGCGACCGACGTCCTCCATCTGCGATCTCCATGTACGGGGGCGAGGTTCAAGACCCGTGAAGTGAAGGTGCGGTCTCCGGCGAGGAAAAGTAGAAAACGGGAGACGGACCGGCCAGTTGGAACACCATGCCCTGCTGCCTCCTATGCCCTACTCATCCTCGGAGGAGTCCCCGACCTCGGTGGTGTCGGACGTTGGACGGCGGCAAGTAGGACGCATGGCTGACGGTGCTCCCGACGTCGGCCGCCAGCGTGGCCATCGCTTGTGCGGCGACTTGAGCGAGGGCGGCGACCTCGAGCTCCATCCCCGAAGACAAGCTCTCCCGCAGAGCGTTCGCGCTTGCGTTCATGGCGGATGTGGTGCCAGGTAGGAGGACGATGCGCTATGGTGTGGAGGTTAGCTGGGCGTTGCCGCTTTAAGTAGCGCATTCTGGTGAGGCCAAGCGTCCTGGTGCGTCATTAAGTCGCCGGAGTTGGTTCCTCGGGCACCGAGCCTCTTACCGACGGCATACGGACGGATGGCATGAATGCGGGCAGCTGGCACCGGCTGGGAATGCACCATGCGATGGCGCGAGGGACGAGGGTTTTTGGTGTGCCAGGGTAGACAGCTATGGTCGTCGGCGCATGTCATTGAAAAAGCAAGATGACCCGGCATGGTCTCAGGTCCTGAGGATGCAGTTGGCCGCGCTACACCACTCCGCGGACGCGTCCCGGCGCCCCGTGCATCCTCGACGAGATGGGTGTTGGGGTGTGTTTGGATTGTGGCCAAAGTGCACCTTACCAAAATTTTGGTCATGACCCAAAGATTGGTCTTTGTTTGGATGGTTGCCATTTTTTTTGAGGTTTTGGTCATGACCCAAAAATGGATGGTTGCCATTTTTTTGGCATGACAATGAACTCTAGCCAACTCTTGTTCATTTTTCTTGCCGATGTCAGCCAAATCATGGGCAACCAAAACCTCAACCAAAATTTTGGCTACCCAATGCTTTGATGGGGCAACCTTGGGCACAAACCAAACATACTAGTTGTTGGTCATGCCACAGCACTAACGCCACCCTCGGCACACTGAAACCGACCGTGTCTAGCGATGATGAGCGTGTCGCTCACCGCGGTCGCCGTGTCTAGAGGCGGTGCTGGAGCTGCGCCACATTGTTGGCCCCCACGACCCACATGAACGGTTGCCGGTGGCGAGGAGGTCGTGGGCCAGCTCATCCATTGGACTAGTTTGCGCTACGTCGTCCCGACAGGTGTGCCCCACATGTCGGTTTCCCTGTTTTCCCGGCCATATTCGAGCGTCAGTGCTCCGCGTTGTGCATTAGGCCTTTCACTATGTAGGCCAAGCGAGACAACTTATTGTTTATTTGAGCCAGTCAAGTATAATCATGTGGCGTCTGCTTATTTCTCATTCATCTGCAACCCTCTTCTCCATCGATCATGTCGCCCTCCGGTCGAGTCCATCCTCCCGCATACCTCATTAGAACATTCTGCCGAGTATCATTCGCATGTGGGCCTAGACCATGCTTGTATTTCCAATGTTTATCTGTAATTTGTCCGACATGCATACAACCAAACGTTTTGTTTGAAGTTTCACTTTGCCTCCACTATGTGTCGCTTCGCGTCTTAGTTTTGGCATCCCATTCGGTTCATGCATGCCCCGACACATGTTGACGAGATCGATTGATGTTCAGAGATCAATTGCGTGTCGTGCAAGGAGATAAAGGTTTGGTCTGTTTCTATGATAGAAATGACCCG
>NC_041392.1:585217465-585250068 GCF_002162155.2 Triticum dicoccoides | reverse complement strand
GGTCTGTGTGGATCAGAGGGAGTATATTGTACGTTCATAAGCGAAATGAATGTATTGTACCCACCCTAGTCCTCTTTCAATCGATCTCCGGACCCCGAGATGAAATCGAGAGAGAACGAGTGGGGGCATGTGTGATACCTAAGGCAGATTCAAAATTTTGAACCGGTGATCATAGCATCCGCAAATCATATATAAAGGGTATTCAATGTTCGTTTCGTTTTTGAACATACAATATACTCCCTCCCATCCTTTGTAGTTCACATATAAGTTTTATGTGTAGTCAAAGTATCTCTACTTTGATAAAAAAAAGTATCAACATTCAACAACGCCCAATCAATATTGTTAGATTCGTACATACTCCTAGATTTGTACTCTAGATGGTTTCCAATTTGTTTTCAACAACGTGAATGTGCTTGTTCTCGCGCATGCTCTTCCTACTAGGATTCCGCCACGTATAGCCAGTGCAATAGTAACTTTTTTAAGCTCCATGTCCAATAGTACTAGTGGAGTACTCACAACATCTGTACTAGAGTATGCAGTGCTCATAGTTGTACTCCCTCCTTCCATTTATATAGGGCCTATGTGGAGGAGAGAGATGTGAAAAAGTAAGGGGAGTGAGCTCTCATGCAAGAGCCTAGCTATATACGCATTCCTAGTTAAATACATACAATAAATATGAAGAAAGAGATGGAGAGGAGATGGAAAAAAGTACTAATACAATAGCCAACCTTATAATTTTTTTGCGGGAAATAGCCAACCTTATAGCCCACACTACTGTATGAGTGCATATAATAGATGATGGCTATAGATGACATGGCAGTTCCTTATAGCCATTGGCTGGCTATATTATTAACCACGCTCTAATGCGTTTTTCAAAACCGCATTTGACTATTGACAAGATTAATAGTACATGAGATGTATAATGTGAAAATTATATCATTGGAAGCTCCTTTCACATACGTATCCCTGCCTTACCCTCGCTTTCGGTCACTTACTGGCGGACCCCATGCTTGCTGGGCCCCACATGTCAGTTACTCAATGGGTTCGGCCACGTCAGGGGATCCTCATCCGTAGTACACTCCCTCTGTTTTTATTTACTCCGGATAAAATGACGCGGGCGGGAGAGGGGGAAGGACGTCGGTTTGCTCTCAACTGCGATCCCACAAGCGAGCGAAAACACAAGACGAAGCGTGTTCCATTCGGTGAGCGACGTGGAGGATCTAGCGTGTCGGGCTGCAACGCGAAGGCGACAAGAGCGATGTACAGTCAAAATCGAGTGACCGGTCATCATCGGAACCACTATTCACACCAGAACCTTCGCTGCTCGGCCTATGCCAGCCACTGCCCTAAAACCACACCTAATCTCCAGCCCCTTCCCCCACCTTTCGATCCCCTAGCCCGCATCAAGCGTCCCCTAGTTTGTCGGAAAGCCATGGTGCGCCGCAAGATCACGTACTACAAGATGCTGACGCCGGAGCGCCGCGCAGAAATCGCGGCGGTGGTCGGTGCCAGAGACCTCCGTTCCCAAGCTCGCTTTGCAGCGGGCCAATCCCCGAATTCTCTGGAGCCAAGCTACGAGGAGGAGGAAGCCGATCCAATGTTCATGGCAGAGGTCGCGGCGCAGAAGGCCCCCGATGGGTATGAGACGATGGACGTCAACTTCGTGTCGGTGTCCGAGTCCCCCATGGTGCAGGCGGACCAGCGGTTCAAACCTGGCGATACTAAAGGAGGACCGGGAGGCAGAGGCTCAACTCGACGTGGAGCGCGCGCATGCCGCTGCCACCGAGGCTCTCCTGCAGGCGGAACCGGATGTCGTGGATGTGAACCGGACGGCGGAGGCTCAACTTGAGGCGGAGTGCGCGGATGCCGCTGCCATCGAGGCCCTCCTGCAGGAGGAACCGGACGTCCTGGACTTGAACCAGGCGGCAGAGGCTCAACTCAACGCGGAGTGCGCGGATGCCGCTGCCATCGAGGCCCTCCTGCAGGCGGAACCGGACGTCCTCGACTTGAACCTTGTGGTGCTCTCGTCCGTGCAGAGCGCCCGCACGCTCCACGTGAACGAGTAACTGGAGGCCGAGGACAACCATGGTGCGGAGACACACGTCGGCAGCTATGGCTGGTTCGCGCCGGCAGCCAAAGACAATGAGGTTGTCTCGTTCCGCGAGCAGTGATAGTATTCCTTTATGTTGATATTTTTACGGATCTTTTGCTGTGTAAAAACATATATTGTTATGCAAGTCGCCTGACTTGGGCCAGTCTACCAATTCAGGCGGTTGGATGAATATCCTACGTCTCCTAACCCTTCTTCCTCACCTCTTCTTCTTCCCCAACAGACCACCGCACGGGTCATACGGATACTCCCCAACATGCGGTTGGATAAACATACTCTATGAACAAAAATTATGTGTCAGCGGTAGGATGGTTGAGTTTGGTTTGTTCACATGCGATAGCACGTGTCAGTGAGGGTGTGTTCCCTTGGTTGGGTTTGCGGCGTGCAGGAGCGACTGTGCATGTGAGGGTGCGGTGCGACCGCGGCGTGCAGGAGAGATCGTGTGAGGGTGCGGTGCGACCGCGACAGCCGGTGATGACCCACAAGTATAGGGGATCTATCATAGTCCTTTCGATAAGTAAGAGCGTCGAACCCAACGAGGAGCAGAAGGAAATGATAAGCGGTTTTCAGCAAGGTATTCTCTGCAAGTACTGAAATAAGTGGTAACAGATAGTTTTGTGATAAGATAATTTGTAACGAGCAACAAGTGACAAAAGTAAATAAAGTGCAGCAAGGTTGCCCAATCCTTTTTGTAGCAAAGGAAAAGCATGGACAAACTCTTATATAAGGAAAAGCGCTCCCGAGGACACATGGGAATATCGTCAAGCTAGTTTTCATCACGTTCATATGATTCGCGTTCGGTACTTTGATAATTTGATATGTGGGTGGACCGGTGCTTGGGTGCTGTTCTTACTTGAACAAGCATCCCACTTATGATTAACCTCTATTTCAAGCATCCGCAACTACAACAAAAGTATTAAGGTAAACCTAACGATAGCATGAAACATATGGATCCAAATCAGCCCCTTACGAAGCAACGCATAAACTAGGGTTTAAGCTTCTGTCACTCTAGCAACCCATCATCTACTTATTACTTCCCAATGCCTTCCTCTAGGCCCAAATAATGGTGAAGTGTTATGTAGTCGACGTTCACATAACACCACTAGAGGCTAGACAACATACATCTCATCAAAATATTGAACGAATACCAAATTCACATGACTACTAATAGCAAGACTTCTCCCATGTCCTCAGGAACAAACGTAACTACTCACAAAGCATATTCATGTTCATAATCAGAGGGGTATTAATATGCATAAAGGATCTGAACATATGATCTTCCACCAAATAAACCAACTAGCATCAACTACAAGGAGTAATCAACACTACTAGCAACCTACTAGTACCAATCCCGGACTTGGAGATAAGAATTGGATATAAGAGATGAACTAGGGTTTTGAGATGAGATGGTGCTGGTGAAGATGTTGATGGAGATTGCCCTCTCCCGATGAGAGGAGCGTTGGTGATGACGATGGCGATGATTTCCCCCTCCCGGAGGGAAGTGTCCCTGGCAGAACAGCCCTGCCGGAGCCCTAGATTGGTTCCGCCAAGCTTCCGCCTCGTGGCAGCGGAGTTTCGTCCCGAAAGGTTGCTTATGATTTTTTCCTCGACGAAAAACCTCATATAGCAGAAGATGGTCATCGGAGAGCCAACAGGGGGCCCATGAGGCAGGGGGCGTGCCCTGGGGGGTAGGGCGCGCCCCCCACCCTCGTGGACAGGTGGGCCCCCCTCTGGTGAACTTCTTCCGCTCAATATTTTTTATTATTTCCAAAAATGACTTTCGTGGAGTTTCAAGACTTTTGGAGTTGTGCATAATAGGTCTCTAATATTTGCTCGTTTTCCAGCCCAGAATTCCAGCTGCTGGCATTCTCCCTCCTTATGTAAACCTTGTAAAATAGGAGAGAACTAGCGGTGTGACCCGCGCATTTACGCGGCTAGATATATTACATGTTCTGATAGTTGGTGTCATTTTGTTGTTTAGTTTGGCCATTATATGCGAATAATCATGGAAGTTATGTTACATACAAAGTTATGTTTTGCTTAAACATGATATATGTACCTTTTTTCTCCATGTTCATCTTTCACTCCTTCTCATCAGACAATGTTTACAAATATTTTTTTAACAATTTTTATACTCCTTTTTACCGTTACCTTGGAATTCTATAGACTGCCCCTGTAGTTAGTGGCAATGGCGAAGTATACATGCTCGTCATTCTCAATAACACCCTTGACTAAATATATCATATCCTAACATCATATATCTTCAAAGAGTTTCTCACACTTCTCCTACGGAATTATGAGTATTGAAGTTGATGTACATGATCATGAGACTATGTTACCAAGAGATTTTAACTCCAAATGGTCTATTACCATCTCTTAGTAAAGTGTTCTACTTCTCCGTATATGGCTATCCTCGCGCTGTTACATCTCACAACTATCCCCAGTATATGTACGGAAAATCTTATTTGAAGCCTCATTCTTTTCTACTCACTGTGTCACGACTGACCCCAGGACTTCTGAAATAAAGTGGTACTGTCCTTGTCCACAAAATAAGACCTGTAACAACTATTTATTTCTACAATCGAGAATTTTAGCTAAATTTCTAGCATAGTTTTTTTGCGGGAAAAGTTGCTATAATATTGACTCACAATATGACCTGAGATGGGGATATTTATATAATTAATTAATGTAAAACTTTTATATTTTAATAAAATACAAAATGATATGAGTTAGAAACGAATGTCGTAATGTTTTGCAAAACTTGCACATTTGCATGAATCTTTACTACTAAGCTAGGCAAGTATTCAGTGATGGTATATCATCCAAACTAACTTCCCGCAAAACAAATTAACTTTATATATACAGAAATCGATTACTGTTGTATAAAAAAGGGTTCCATGTCTATATATGATCGATAGTATATCATAGTTTTTTTGTGGTTGAAATTATCTCATAGTTAGAAGCTTATATGCCAATTTGTGGTGTGGATAGACTCAATTGAAATATAATAACTCCACGTTCATATTGGCTTTTCCATCTTTTTGAGGTATATTGGCCTTTCCATTGATGCTACTCAGCCAGTTATGCCACCTTAAGGCAAAGACATGTACGTATATATATTGTTTCGTATGCAGCCCCATTATCCATTGCCCACGATCCCTATTGGATTCCTTAAGTTGTTTCTTCATTATTCGACTCCATGCATGTTCTAGCAATACGTTCTGGTTGTACATAATGAAGCCGTAGGTTATGTTGTAAGTAAGGAAGCTATCAAGAGTGTACGCAGGAAGTATCAAAAGTTGTTGGCTTAATTTGCTGTCGTCTGCTGTGCCTTCCATCAATCCATTGCTTCATCACTACTCTTTGGGTATCTGAGCATTGTGGGTACCCAATACGCTCTATGGTGTGCCTGCTTCGATCTGCTGACCCTCATGCCAGCTGTCATGCTCCGCCGTCTGTCCGTACTTGAGGCAGTTTGTGCCTGTTTTTATCTACCAAGCATTATGGCCACTGTCGTGCTCCCGTTGGGTGTTGGGTGTGTACAGTGTACTGGAGAATGTTTGTGTCTACTTCCATCTGTCGAGCATCATGACCGCTGTTTTACGTACTGGAGGACGCTTCGTAGTAGTTTGTGTAGAGATATAGGTAGATGGCCGTATGCCTGACTGCCTGTATACTTGCGTCTACACGTTCTTTGCAAGAAACAATCCGTCTGTAGATGCATAGTCCCACGGGACTGTATACATCTCTTTACAGCCATGATGACTAACTTCAAGTATCTTGATTGTATTTTGGGGCACCCATGAAGAATCAATTAGCGTACACATGTAGGCAAGTGATCTATCAGAGCACCTGTTCATATGCACACACATGCTTAAGTTCATGTGTTGTGGTCGGCAAAATCCTTTGATTGCGTTCACCCGTTGAGTTGACTTGATCGTGCTGCCACAACCATGAATTAGCGACCACTCGGCCACCCTGTTGCGGACCCGTCCCATGACAGGTTGTCGTCGTCGTCGCTCACACAGCGTTGTAAATGCTAGTTGGTACGATCGTAAAAATCGATCCAGTGAGTAGCTCACCCGCTTCATATTCCACTTCATGCCCACATTACATGGTTATAAACCATAGACTGCCGCTTGCATGGTAGGCTGGTAGCAGCCTCAGCGCCGGTGTGCCGGCGAGATCGTGCAGAGCTTTTGAGAGTTATGGGGTTGGCTTGTTGCTTTTAGAAGCTGAAAACCTAGTATGCATATACGGTCAATCTAGAGAATCGTCAAGTGTAAATCCTTGTCTGACTCGTAATACTCCCTCCGTTCCGAATTAATTGTCTTGGATTTGTCTAGATACGGAGGTATCTAGCACTAAAATGAGTCTAGATACACCCGTATCTAGACAAATCCAAGACAAGTAATTCGGAACGGAGGGAGTACGTTTTTAGTTTCCTATGCATGTACGCAGGAGTAAAGTCAGAGTCCTTTTATATTTGAAACTCTGACTTACTCTGTTTAATAAATTAACTTATGTTTCCGTGTCAACGTAGATTGCTCCGATTACTTTTTTGTCCCTTGCTTCTGGTTACGGTTGCAACATATTTTTCATATGTGTCATGTTCAATTGCCTCCATGTAACAATATTTGTATGTAACGTTTACATCTTTAATCTCAACCCTTGATATCTAAAATTAATGGTTAAGATAATTTAATATGTGTGGACGAATGTAATGGCTTGTTTGACTTCTGTTTTATGTGTATAACTTCTGTTTTATGTATATAATAGATAGATGGACATAAGTATTGTGACATAACGTGTAATAACAGCCCATAATGTAATAAATATAGATATAAAAGCATGATGCAAAATGGACGTATCAACTCCCCCAAGCTTAGACCTCGCTTGTCCTCAAGCGGAAGCCGATAACGATAAATATGTCCCCATGTTTAGAGGCAGAGGTGTCGATAAAAATAAAATACGACATGAAGGCATCATGATTATTCTCATAACAGCAACATATATGGATATTGTCATATGATTTTTTATACTCAAGTAATAATCTATTCACAATGCAAAGTACGAATCATAAACTTTATTGAGAACTAACAAACTATAATCTCAGTCATTAAAGCAATCTATTATATAATTAAAACAAGAGTCAAATAAGCCATCACGTTCGTCCACATACGTTAGATTATATCAACCATTAATTTTAGATATAAACTAGCAAAGTGGCCCGCTCGATGTGCGGGCTAAAATTTTATAATTTTAATAATATGGCCATATGTTTAGCGGGTCTAAAGAGAAATTGGAAATTATGCATGTTGTACCAATTGTAATTTCTATGATCACTCTTGTTGTTAAAATTATATTTGTATAATTTCCCTAGCATTTTTATCATGTTGTGTTGTCATATTTTTTCGTTGAAAAATATTATAGTTTCATTGGTTTCATGTAGGAAATTGTAAATTTTCTAACACGTGCAAGATTGACACATTTTTATTTTAGTGATTTTTGTTGTAAGTGATTTATTTTGGATTCGCCCTATGAAGTTATAGATAATTTATACTATATATCCATTAAAACTGTCATTGTTTGTTAGTTATTTATCTACATTATCATTTTATTTAGTTGAGTTAAGACATGTGCAATAAGAAGGAGCTATGTTAGCTTATATATTTATCTAAGCACAGTTTGACATAACTATCCACTCTCTAGAATAAAAACATCGTTTACCCTACTTGCCTAAAAGAATATTGTCCAATCTACTATGGACAGAACACCAGTCCTTTCATGGGTGGCACCAGGCTGATCCTTCACTTTCCCTTTCTCGAGTCTTCTCGTCTTCTTATTAACTCCCGACCATGAAAGTAGACTATCCAAATTGGATATACGGCTTGGGAATTAGTCTTTACATTAATTAATTACGTTATTTCATTGCTATGTTGATATGCGACAGTCAAAGTTAAGCAAGTTTAGGTGAAATCTTTGTACATTGCCATCTATTTTTAAATACAGAAGTTATAAAAATAAATTATTTCTCTTGTATACCCTCCACTCCAACCGTTTTTCCATAACCCTCTCAATCAACACGCACAACACAATTGAGCCTAGCACATGTCTTTCCTGGCGTGTCCTTGTGTATTTACGATGGCACATTCTTGACACAATTATCTAATATGAAAAGCAAAATTACTGGTTGGATTCCTGGATTCCATTTGGCCCCGTCACTGTGTAGCTTTTTAATTAGTGGTCCATTGTTTTGTAAGTCCTTGTCATAAAAACACGGACAATGACATCACACACTTCACGCTTGTCTCTCGATCACTACTCACTCATTGGTTGCCACCTATAGAAACATTGCCAGGTGAAAACAGTTCATGTGTCACACTGAGTAAAAAAATATTGTCCCACAATTTTAGCGAACTACTCAAATGGCTGATGAGAAATATGAAGATTGGTTTTTGCAGATTTTGTATTTGCATCCCGCTATATCATGATTGGAGACATGGGGAGGATCATAAAATGACCAGTGAATCTTGATATGTTGGCTTTGAGGGAGCTTGATGAAGCATTATTTTTTAGTCAAAATTTTTGTTTGTTGATCATGTATATTTTAGTAAGCATTTTTTTAAGACATCAATAGTGCTATTTTTTCTTACAAATAATAGTATATATTGTAGGTGATAATCCTTCCATTCCACGTTAGAGTGCGTGTAAGAAATTTGGAGGTCAATAATAGTTGCAAACACAAAGGGAATCGTGAGAGTGCGCTGCTTGTTCTCTGTAATGCATGATTTGCCCAAAGTGAATTTAATATTCTAATGGCTAGTCCTAGTAGTATGCCACACCATATTGCATTTGCTCGTTAGGCGCTAGTCCTAGTAGCATGCCACTGCATGCAGCATGCAGAGTTTACTGCGCCTCTATTCTATGCATTGTCTACACGCCCATGTTATGCTGGTTAGGGAAAATTTTGTTTCTAGCTAGTACGGTCCATTTTGAGCAAAGAAACAATGAATAGAAGTGCAAGAAATACAATATAGCTGTCTTCAATAACTTGTTGATCCTGTAATTGTTTATTATCAAGCAAGGGCAGCTTTACCTTAAGTAACAATTCATTTCTTTTGCATTTACCCCTTATTGAAGCAATGATTGACAAATGATGTTGTTTTACTGTAATCAACTTCCTTATTCTGCAGAAATATTAGAAAGGTAGAACAAAAAAGCGAGATCTTTATTAGGCACTATTATTGTTATGCATGCAAAGCTACCTGATAAATCCTTAACACACATTCAAGAATATGTATACCAGTCAATTTATAAGCTCTTTAATATACGTGGAGCAAGTTATTGTCTCCCAACCTGAGCAATACATTTGGATGGATGCGGATGCCGTTCATGTGCATCCCTCGGTAGGCTCGTATCTTCATTGTGCCAAACAACAATACAACCTCCAGTTTTACACGTCTTGGTTAGCCAACCTCGGCACCTCGCGTATAATACATTCATTCGACATACCCCTGTGACGTGTGTAGCGGGCTGGACGCCATGGTGCATGACACGGAGGAGGAGCACATATCCCTCTAAGGCTCCATGTAATCATTGGAGTTGTCTTCGTCACACTATTCGCCCATAACCGGAACAGCAGCCGGTGCCACAGAGCGTCGCATGGCTTTAGATCGACATGCACAGGGAGATGCTATAGCAGCAGCCTGTAGTGCCAATCTGTTATCATAAAGACTGCACCATACTCCTTCATAGATATGACTTCGCGCAGCTCCTCCTTCCACTGGATCTCGCCCATGACCATGAGGTCTGCATGAGGCCGCTGTTGAGAGGTGATCGATCACCCATACATGTGACGCGATCGCACTACATGGCTGCCGGCCTGCCGCAGGTACATGGAGATGTAGGCGTCCTGTTTGGTACATGGAGATGTAGGCGTCCTGTTTTAACCCTAGGAGCTAGGGCGTGCTATCTTTTTTTTACGGGAAGGGCGCGCTATTTATTTTCTTTTCTTTAGAAAGAAGGACGTGTGTTCTTTAGGATATGGCTAATATTTTCTTAGGAAGGACGTACTGTTTCCTTGGATCATAGGCACCTTGCAAGGCAAAAGTCTGATCGATGGTAATTTCTTTTTAGGGAGGTCGATCCTAATAAGCAACCCTTTTTCTTCCAGATGATTGTATATGTACGTGCATATAGCAATCTAGTAGGCCCCACCTCACCTTTTCTTTAGAAAGAAGGACGTGTGTTCTTTAGGATATGGCTAATATTTTCTTAGGAAGGACGTACTGTTTCCTTGGATCATAGGCACCTTGCAGGGCAAAAGTCTGAGGGAAACGCTTGTATCCGGACGACCGGCTAAGCGTTGGGCCGGTCACCTCGCGACAACGCGCATATCCCCTTCGTGAGAAACTGCTGGCCATGTGCTTGGGCGGGCCCACCTTATCTCTGACGCTCCCTTATCTTCCTCCTCTGATCGATTGCATCTTCTTCTCCTCTCCTTTCTTCACATGCTCTTTTCTCCCTCCCATCAGCCATGGCCGCCTCCTCCTCCTTCCATCAGCCATGGTGTTCTCTCCCTCGTCGTCGCTTGTCGCACGCAGGGCATCAGCTCATGGATGCACTCTCCCAACCCTCCTGCTACAACGGCGCCACCGGACGATGGAGTTGCAACCAACAACGGCCGGAGCTGGAGAAGACGGCGACAGGTGTTGCGACCGTCACCAAACGATTCTGGAGCGAGGTGTTGTTCCTACGGCGGCTAGTCAAGGGTGCTTCAACCGGCATGGGAAAAAGATTCAACCGGCATAGGAAAAAGCTTCAACCGTGATAAAAAATGCTACAACCTGCCTGGAGGAAATTCAAACTTGAAAAAAAAGCTTCAACCGGCGTTGGAAAAGCTTCAACCAGTGTGAATAAAAGCTTCGACCGGAAAAGTGAAAAGCTTCAACCATGGCAAAAAAGCTTCAACCGTTGCGTAAAAAGTTTCAAACGGCGCAGAAAAAAGCTTCCATCGTGAAAAGCTTCAAAAACTGGCGCTGTTCGCTAACAACGGTATGAGCAGCGATGCCGGGATCTACAACGGTGCACACGGGAGCTGCAACCGGCAACGCCGTCGTCGGCAAAATGCTTCAACCGTGTCCCGCACAAGCTACATCCACGTGTGTCAAAGCTGCAACCATTTTGGCGTTCTGTCATTGCAAAAATGCTTCAACCGTGTACTGAAGTATCTACATCCATGTGCACCAGAGCTGCAACCGTTTTGTGGCGACGCCATAGCCGTGTTGCCGGAGCTGCGACGCATGGCGAGGCACGGTGCCGGAGACCATCAGTGCGTGGGAGCTTTACGACCAACGCCGCTGCTATCATGATTCCCGTGTGCTGGAACCAAGCGGCAGCAGAGTTACAACCTAGGCAGCAAAAGCTTTTTCTGCAACCCCAGGAAGTATGTGTTTCAGTCGCCACCGGCTGCGGAAGCTGACGGGCCTGCTTGCGATGTTGGTTGGGGCCGACGACTACAGGGCAGCGGTAGCTGCGGCGGGTCGTGGGGAGCGCCGAGCGCGTGAGGCGGATGCGGCCAGCGACGCGGAAGGAGGACTCGCGCAGGTATGTTTTTGAATCGGGACGAAGCGGTTTGGGGAAGAAGATAAGATGACGTGGGGTAGCGGAATCGGGCGGCTACGGGATGCCTAATCTGACGGTCTGTGCGCGACCGGCCGAACCCTTGCGCCGGTCCGCCGGCGCCTAGCAGTCGCCAAAGTCTGATCGATGGTAATTTTTTTTTAGGGAGGTCGATCCTAATAAGCAACCCTTTTTCTTCCAGATGATTGTACATGTACGTGCATATAGCAATCTAGTAGGCCCCACCTCACCTCATGAAACGTTTTCCTCACTAAAGTTATAATGGCAATGGTGGGTAATTTCCTTACTTTAAATCTTATCCAACAGCTATAAAATTATGTATATAAAAATTAACGGTTGGATTTTTTCTAATTTTTGTGGTAATTTCTATTTATTTCTCTTTTATCTGGTTAACCCTTTTATTACTTTTTATATATAATAGATGGCCGAGATTTAAAGATGTAAATGTTACATACAAATATAGTCTACACGTCTATATGTTCTGCCCATGAAAATTCTGTCACGTAGGACATATATTAGATGGAAAGGTGAAAAAAAAACATAAGAGAAGAAGACGTGTCACTCAAAAAAAAAGGAGAGGAGACGTGTAGGGAGTCTGTTATGTAGGAGTACTAGAAGAACGCCCGTGTGTTGCAACGGGGCCACATTAACTTTAAGAGTTCAATATTACGACATTGACGACTTTTTTTTACCATCAAATCCTCTCACACACACAGACACACACTCTCCCTCCCTCTTCCTCACTCTCTATCCCCCGCTCCCTCTCTCTCTAACACACACACATATCCATCTTATTGGGTACGGGACCATAATCCATCTATTTCACACGTACACGCTAGTGCATAACAATATGGATTATGTGTATTATATTTGCCACCAGAACTGAGGGAATTAATTTCATGAAAATCGACCAGCCACAGCTCCAAGAATACGCGGACGAGGTGGCTCGGGTCGGCGTCGGCGCCGTCCAGCGCGGGCCACGGGTCCGCTTCCAAGTGCACGTGCAATGCACGTCTTCACAAATATTATAACCAGATGTGAGAGAAATCACATGCATAGAAAAGACATTCTGATAGCAATCCAAATACCATACTCAATTGAATACCTAACCTGGACAATACTCTTATTTCTATGCGCCAGAAAAAATGGAATAGCAAAGCTAAGTATGTCTACATACGCTCAGATTATATATAAGAATCTTGGGTGAACAATTGCAACAAAGCACTAAGAAGCGATAAATTTAAATAAAAAATCCATTAACTATGCAGGCAACAGGCTTGTTACAATATAGAGAGATAGGAAAATGTCACCTCCAGTAATGTAGCGCAAAGGAGTGGAACGAAGCATGAATGAGAGGTTGTCTGTTCTTCTCCATGTACATGGATCAGCAGTAGAGGCCAAGTATATAAGTACTTGACTGAACTCCACTCTTCGTGTACGGAGAGCCATGTCACCTTCTCGCCGCTGCAGCATGGGAGGACGGCTGGTTCACGTGACCCTCCAGCTGGGGGATCCATGGTGGCTGACCGTCGAGCTCGAGGCAGAGAAGTTGAGGGCAGCAGTGGCGAGATCCATGCCGGCCAACCGGGCGAAGAGGAGGTCGTCGGGGAGGGACACATCGGCAAGATCCGGTCACCACGTGACCTGAAGAGCAACAGTGATCTCCACAAGCTGTAGGCCGACGGCGTGCTCCATCCCCTGCGATGGGGTGACCATGGCGGTGGCCACAGCTCCTCATGCTCGCCACGATCTCGGTGACACATCCTGAGTGTAGGAGGCAGCAACGACCTCGACGAAATCATGGCCTCCATCCCGGAACGCATGAAGGACCTCGGCCCCATCGCTACTCCTCCCGCCTTAGCCGCACGCGGCAGCGGACTGTGGGTAGGAGGGCAGGCGGCGTCGCCTCGGCTGACGGCAGGGAGCAGCGTTGATTTCGGGTAGGTGGCATCGCGAGGACGGCCGCGGCCACGGGGAAGCACCCCGATCATGCTGCCAGGCCAATCCTTCTCCTCCGATCCCCTATCCCCGAAGATTGCGCCGCCGCCCCGGTCGTGTTGTTTCCATATATTATGCCATTTTTTCCTGTACCTAAACGAACGCGGGCGAGCGGATGGCAGAGTTTTGGTCCGCCCTCTAAAATTGCTAAACGCACTTTTGGTGAGGATTATTGTTAATAAATGAATTCAATCATGTCGCTCTGAATAAATGGATTCAATCATGTGACTCTAATTACTTCGGATTGTTATGTGCACACTAAGCGGGGTGCAGTTGGGAAAGAAAATGTTTTTTAATTAAAGTGATCGAGTGATTTAAGGTAAGGTTAATTAATTTAGATTTGATTTTTAGTGATTGTTAGTAAAGTATGATGCGTCTTTAAAATCTTTTATTTGTTTCCTTAAAATCTATTATTTGTTTTCTAAAGAAATTTGCAACAATGGAAGGTATCGATTGATTTGGATAAGTTAGTAAATTTAGATCCGTGATTGCGTGCACGTTTGGAAAGTGCTGATTTGCAAGGAAAGAGCTGAGGGGTAAATAAACCGGTGAATAAGAAACCAGCATCGAAAAAAATCTACGACGGTTAACCTACGAAAAAAAATCGGACGAAAGTGGTGGGACGAAAAAAAACCTGGAAGCGAGACTACCAACTGCTCCATTAGAAGTAGAGATTACATATGAAGACGTGTAGGAGAAGGAGACCAATAGGTCTATGTAGCGGTGGAGATTTAATAAGTCAGACAAAAAAGATATATATGGTATGTGCCCACATATACAAAGCTATCCTATGCACATGTGGATGCCTAAACGAAAAAAGTCCAAAATAAACCTTGAAATTGTAGACGAAAGCTAAATCAAATTCTGAACTTTGAATCCCGGAAATTGGCACTCTGAACTTGTAATCCCGGTCTATTTTGGACCCTAGACCTGTTTGGCACGCTGGGAAGACTACAATCCCGGCCGGGATTCCAGCTACTCTCACGGACTAGAATTTGGGCCGGCCCACTATAAAACAACAAGAATTCATGAGGTTTAAAAAACGTTCGCACGTTTCTAAAATTGTTCAAAAGTTAAAAATGTTTCTGTTTTCTATTTTTCACACAAATTCAATTTGTTTTGTATTTTTAAAAACTGTTTGGAATTTTGTGTTTCGCACAAAATCAACTCTATTTGCATTTTTAAAAACTGTTTGTGATTTAAAAATATCATATTTATCAAAAAATGTTCAGAATTCCAACAGTTTTTCACATGCTATGAAAAATATTTCGTATTTTCAAAATTGTGTCACATTTTTTAATACTTCTTTTGGAATTTCATAAATTATTTCATAAATAATGTATTTAAAAAATGTTTCGGATTGTTGGGAGTGGACTCGACTGCGCCAGCCCACCAGACATGTAGCGAGTTTTTTTTCCTTAACACAGCACGTAAAAATTTCTTTCTTTCTCTTTCATAACGGCGACGTAATAATTCCAAAACAAAAAAACATGTTATGGACTCGAACTTGGGACCTGGTAGCCACTACACCAGACGACTATGACTCGCATAGTCAGAGGCCCGAAATATTTAATCAGAAACCAAAGCACCGAACTTGGTAAACATTTTTTAGGGGAAAACAATTATTGAAAACATATTTATTTATGAAATATTTGAACATTTTATAATGTGCGGGAATTTTTGATAATTTCGAATATATTTTTAATAACCAACAACTTTGAAAAATCGAACACATTTATGAACATTTTTTGAAACCTGAACAAAATTTTAAAGTGCAAACACTTTTTGAAACATAATTTTTTTCTGCAACCTGAACAAAAATTTAAAGTGGGGACACGTTTTGATACATAAACATTTTCTGAAACCTGAAAATATTTTGTGACATCTAAAAAATATCACAAGTTTTAAAAAAATGTATGGGCCAATCCAAATGTTTATACAATGTATAATAATATTTGTGTGATTCAAAAAATGTTTTATACATTAAAAAATGTAAGATTTCAAGAATGATCACGAGTTCCAAAAAATGTGTTTGTGACATTTTTAAAAGAATGCTTTTACAATGTAAAAAAATGTTTTGCGTGATGTAAAAAATGTGCCAAAACCTTAACAGAATATATATGGCATGCCCTTGAAAAAAGTGTATGCAAATTTGAAAATGTTGAACCACATAAAAGAGTGTTGTGTAGCTTTATAAAATGTTTATCATCATAAAAAAATGTAAAACATGTAGTTGAAAAAAATATTACCATGTATTCAAAAAGTTTTGAAAACATGTAATTTATAAATGTACATAATATATTTGAGAATATCAAAAGTTTATCCAAAAATATTTAATGTGTGCGTTAAAAATGTACATTGGGTACTGAAAAAAATTAGACATGTGTAAAAATGAAAAAAGAAATGAAAACAAAAAAGGAAGAAACTAAGAAAAAACCAGATTAGTGAGCGCGAGCGAGCAACTGCGCTGCTGGGCCGGCCCAATTCAGCAAATCCCGGCTATGTTTTGTCAAGGTTTAAAATAAACCAGGATTAGAGAGTTTGGTGTGCTGATTTCAGGGATTGAGAGTTCGGGGTTTGATTTAGCTTTCGCCTACAAATTGAAGATTTGTTTTGGACTTTTTCCTGCCTAAACCTACACGGAAGCAAATGCGTCAAGCAAGTCCACTCGGACAAATATATTAAATGCACGACAACACACTGATGCCGCTAAAAAATATGACCCAGCAGGCATGTACGTATAATCTCATGGACACGTTCTTACCGAGTCCAACATAGACATTTCTTTAATGAAAAAACCAACATGATGTCAGAAAAAAAAAGAGCCCAGCTTGGATATTGCTTAGTCCAACTTATATACGTTACAAACCATCACGTACCCATTAGAGAAGGAAACTTATATGGGGAAAGTCTATTGGGAAAGGAATAAAAAGCATGTGCGCCCATAACATGATGCAAGGTGCGTCCCACTTGGATACTTATGCATTCGGAAATACCTTACGGGAAGGATTTTTGAAAGGAAAAAAGGTCTATCCCGACAAGGAAATATTTGATGGAAAAAAACCCTACAAGGAAACGCTAGAATAAAAAGACTAGCCTCCTGGTACATATATATGCACACATATCTAACAAATGGGAAAAATAATCAAAGATATTGGTAGCATACATATCAAAACAATTTGCCAGTCATCGATACATCCCACACATGTCAACAAATACCGAACATATGAGTCATGCAAACGGTAGTCCAACCTGCTAAACAGAGAGCCACCGGATTAGCCATTTTAAATATATACATGCATAGCTAATCATGGTTCATCAAGATTTTCCAAAATAATAACACTATACAATCCTCTTATGTAAGATGGAAAAATAATACATTTCGATTTATATGTGAATCTCAAAATAAATAATTAAAATATTTTTAATTATAATTCAATTACCAGTTTATATATAGAATTTAACCGGTAAATTTAGCATGAAATTAAAATTCAAATAAACTGTTATCTGTTTCCAATTCGATTAGAATATAAGTTAATGGTGAACAACTTGGACGGAAAAAGCATCTATAATTTAATAAATGTGCACCGACATTCATGTAAATAATTAGAGTTAAAATATATTGTAACAAGCATCTGCAAGCATGGATGGATGATTCACACGCAGAATATTGTGCCATCTAGAAACACAATTCCAAGACAGACAGTGGTGATATATAAAGGTGAAGTGGCCATAATGTTTATCCATTTAATTATTGATGATATGGTGCGGCAAGGTAAGACGCTAACATTGATTCCATTAGTCATGTCTGACAGGATTTCGATGACATTAAAAACAATAATGCTTTTAAAAAATAATTTCGTTAAATCTGGATAATAAATCTGGAAGTTGCATTGTCCCTGGGTTAAAATTTAGCTATGGGGAAATAGACAAGGGAAAGAGTAGTAGAAGAGAGAAATCTTAACATTAGTATGATTGACGTGCTGTCACACTGAATGACTATGCAGTGCAAGGTGCTAATCTTTATCATAGACCCATGTGTTTTCAGAAAATGATACGATTACATGAAGAACCCCCAAGTTTTAACTTATTCGGAGATGCACACTTTTGCTATTATCATTTTATATAATCTAGATGCTGGTGGAGAAAACAATACAAAATATAATTATCATACCTGAGAGAATTGTAGTGTTTATATCAAAATAAAATAAAAATAAAAGCACCAATTCATATCAAATTATCTTAGCAATTCGCCTATCATTCACTGGTTACCTTTGTATAGATTGAAAAAAGGTATAAAAAACTACATTATGATGAGAAGACATGGAAGAGTATACAACATTGCAACAATAAAAAAACACAAGCGCAATACAGACTGGTAGTGAGGCATATATGGTATATTGGGTATACAAGTCATCAATGTTTAGAAGATCTCGATGAAAAATCCAAAGAGTATATTGGGTGTGAAGATTGATGAAATGAAAGAAGGTGAAACCTTGAAAGCTAGAGATTTTTGCCAAAGCATATGGTTAGGCATTGAAGATGTATGCAATGGCTCTTCTGGTCTTCCGTTGTCAGATAAAAAAATCTATACCAATTTTTTTATAGAAATAATGGAAATATATATGGGAAATCTTAATTATGTTTTCTTCTGTTACATATTGTAGATATATTTTTATAAAAATATGATATAGTGATGGATCACGTGAAAGAAGATAGGTAGAGAAAAACTACCAAAAAATAAAATTATAGGAAGTCTAGCCGCGCAAATGCGCGGGTCACCCGCTAGTTGCAATTTATCATAACATCAGAAAGAGTCTATGTCAGAGCTTTATAGCAAGTCCACACACTCAACTATCATTTAGTCTTTCATAATTGCTAACACTCACGCGATACTTGTGGTTACGGATTTTTAATCGGACACAGAGAAAGATAGGGGCTTATAGTTTCGCCTCCCAACCTTTTACCTCAAGGGTAATGTCAACAATAATAACTCATGCTCTCCTACATCCAATTAGATATATCTATCAGGATCTTTTCCAACACCATGTGCTTGCCAAAGGATAAAATGTAAAAAGGAAAGATGAAGAACACCATGACTCTTGCATAGGGTAGAAGATAATAGTAACAGATAGGCCCTTCGCAGAGGGAAGCAGAGGTTGCCATGGGCTTTTATGGTTGGATGCACAAAATCTTAATGCGAAAGAACGTCACTTTATATTGACACTTGTGATATGAACCTTTATTATGAAGTCTGCCGCTTTTATTGCTTCCACATCACAAGATCGTATAAAGCTTATTTCCTCCACATCAATCAATAATACATATTTAGAGAGCACTTTTTATTGCTTGCACCGATGACAACTTACTTGAAGGATCTTACTCAATCCATAGGTAGTTATGGTGGACTCTCATGGCAAAACTGGTTTAAGGGTTTTTGGAAGCACAAGTAGTATCTCTACTTGGTGCTGAGAATTTGGCTAGCATGAGGGGGAAAGGCAAGCTCTACATGTTGGATGATCCATGACAACATACTTTATCTCAGATATAAGAAAACATAACCCATTATGTTGTCTTACTTGTCCAACATCAACTCTTTAGCATGTCATATTTTAATGAGTGCTCCCAATCATAAAAGATGTCCATGATAATATATTTATATGTGAAACCTCTCTTTTCTTATTACTTCCTATTAATTGCAACGATGACCAAAGCTACATTTGCCAACTCCCAACAACTTTTATTCATCATACTCTTTCTATGTGAAGTCATTACTTTCAATAAGATCAATATGAACTCTTTATTTCTTTTTATTATTTTCTCTTTTCTTTTACTCACTCAAGATCATGGAAACATAATCAAGCCCTTGACTCAACACTAATCTTTATTATATAGCTCACGGACTCGATTACATGGAGAGATCATAAAGCAAAACTCAAAACTAGAACATGCCATAAACTTTATTCTACTAGATCAAGATACTACTAATAGGATCGAACTAAGAAAAATGGTAAAGATAGAAGTGTGATTGTGATACGATACCGGGGCACCTCCCCCAAGCTTGGCAGTTGCCAAGGGGAGTGCCCATACCCATGTGATTATGTCTCCTTTGTTGGTGAAGAAGGTGGAGGTGTTGTTGATGATGCGGGCTTATCGTCCATCTTCCAAGGCATAGGCTCACCATCATAGAAGGATGATCGAGTCTCCGGGATCCTCAAATCTGCAGCCAAACTCATCCTTTTGAATCTATATTCATACTCACAGTTTTGGTTTTGTAGGTCATAGATTTGGGCTTGAAGGTGCTCGATCTTCTCATGAAGCTTGAAGATGGCCTTCCCGATGTTGTCAGCATCTAGCTTGTGTTTGTTAGTGAACTCCGCGATCATCATGTGGTTGGAGTTGAGTCCATGTTCCACCATCCCCTGGCACTTGAAAACTTGTTGCTCCATTGCTTCAAGCCTCGCCTCCACGCTTCCGGTCCCCTTCGGTCCCTCAACATCGCGGATGTGCAGCAACCCATCACGCATCTCAATGGTTTGAGGGTGTCGCAGCACCTCCGCGAGGTAAGGGTTGATGACCTTCTTGAAGAACTTGTCCTTGGAGGCACTTGGGGACGTCATTGGTAATCTAGATGTGTCATAAAAATAGCTTGAAACAAGAATAGAGGATATTTGCGTGATACAGGAGTCAAAACCTTCGGAAGAATATATAATGAATTTTTACCGACCAAAATACGTATCGTGCAAGAAAACGGAGTCAGGAAGGCACACGAGGTGCCCACGAGGTAGGGTGGCGCGCCCTCCACCCTCGTGGGGCCCTCGTGTCCTTCCCGTACTGCTTCTTATTTTTCTATTTTTCTAAATATTCCAAAACAGGGAAATATTGCCTTAAAAATTGTTTTGGAGTCAGTTTACTTACCGTACCACATACCTATTCCTTTTTCGAGTCTGGAACGTTCTGGAAAGTGTCCCTTATGTATTCCTCCGGGGTTACGGTTTCAATAACATTGGTTTCAACATTTATAGGATTACGTGAGATATAATGTTTGATTCTTTGACCATTCACCACCTTCGGATTTGTGCCTTTGAAGTTGTTGACTTTTATGGCACCGGAACAATAGACCTACTCGATAACGTAGGGGCCTTCCCATTTAGAGAGAAGTTTTCCTGCAAAAAATCTTAAATGAGAGTTGTATAGCAATACATAATCACCTACATTAAACTCACGCTTTTGTATCCTTTCATCATGCCATCTTTTGACTTTTTCAACAACTTGGCATTTTCATAAGCTTGGGTTCTCCATTCATCAAGTGAGCTAATATCAAATAGCCTATTCTCACCGGCCAGTTTGAAATCATAGTTGAGCTCTTTAATAGCCCAATATGCCTTATGTTCTAGTTCGAGAGGTAAGTGACATGCTTTTCCATAAACCATTTTATACGGAGACATGCCCATAGGATTTTTATATGCAGTTCTATAGGCCCATAATGCATCATCAAGTTTCTTGGACCAATTCTTTCTAGATCTATTGACAGTCTTTCGCAAAATTAATTTGAGTTCTCTATTACTCAATTCTACTTGACCACTAGACTGTGGGTGATAAGGAGATGCAATTCTATGATTAACATCATACTTAGCAAGCATTTTGCGGAAAGCACCATGAATAAAATGTGAACCACCATCAGTAATTAAATATCTAGGGACTCCAAACCTCGGAAAAATAACTTCTTTAAGCATCTTAATAGAAGTGTTATGATCAGCACTACTATTTGGAATAGCTTCTACCCACTTAGTAAGGTAATCAACAGCAACTAAAATATGTGTATACCCATTAGAGGCAGGGAAAGGTCCCATATAATCAAAGCCCCAAACATCAAATGGTTCAATAACAAGTGAATAATTCATAGGCATATCTTGACGTCTACTAATATTACCAATTCTTTGGCATTCATCACAAGACAATACAAACTTACGGGCATCCTTGAAGAGAGTAGGCCAATAAAAACCGGATTGCAATACCTTATGTGCAGTTCTATCTCCAGCGCGGTGTCCTCCATAAGCTTCAGAGTGACACTTGCGTAGGATCCGTTCCTGTTCATGCTCAGGTACACAACGTCTAATAACACCATCTACTCCTTCTTTATAAAGATATGAGTCATCCCAAAAGTAATGTCTCAAATCATAGAAAAACTTTTTCTTTTGCTCGTATGTGAAGCTAGGTGGCATAAATTTAGCAACAATGTAATTAGCATAATCAGCATACCATGGAGTACTACGAGAAGTATTTATGACATTTAGTTGCTCATCAGGAAAGCTATCATCAATAGGTAGTGGGTCATCAAGAACATTTTCTAACCTAGACAAGTTGTCTGCAACGGGGTTCTCAGCTCCCTTTCTATCAACAATATGCAAATCAAATTCTTGTAGCAGGAGAACCCATCTAATAAGTCTAGGTTTAGCATCTTTCTTCTCCAGGAGATATTTAATAGCAGCGTGATCAGTGTGAATAGTTACTTTAGAATCAACAATATAAGGTCTGAACTTATCACAAGCAAATACAACTGCTAAGAATTCCTTTTCAGTAGTAGCATAATTTCTTTGAGCATTGTCTAGAGTTTTACTAGCATAATGAATAACATTTAATTTCTTATCAACTCTTTGCACTAGAACAACACCTACGGCATAATCACTAGCATCACACATAATTTCAAATGGTAAATTCCAATCAGGTGGCTGAACAATAGGTGCAGAGGTCAATGCTCTCTTAAGTATTTTAAATGCTTCTACACAATCATCATCAAAGACAAATGGTATATCTTTTTGTAATAAATTACTCAGAGGCCGAGAAATTTTTGAGAAGTCCTTAATGAACCTCCTATAAAAACCGGCGTGACCAAGGAAACTTCTTATACCTTTGATGTCCTTGGGACATGGCATCTTTTCAATAGCATCAACCTTGGCTTTATCAACTTCAATACCTCTTTCAGAAACTTTATGCCCCAAGACAATACCTTCATTAACCATAAACTGGCACTTTTCCCAATTCAAGACAAGATTAGTTTCTTCACATCTCTGCAAAACTCGATCAAGATTGCTCAAGCAATCATCAAAAGAAGTTCCATAGACGGAAAAGTCGTCCATGAAAACCCCGCAAATCTTTTCACAAAAGTCAGAGAATATAGCCATCATGCATCTTTGAAAGGTAGCAGGTGCATTACATAAACCAAAAGGCATACGTCTATAAGCAAAAGTACCAAAAGGGCATGTAAAAGTAGTCTTTGATTGATCCTTGTCTGACACAGGTATTTGAGAGAAACCGGAATAACCATCTAGAAAGCAGTAGTGTGTATGTTTGCATAATCTTTCTAGAATTTGATCGATAAAAGGTAAGGGGTAATGATCTTTCTTAGTAGCCTTATTTAATTTGCGGAAATCAATTACCATCCTATAACCTGTAATAATTCTTTGCGGAATCAATTCATCTTTATCATTAGGAACAACAGTAATACATCCCTTCTTAGGGACACAATGGACCGGACTTACCCACTGACTATCAGCAACGGGATAAATTATACCTGCCTCCAGAAGCTTTAGTATTTCCTTTCTTACCACTTCCTTCATCTTAGGATTCAGCCGTCGTTGATGATCATGAACCATTTTGGAGTCTTCTTCCAAATTTATTTTATGTTAACATAGAGTGGGACTAATGCCCTTAAGATCATCAAGAGTATATCCAATAGCAGCACGATGCTTCTTCAGATTTTTCAATAATCTCTCTTCTTCGTGCTTTGAAAGGTTAGCACTAATAATAACAGGATATATCTTCTTTTCATCAAGATAAGTATATTTAAGATTATCAAGCAACGGTTTAAGCTCAAACACGGGATCACCCTTGGGTGGAGGAGGATCTCTTAGGATTTCAACAGGCAAATTGTGTTTCAGAATGGGTTCCTGCTTAAAGAATACTTCATCTATTTCCCTTCTTTCATTCATAAACATATCATTTTCATGGTCTAGCAAATATTGTTCTAAAGGATCACTAGGAGGTACGGCAATAGAAGCAAGACCAATAATTTCATCTTTACTAGGCAATTCTTCTTCACGGTGTTGTCTACTAAATTTAGAGAAATTAAACTCATGAGACATATCACCCAAACCAATAGTAACAACATTCTTTTTGCAATCTATTCTAGCATTGACAGTGTTCAAGAAGGGTCTACCAAAAATAATGGGACAAAAGCTGTCTTGTGGGGAACTAAGAATAAGAAAATCAGCAGGATATTTAGTTTTCCCACACAAGACTTCAACATCTCTAACAATTCCCATTGTTGATATAGTGTCTCTACTGGCAAGTTTAATTGTAACATCAATACCTTCTAACTCAGCAGGTGCAATTTCATGCTTAATTTCTTCATATAAAGTGTGTGTATAACACTAGCACTAGCACCCATATCACATAAGCCATGATAACAATGATCTCCTATTTTAACAGAAATAACAGGCACGCCTACCACAGGTCTATGTTTATATTTAGCACCGGGTTTAGCAATTCTAGCGGTTTCACCGCAGAAATGAATAACATGCCCATCAATATTATCAGACAAGAGATCTTTAACAATAGCAATACTAGGTTCAACTTTAACTTGCTCGGGAGGTGTATAAGTTCTAATATTGCTTTTACGAACCACAGTTGAAGCTTTAGCATGATCCTTTATTCTAATAGGGAAAGGTGGTTTCTCAACATAAGAAGTAGGAACAATAGGATCATTATAAATGACAGTCTTTTCTTCAACTTTAGTAGGTGCAGCTACTTTTACTTCTATGGGAGGATGATATCTAAACCACTTCTCATTGGGGAGATCAACATAAGTAGCAAAATATTCACAGAAAGAAGCTACTATCTCAGAGTCAAGTCCATATTTAGTGCTAAATTTACGGAAAACATCGGTATCCATAAAAGATTTAACACAATCAAACTTAGGTGTCATACCTGACTCCTTACCTTCGTCGAGGTCCCAATCTTCAGAGTTGCATTTAATTCTATCCAATAAATTCCATTTGAATTCAATAGTCTTCATCATAAAAGAGCCAGCACAAGAAGTATCGAGCATGATGCGATTATTTTCAGAAAGTCGAGCATAATTTTTTTGAAGAATTATTTCTTTTGAGAGCTCATGATTAGGGCATGAATATAACATTGATTTAAGCCTCCCCCAAGCTTGAGCGATGCTTTCTCCTTCGCGAGGCCAAAAATTATATATATAATTGCGATCATGATGAACAAGATGCATAGGATAATACTTCTGATGAAATTCCAATTTCATTCTTTTATAGTTCCATGATCATGTGTCATCACATACCCTATATCATGTCGATGCATCTCCCTTCAAAGATAAAGGGAAGACCTTCTTCTTAACAACATCATCGGGTATACCTGCAAGCTTAAATAATCCACAAATATTAGGTGCTCATCAGGATGCTTTGTTCCATCTCATGTAAAAGCATTAGCTAGCAGTTTTTCTAACATACCCGAAGGAACTTCAAAGGGAACATTTTCATTTTCAGTAGGTTCAGTAGGTCGAGGAGCAACTCTTTGCTCTACTGGTCGGGGTGAAGATACCCCGAACAAGCCCCTCAGAGGATTACTTTCCATAGTAACAAGTGACAGTAAATTTCAGCACACTATATAAATTTTTCCTTACCAAATTCCACCTACCAAAGGCGCTTCACTCCCCGGCAACGGTGCCATAAAAGAGTCTTGATGACCCACAAGTATAGGGGATCTATCGTAGTCCTTTCGATAAGTAAGATTGTCGAACCCAACGGGGAGCAGAAGGAAATGATAAGCAGTTTTCAGCAAGGTATTCTCTGCAAGTACTGAAATAAGTGGTAACAGATAGTTTTGTGATAAGATAATTTGTAACGAGCAACAAGTGACAAAAGTAAATAAAGTGCAGCAAGGTGGCCCAATCCTTTTTGTAGCAAAGGAAAAGCCTGGACAAACTCTTATATAAGGAAAAGCGCTCCCGAGGACACATGGGAATATCGTCAAGCTAGTTTTCATCACGTTCATATGATTCGCGTTCGGTACTTTGATAATTTGATATGTGGGTGGACCGGTGCTTGGGTGCTGTTCTTACTTGAACAAGCATCTCACTTATGATTAACCTCTATTGCAAGCATCCGCAACTACAACAAAAGTATTAAGGTAAACCTAACCATAGCATGAAACTTATGGATCCAAATCAGCCCCTTACGAAGCAATGCATAAACTAGGGTTTAAGCTTTTGTCACTCTAGCAACCAATCATCTACTTATTACTTCCCAATGCCTTCCTCTAGGCCCAAATAATGGCGAAGTGTTATGTAGTCGACGTTCACATAACACCACTAGAGGCTAGACAACATACATCTCATCAAAATATCGAACGAATACCAAATTCACATGACTACTAATAGCAAGACTTCTCCCATGTCCTCAGGAACAAATGTAACTACTCACAAAGCATATTCATGTTCATAATCAGAGGGGTATTAATATGCATAAAGGATCTGAACATATGATCTTCCACCAAATAAACCAACTAGCATAAACTACAAGGAGTAATCAACACTACTAGCAACCTACTAGTACCAATCCCAGACTTGGAGACAAGAATTGGATACAAGAGATGAACTAGGGTTTTGAGATGAGATGGTGCTGGTGAAGATGGTTATGGAGATTGCCATCTCCCGATGAGAGGAGCGTTGGTGATGACGATGGCAATGATTTCCCCCTCCCGGAGGGAAGTGTCCCCGGTAGAACAGCTCTACCGGAGCCCTAGATTGGTTCCGCCTCGTGGCGGCGGAGTTTCGTCCCGAAAGGTTGCTTATGATTTTTTCCTCGACGAAATACTCATATAGCAGAAGATGGCCATCGGAGAGCCAACAGGGGGCCCACAAGGCAGGGGGGCGCGCCCCCCACCCTCGTGGACAGGTGGGCCCCCCTCTGGTGAACTTCTTCTGCTCAATATTTTTTGTTATTTCCAAAAATGACTTTCGTGGATTTTCAGGACTTTTGGAGTTGTCCAGAATAGGTCTCTAATATTTGCTCCTTTTCTAGCCCGGAATTCCAGCTGCCGGCATTCTCCCTCCTTATGTAAACCTTGTAAAATAAGAGAGAATGGGCATAAGTATTGTGACATAACGTGTAATAACAGCCCATAATGCAATTAATATAGATATAAAAGCATGATGCAAAATGGACGTATCACCGTGTGCAAGTGTACCTCCTTTTCATTTTGAAAACTTTAGGCAACCTTGGCAAAAATGTGTGACTAAGTATGGCAATGCAAGG
Source organism: Triticum dicoccoides (assembly GCF_002162155.2). NCBI lineage: Eukaryota > Viridiplantae > Streptophyta > Magnoliopsida > Poales > Poaceae > Triticum > Triticum dicoccoides. Next base: position 585,222,981 of record NC_041392.1, on the reverse strand, counting down.
CCTAGACCCAAACAGGATAAGTACGTAGTACTACGTACTAGGAGTACTAGTGTTAAAAAAGGCGGGGTTTTCCTTCGCAGAATTAACCGATACAAATCTTCGTTTCAAGTGTCAATTAATGCGTATTTTTTTTCTCCAAAGCCCAAAGAGCTAACCATCTCACTCCTCATCGCTTGATTAATGCAGCGCCATGCAAACCAACCTTCTCACTTCTGCATGCATGCAGGGGATATTAATGTCCTTGGTTGCTAGTACGAGGCAAACCCCATCAATTTTGCCTCGATTAGTGTTAGTGGCCTTTTGCAAATTGTAATTTTGATATATTGGCCTTGTGTACAAAAAAAATGGAGGTAGTAACTATATTTGACTTCCTTCCCCATTGTGGTGACGTCGACGATATCTCAAACATTGTGGTTTGGCGAAGTGCGTTCGACGGAGAACACCATTGAGGGAGACCACGATAAGTCGTTCGCTAGTGCCGCCTGCAATCCGAGACAACCACCTTATTTGCATCCAGGAAGTCCGTTGAACCAAAGGACGCGTAAATGTACTAGAACTACGCGTACACAATAGCGTCGTCCGTCCAGCTTAGTGCGGTGAGATGGTTTCTCGAAGAAGACGATGGAGAAGCGGAGTCAGCGAAGAGTGAAATGATGGTTGCTTCGTCTGTGCTTTGTGATTTGACGCCTCACTGCTTTGTGATTTGTGATAGAAGGGATAGGGGAGTAGACTTTGTCCTCTATACTGTACATGCGTCCAAGCACGGGAGAAAGAGGAGAGACGTTGCATTTTTGTATTCCTTCAATCAATCAATCAGGGAGCTTTGGTTCCATCCTTTTGGCTTTGGCAACAATGTCCACAATGGTTCCCACGATGCCAAAAGCTATTTTCACATTTGGCTACACATTGTGGATGCCCTTAACCGTGCCACTTGGTTTTGCTCCTGTGTGCTATCTATACAAATCTCAATTATATTGATCTAAAAAATTATAGAATCAAGATTAGTAAAAGGAGGTGATTTTGCCGCGCGGATGGCGGGGGAGATTTCTTATTTTTATAGGACGTTGTCCTAGCGGTTTGCTAACATGCGGTCCCACGTGTCAGTGCTTTACCAAGCCGATCTGCTTCCCACATGAGGTAGAACAACGGCAGAAGCAACACGTGGTTAACTGGAAGAAGATGAGGGAGAAGCGGATTCAGCAACGAGTGAAATGATGGTTGCTTCATCCCTCCAACTTCTTTTTTTAGCATTATTACTTCGTCCCTCCAACTTAACTGCGGGAAAGGTGCAGCTTTGTGATTTGACGCCTCATTGCTCATTACTACGCCGGCGCCATGAGTGGGTGCTTCACCCCGGCTGCTCTGCACCGTATTCCGGTATGGCACGTGGACCCGGTAGCTTGATGCCCCACATGTCGGTGAAATGGACTAGAAGATTTATGAAAGCGAGCACTCCACTCTTACGATGAAGGAGTACACGAAACGGCGGCCCAGTGAAATGTCACTTGTACTGTATATAGTACTATAGTTTTGCTGTTTTGCACAATCCATCGATACAAACCCGATTAAACAGGAAAGGGCGGGATTTTTCCCGCGCGGTATATGATATTGGCCATACATTTCAAAGGCAATTTTAATGTATGCAAACTGAATAATTAAGTAACAATATGATATCTAGTAAAACTAAAAACACATATGTTGTATTGTGTTAGAGTGTAGTAGTGGTGTTGTATTGCATAGTTGTTAGATGTAACATGCGAGAACGTGTAGAGATGTAGTTTTGGAGGGCCTACAGAGAGAAAAGCGTAATACGTTCACTGAACTTCAGAATAAGCTGATTACGGTCACTATATAGGTTTTGCGGTGATTATACGGTCACTTGCTCACGGTTCAGCATCGGATTGCACTATGTTGACCGGCCAAATAGTCTGTGTGGCACCATGTTGACTAGTTAAATTGACCATGTTCCTTGTGGGTCCCACCTGTCAGTTCGCATAGGGAAAAGGTCAGATAAACACAAATTTACGCAGGCGCGACAAGACTCCACCCCGTGTGCGGGAATCACCTGGTTGTGTATGTGTCTGTCAGGGCCTGATGTGTGCGTATGCATGTGTAGGTTGAGCACTTGAGCGTGAGAGTGTCTGTTGGTCGTGTGGTGTACTGGTGTGCGCATGTGTGCGTGCGTGTGTGCGTGTGAGTGTTGCGCGCATGCGTGACTGCGTGTGTACGTGTGAGTGTTGCGTGCGTGCGTGGGTGCATGTGTTCGTGTGAGTGTTGTGTGCATGCAGTTCGTGTGCATGCGTGCGTGTGTGTATAATCACCACACTAGCTCCTGTGTGTTAAAACAGACGACTCAGCATACCAATACAAGGCCACCTTGTCCGTTGTGCCCGCGGTCATGACTTCGAACCACTGTCCGATATTTTTTTGTCGTTTGTTTTCATTCTTACTAGCAAGATGCCCGTGCGTTGCATGTAACATCAAGATGCATTTGTATGACTAGTTTATCTTGTGAGAGAAAAGGATGAACGAGGGAAGGCCTTATTTGCAAATGTGGAGAGGTGTGTGGGTACATCTTAGGCAAAATTGTCATAGTTTCTTTCCTATCCGTCAGATATAAATCGGACAGCCTATATTACAGGATGGCAGGCACACCATCATCACCAACTCTGTTTTTTATAAGAGTGTATTTTATCCCTACTCTTATAAAAAGCATAGTCGGTGATTATCGTGTGCCTGCCATCCTGCAATATAGGCCATCCGATCTATATCTGACGGATAGGAAGGAAACTATGGCAATTTTGCAAAAAGATACCCACACCCCTCTCCGCGCTTGCAAATAAGGCCTTCCATTGTTCATCCTTTTCTCCCACAAGATAAACTACTCATACAAATGCATCTTGATGTTCCATGCAACGCATGGGCATCTTGCTAGTATTTTATAAGAGTGTAGATGTAGAGTAGATACAAGCCAACAGGTGGGCCCGATGGTAGTGAGATAATGTGATGCAACACTAGAGGTGCCACGTGGAGCATTTAACTGGTCAACTAGTCGTGTCTTGAGCAAATACAGAGTTGTACGGTGAGCCCGTGACTGTATAATAACCACAAAACATAAATGGTGACCGTAATGAGTGGATTCTGAAGTCCAATGTACGTATCGTGCTTTCGCTTCAAATACAATGATCGTCATTGTATATGAAGCGAGAGAAAGATGAAACATGCGTGAATGTGCTGGGGGCTTACTTTTAGAGGACCTGGAGATAGTTTGTGTGCATACCTGAAAGGGGCGTACAGGGGGGTATGCGATGGAGAGAGAGATGCTCTTTGTTTCTCTTTATTATGACTAACTTTATATATAGTATAAAAATATACAAATTTACAGTGCGGAATAAATATCATTGTGGGCAGCATGCAATACAAGCGTTCATACTCCTCCATATAACTTTGTAATGTTGTATATATGTAGAAATTCTAAAATATTTTTTGGCTACACTTTATTCAAAAGGAATGTTGTATGCGAAATAAACGTGAAGAGAGGGCTTTTTAGATCAATGTGGGACGTGATTTAACATGTGTGAATGTGTAATTGATACATTTGGCAGGGCCTAGAGAGGTATGTGTGTGTATTACGTATTCGAGAGAGGCATGGATAGAGGGGCCGACAGGGGGGCGTGGGAGAGATAGCATGAGAAATGAGAGTGGTCTAGATAGAGACGAATATGACATCACGGCGAGAGATTCCCTTGAGTGTGTATATGCAAGGGGGGAGTGGATAGAGGCACCAGGAGAATATATTTTTGTGTGTGGTGTCTATGTTGGTATGTGTGGGTGTGAGAAGATAACGAGACATGGGGGCAGAGGGTGTGTCACCGCGTGAGGTCCGGTGGGTCAAGGTGAGGCCCTTCATTCGGTTCTGTCCCGTGCCACATTGGTCGGCCCGTGACGCATTTAGGGAGACCCATGGATGACTAGTCGTACAAGACAAAGATAGCATAATTGTGAAGGACTCTATGTCCACTGACAAAGTCGGCTAGCATTTGTAACCCTGGGTTCTCGGTCTAAGGTAACCCCTTTATCTCTGATATTGCTATTCATCCCACCTAACTTTAAGGGGCATCCTACAGAATGCTCTGCTAGAATCATACTCGTCGATTAGGAAGAGAGGTGTGAGACAATGCATGAGAGACATGCCTAAAGATAATGTGCGTACATGAGACACGTAGGCAGATCTATGTATATAGAAAGGGTCGATGGGGATTGTGTGTGTGTATGCTTGCGAGAGGAAGAGTGCTTGTGATAAAGGTTAGTGAAAATAGTCGTAAATGGTTACGAGAGGGAGGGAGGGTTATATCAAGAGCAGTGTGCGAGAAAAACACCTCGGGAGAGAGTGTGTGAGCATGTGTGAGAGACCACCGATGGAGAGTGAAACTACACGTACAAGACTGTTGTACACATTGATTAAAGATATAAATTGTATCCAAATATTAGGATGGGATCATGATATTTGCAATTCGCGTAAGGAACGGTCATTGATCCATCAGACATCTAGATTCTATCGAATTTGAGCATGTCTATGTTATTATTCGACACAATTGATCCACATAGTTAGTATTTTTGAACTCCAGACAATGCATCGCTTTAGCAATCGAATATAAACGTGAGTATAGTTCATGTTGTGTGTGTAAAGCACATTATACATACGAAAGTTACACAATGAACATTATAAATAGCTACCTATGAAGTAGCATACATTTGAATTCAACTTAAGGTGGTTAAAAAAATCGAATTCAACATGAAGTCCATTAAATTATTTGAATTTTATATCATGGCATTTGTAAATCATACCTAAATTATGGGGCACCAATCTTTGCTCTGATTTTGTACATAATAGCATATGTAGTCGTGTACAAAATAGATTCTAATTTAGCTCCTCCATTCCAAAACAATCGTAGTTATAGGATTTTCAAGTGTCAAAATTTCAAAAAGAAGCGAATAATTTAATGAGGTTTTCAAACATACAAGGTCAAATTTGACGTTGCCTATTTAGGTCAATCCTCAAAGTTCAAGAGTACTCTAAACGTGAATGCTTGTGTTTCGAAATTTCGAATGAAGCGCCAAAAGAGCCTCTACTCGCCCGAAACCGCATGAGACCAATGTTTGGTAGTACAAGGAAATTACTTTTCTAATAACTCCGACCCATGAAACCTACCGGCCCTACATCCAAAGGTCTAAACTGGGGTAGGTTTGTAGCTTCATCTAGACGCCATACAACCGCCTCCAAAAAACATTCATACACAATGGCCGCCTAAGCACACATGCGCGCGGCCGAAATCGCTCCCGCCCACTATTTGGGACACCTGGGATTACCATCCTACCCCCGACCCGTGGTAGGTTCAAAATTTAAGAGGGGGGCAAAGTTTGTACTTTCCCCAAATTTCAAACAAGCGCGTCCCATCTTCTATTCAAAAAAGCCAAAAACAAGCGCGTCCCAGACCAAAACATGGTTCTCCCCC